>NW_009259180.1:229574-261678 GCF_000687185.1 Egretta garzetta
CCCCCCACACACACACAAAAGAGAAACCTAAAGGCTCAAGTCCTGTTAGAAACAGAACAACTCAGCTCCTGAGCGATATGAGGTCTGTGCAGAACCATGGATTAATCCCTCAGAGAGGATGCAGTCTACACAGCTTTGGTTCCTTTCAGTAAGCATAGACATGAAAGAATTGTTCTGAAGTACACGGAGAAGGGTTTGTATAGTGCATACTTAAAATTTCCTTAAAACACTTAATTGTGTTCCTTTTTTTTTTTTTTTTTCCCCCCCTTTCCCCCTCATGTCCCTAATGCAAGCCTGCAACAGTGGTAGTGGTCTATTCTCTGTAGGGGCCTGACTATAGTGCACCCGCTATATGATACAAGTCCCAAACCAGTATGTTGTTTAATCATTAAAGCACGTAAACTGACTGACTCCACTAAAAGAAGCGAGCAAGCAGGACTGACGCACTGAAAGCTAATGCTACATTTTGGTGCTCTGACTGGCTTGGCCTCCAAATTACAGTATTCCTGAATGGTTCCTGCAGTCTGTTCTCACCATTAGTATTTGGAACCCTAAAGCCAAATGCAGACAAAGGTAGCGTTTTAGTTATTTCTTTTTTTTATAATCATTTAGTAAAACTTGTATAAACTCTGACAGTTGTGTTTTACCACTCGCTCACCATAAAATGGTTTATCGTAGTACTCCACTTTGGGCTAAGTGAAAGGCAAGCTGCCTGTCTGGTTCCCTTTCCCCATCCTAGGTAAGACCTCTACTTTTCAATTTAAGGGCAAAATATTGATAGCCTAGGATAATGTTTTTCATCATGATACATAAAATAGAAATCTATAGGATTAAACAAGTTAAAGAGGAATTCTGCCCAGTTGAATAGCATTAGGATCAGGATTGATGATGAAAGGCAGCTAAATGGCAGTAGAAGTCTCAAGAGGATAAATAAATATCTAGGTCAACTATTTTACAAAAATAGAGTGGACATGACAGCACTAACAAGTTTGAAAACTCGATGGGTTTTGCAATGCGAACTGAAGCAATTCTTGCTGGTAGCCTTAGACGGGTATAAAACTGATGAGTGCTTCATAAGCGTACTTTTAATGTAAACATGTATCTCAAGTCACCCATCCTGTTATGGCCAATAGCTATTGGAATGCGATGTAACACACATAGTGGAAAGCAGTACTTTTGACTTCCTTTAGAATTATTGTGCGTTCTTCATAGCTGCTATGTGTAAGAGGTTTTGTTTCAAGTCTTTCACTAAAGTAGAATTTATCCAGTAACATGGCATCTAAGAATACCATTTGATGTGCCTGCAAACCATTGCAGTACAAGGATGGTCCGACACACTTGGTAGGCAGTCCCATGCGAATCTGTCATATGTAAAAAACAACTTGCTTTTAGAAAAAGCAGCATGTTGTAATTATACACCTGCATATTCTAGGTTAGAGCTGGAGTGCTAATAAGCTGTGCAAAGTAATTAGACAGTCTTTGCTGAACTGTTCTCTGAGTTTTGTTTTGGTTTTTTGGGGGTGGGGAGGTGCGGACGCACAGTTCCCAAACTGCTCCCTTCCTCTATTTGTTCTCCAGGGCAGTGAAGTGGGATGTGTCCTCTCTGTGTTACTGGTCCTTGCAGAACCAGGCTTAGTTGAAAGCTGTCATATGTCTAGAAGGCCTTCTATCCTGAGGGCTACAAGTGGGGCAGAGCATTGGTACAGCTTTCTTTGCAAATACCAGAGATGTTAAGAACAGGTTTTTTTGTAAAGAAAAGAAATACGTACAGCGCACGTGCACCATGTCACCTGGAACTCCTGCCCCTCCATACCATTGCTACTGCAGAACTGGGGTTATACACCATGTTACGCTCGTCAGATAAACTCCCCTCAAGACAAAGCATGTTCTGACTTTATGACAAAAGATGCATTAAGAAGTTTCTGTAAACATATACCTAGATCAAAAATGTTCTGAACAGCTCATGAGTTTTCTTGTCAAAAATCTCACCTTATGGTTACTTATCTTTAGTGCTGAGTGACAGGCCTTTTAATCAGATAACACTTTACTGTTCATGGTGTAAAATCTTGTTGTTTTTTTCTCCTGGCTGTATTTAATAGAAATTCACCATGATATTTACTCTCTAATTTTCTTCAGTAAAAATTCTCTTCAGTAAGAACCAAGTCATTTTCTGTTCTTTGTTACTCTGAGGTCAGATTGTCAAGGTTGTGTTCTGATACATGAGTAAAAAAGTACTCGGCAAGAAAAGAACAGAGATGCTACTTCATACAGTTTAAGTATTTTAAAGGAAGAATTAGCATGTGGATATATGGCATCATTAAAGCCAATAAACAATTCACAACATCTAATTGACTTGGTCAATTTAGTCATTGTTTTATACTTGGCACATCTGCTAGATGTGGTGGCACATCTGCCAGTCATTTAGGTAGGTGGGATGGGTTGTGTGAGCTGCAAGCTGTTGTAGTAGATCTCCAAATTTTCCAGAAACAGCAATGGCGACAGGGAAAACGGGGAAGTAAGGTTGCTGCTTTAGACTGAACCAGGGCTTCATAAGCTAGTAAAAGCTCTTGGACCTGAAACTTAAAGAGAGGGTTTGATCACCTGTAGAAATGAGGGATATTAAATGAATGCTGGAGGTTGTCAGCATTACTGAAAATCAGACTGATAGTTCTTTTTAAGCAGTTACTGTAAAGCGTACACTTTTATTACAGAGTTCAAACCTACTTTTTGCTCATCACATTAAAGCTCAGGTTATTCTACCTAAAAGAGAAAAAAAGTGCTTTTACCAGCTTGCCTAACCCCAGCTATTTCAGTAAAAGGTCTTACAAGGTTAATAAGTGTATCTAATCCCATATCACATATGCTATATAGATTGTTGCATTCACTACTCTATAATTTTCTACTTGTACCTCAATCAGTGACCTCAAATATTTACATGTTTGCTCTACCTTTGAGGCAGAAACTCTACTCTTCGCTATTGCTTTCGTACGTTTGAATCAAAGAATTATGCCGAGGTACAGATAATACAGATGATCGCCACTCCAAACAGAGTGCACGAGCTTCTCATTCATTTCCCCAGAATACTGGGATAAATTTTCAGTGACTGTTAGCACACCAAATTTAGTCCTAAAAAAATTACTTGATTTTTACAAGTCATTTTGTCTTCTGTGTGGTCACTTCTGTATGGATGTTGCTGCAGTGAGAAAGTGTTCATGGGAAAAAGTGAATAATTAATCCCATACAGTAATTAATGTATTTTCAGTATCGCCCCTTGCTTGGAAATATTGCATGACGATACTGAGTTTAGAATTTCTGCTTTATAGTTGCATAAAGGATATAGTTATATATAATGGTATATATAGGTAATTGATTAATTCCTTCTCAAATCTAAAGCGGTCTGACAAATTTTCCAACTCTTTGGTGAACAGGTGCTCTGTAAGTTAAGCAGATTCTGTAACATACTCGTTGTTGTTAAAATCTTTCAAAAATTAATTTTAACTTTAAATTGAAATATTCCTCAGTGAAGTACATTGTTAGCTGTTGCTCTTCTTCAAAGGTACTTGGTTCCTAATATATTTGATAATGACTATTGTGAAAATAAGATGCATTTAACTGCTATTACATGTATGAAATATTACATACAGCAGTGTTATATATTAAAAAGGTGGTGTCTGTCAGCTATTTAAATTACTATTTACAGTTAGAGAGGCAAATGAGAATCTTTACCAGGCACTTTTAAAATGTGAATTTCTTTTTCCAATATCAACTAAAACTAATTGCTGTGTACAACATAAACTTAGGTGGAGTCATAATACCATTTCTTAAAGGTCTTACTTCCCCTCGCTGGTACCCAATGAGTAAATACTATGAAACATCCTCTGGCAATGGACTTGGATGCATTGCTCAACAGTTACAATTTAATGTCTATATCACACTTTGTCTCATTCCCCTACAAAGACCTCTGAGTGTTCAGATTTTACATAATCATAAATGCTAAATTTTTATATTGCTGCAACAAATTTTTAATACTGCAGCTGTGACAAATCACATGACACAGCCTAATCTGTATGTCCAAACTAGGTTTTAGTACCTAGTGGACTGTGCAACCATTTTCTGTTTGGTTTAATCTAGGTTGGCTACATGAATGTAGAGCCGTCTAGAGGTTCCAAGCACAGCCCTCTAAAGCTGTAATAGTTAAATCTTCAGGGTGTGGAAATAATACTGTTAAATAAAGTATTTAAATAAAAGCAATTAAACCTGGCAAAAGGAAATGCAGTTCCATACAGAGAATGTAATTGAAATAGAAAACAAATTACAGAGAAACAGCATAAAAATAAGAAATGGAATGTATGGATTTATACCTATCTAATATTTTCCATATCTATATAAAATTTTATCACAGATTTCTAAGAGATTACAGAAGGCCTTTGTTAATAGCAAGATTAAGAAAATAATACCTTGCAAAGAAATAAATTCAAGCCTTCACTGAAACATAAAGAAGCTGTTCAAGGTACGATAGCTGAAAACGTATTTTACTACAGAAAATGGTGATAAAACTAGGAAGATTGCAGCAGGCTTTGGAGTAGAATACATTAGCCAGACTAGAAAGATCATTAGGGATTTTTCAGAACATAAAGACAAATCATTACTGTATCAGCTGTGGCCAGGAAATCTTTCTGACATATTATTAGAAAAACATCTGCAGAAAAAAATATTCTAGGTATACAACATGATTTTTAAAATTCATTATCGAACACTGTTTCTGGGGGGAAGAGGGGCAGTGGGAATTAGTTTAAAAAGAAAAATCTTTTATCTGAACATAGCCCTGATAATTATGGCTAAATGCAGGATTTACAGATGAACATGTTGTTTGGTTTTGTTTTGGCAACAAATCCAGATGATGATGTACTATGTAGATCTTCTGAGAGCTAGGATTACCTAGCAAGTCCTTTGTAGAAAAGGGAAAACTAGCTTCGTGCTATGCGGTTGATAACAACGCACGTGGCTTTTCTGATGACAGCTGCTGCGCTGAGGAGCAAGTTAACAGGCCAATTCATATAGGAATAAACCGAATGCCTTGTTGAGAACTGGCACTCATAAAAGGGTAAGCTCCAGAATTGCATGTTGGTGATGGATGATTCTCAGGCTGACATTTTCTGAACTTTCTTCTCCTTATTAAAGGGGATGGTATTTCTAAGTGTTTCTCCTGTGCCATATACTGCCTACTGTCCGACTTGGTGGCATTCAGAAAACTTTAAATGCAGAACCTGCTAACCTGAGTAGTCACTGGCTACTTAGTGCTCTAGCTTTGGTGATACTCTGAAGTTCTGAATTAGAACTGAAGATGTGTTTCTACACTATGTAAGTTAACAACAACTACTGCTACATTTTTTACCTCCTTTTACTAGCAGGAGTGTTAGATACAAGTAAATCCTGTGTTTCTACACATCTCTGGAGTCTTGGGTGAGACCTGGCCAATAGAAAAGAATCCAAAATTAATGCTCTGCACCAATGTTTTCTGCAGGGTAATTTTTCTCTCATTAAAAGAATAGAAACTTTTTCTTATACAAGCTTTCTTTTCATGGGATGGATTGTGCCATACAGTAGCTGCCTGTGTAGAGAAAAAAATGTTATGAAATAACTAGGAAAAAGATAGGAGTGCTGGATACATTTGCTTTATTTGCATGTTTTACAAATAGATTTTGTGAAAAGCCTAGAAAAGCTACCTTTTTCTCTTTCATTCTGAGATTACATATAAATGACCTCTGCAAACAAGTCAGCCTTGATTTATCTGCTTTGATCTAGGCTTGCTTCAAGATGTCTAAAGTAGAAGACAAAGAAAGGCAACAAAGATGCTTCAAAGTGTGGTGGAATATTCAGATGGTGGGGAATTATGAAATATACTAAACCAAAAAAAAAATAGGACTTTGCTTAGGATGTAAATGAAAAGCAGCAGTATCTGACTTCAGTGATCAAAAGTATGAATACCTGTGAATACCAGTGTGAAGCTGGTAAATGCACTTTCTAAGGAAAAAAAGGATTAGAGTTAGAAAGTTGCAACAACTACTGTGATTTTACGTAGGCACAGGAAACCTGTCGGATTCATTGTCGCATGCATCCGTGTTTAGTGACTGACTAGATGTTTTTAGTGAGCTGTGTTAATTTTAAGAGCGCTGATGTGACAACTTTTTATAAGCATGCTGAGATGATCATTTAGACAAATGAAATCTCAGTCTTCATGAAGAGAGCACATTAGGGGTCAAGAAGGGAATCCTCCTGGTGTTACAGTGACCTGCTGGCTCAGAATAGAGCTCACTTCTGTGAAACAGCAAGCATTGACCACTGCCTGAGGCAGTCTTCTAGATGAGGTAATTAATCTAGTTCATTAATTTCCTGATCTGTGGTGTGGCAAATTGCATATTCCCAAGTTTTACCTTTTTGTTTGATTTTGAAGCAACTGTATATGTTTGTGTATGTTGCTTTTTAAGGCCTGTTCTGCATTGCTTGTCTGTGCAAAACTCCTGTTAACAAGTCTTCCTTCCCCACTTTTGATTATGTATAAGATGCAGTATTACTTTGGTAATGAAAATCCATTCATGGCACGCACCTGAAGATCGTGCCTAAGAGCACCTTACTTCCTTACTCTTCCTGTTTTTCTCCTTGTGGATGAACATATTGTTCTACCATAGCATACCTAGAGAACTAATGTAAAGAAGAAAAGTTCATGTTATTATGTACCAACCATAGCATTGGGAATACATAGTTACTCCTCTTCAGCCAAACAAATAAGAAACTCCTCTCAGCGCAATTAGAAAACCCAAGATTCTTGTATTTTCTCTAGGAAAGACAAGACATTTTCCCTAGGCACCTTAACAGATTCCCAAAGATTTATGGGGTTTAGATGAGAGGATAAAACGTGTTCCTATTTCTTTGTGAGATGCAACTCTTACTAAAATGTAACTCCTTCGGAAAACAAAAATACTGAATGACAATTTTATTTCTTGTGTGTGTGGTATATTCAATTAGTCTACATTTTCTAATCTGAGTGCTCAATATGAAGGCTTCCTAACTCATTTTAACCCTGAAACTGAACGGCTTGCATTGTTATTATATGCTTATGATTAAACCAATCTCTAGAGACTTAAGAAATAAATTGAGTGCCAACTGAAGAAAATTAAGAAATGAATTTGCACTAGTATTTCAATCGATCTGCATATTCTAACATGGGAATTTATGTTGGCCTTTTGGGGACTTTAGTCACAGTATCTAGTTATTGAAAATGGCTTTTTCCCTAGTAACCGCACAATTCTGTTAGCTGATTATAATTGATATTGAGAAAGGAATGTCCTTGCAGCTGCAGCACAAACCTTGCACAGTTTACTCAGATAATAATGGAAATAATCTATTTTTTTTGTCTGTTATAGTGGGTATTGTCACTGTCAAGTTCAGGATGCCAGACCAGATGGCCTGATCATCTCAGAAAACCCCTCTTTTCTGGTCGTATATATCATTATTGAATCCTGATTTGTCTTCCAAGTGAACATTTTTCTCAAGTATTTGCATCTTGGATTGTAGGGTGTTACTTCGTAGCCAGACCTTGCTTACATACATATTGTTCTTGTCTCCATTGGAATTAAAGATGCAACTTTTACTGCCTTGATCAGGACAGAGTTTTGTTTTCGTCTGGGAAGTTAGAAATAGTAACAGATGTATGCTAAAGGTAAAAATACTTCCATCCATCTTGCAGCTGAGGAATGCATAACCCATGAAGTGATTATTCCAGTAATGCAAAGGAGGGACCAAGAACAGAGCTCGGATCTCCTGAAACGCAGCCACTTCATTTGGTAAGTGTTGGTTATCAGTCAAGTTCTGGAAAACTGTCTGGATTTGGCCATTCCTCTGCATGTCTGTCACTATAATACCATGCAGTACTTTGTCAGCAGAAGCTGTCATCTGCAATTTTTGGATGGAGCCTATCTGGACATCTGAAATTAGGAAAAATCAGGTGGAACGAGAACACATAATTTCTTTGTAAATAAATGTGTTTAAAATGATATGCTAAAATATGCAAATCGGGTATCTGTTTTGAAGGAGAAACACTGTATGTGTTAACTTCCTTCTAAATTAATTCAGCACAAGTGTCTTTGGAGCTTAAATGTAGTCCTCAGGAGAGTAAATACTGCATAATGTGATATGCTAGAGAAGACTTGAAATGCACCCACTAAAAGCTCATTTTACTGCTGTATTCACACACAAACTTCCTAGCTGGCAAGTTCTACGCCTAATTTGCAAAGATTAAAACTTGCTACTAGAAAACTACCCCAAATAGAAGACTAAACTTATACAAGGAAATAACTGCAAGCAAATTTAACACCCGTTGTTATCACACAATATTATATAGTAATATTTGTATTTAATATTTTTTCTGCATGTGTTTTCCATATGAATTTTCATATTTAAGTTGAAATCAAGTATTCAAAATGGAGAAAGACTGAATGCTTTCAGATTTTTGTACTTCTAAACATTTCCATTCTGTATAAGTGGGACTAAAGAGTTTGTAAGACATAGTTCAAGGAGTATAAAAACCAAATACTCCAATATACCTGTTTTTAAAAAGTGATTAGTATGACAAGAATATTGGTTAAGTTGCACGTGAATTTGGGACAAATTTACTAGAGCAAAAAGAATATTACAAAATTAGCTATCGCTTTCTCACGTCTAAGCAGAACAATGGTTCAGGTTCCTTGTCCTCCAGCTGTAACACCTTGTGCAGTTATCCAGTTAGTTAAAATATTAAGTACAGGCAAGCTAGGGTAGTATTTCATCAAAGATGGGCAATGAGTAGCTAAGTATAGAAAAAAAGTGCTGAACCCATACACCAACACTGCGCTGGGGCCCTTGGGGCTTGTGGAATTGCCCTTTTGTGGTTTAGGTTTAAAATTGACTACTTGGCACCACTGGTTATTGAAAAATCAGATAACCTCAGTAAAAATATGGGGTTTAACCTAGTCTGTTGGCTCAATTAATTGAATAATAAGGTTCTGTTTTTCCTTATTTCTCCTGGAGGATCAAAATCCGTATTTCTTTCAATCGCAACGACTTTCTGTTCTGAGCTGCCAGGCAGATAGCACTGCATAATTACATAGCTGTATAGCAGTACTGCATGTCTTATACTGCAAATACATATTGAGTGTATTTGCATCCTTTGGGTTAGAAGTACAGCATAAATTCAAATTCTTGAGAAATTAATGATGCTCTTTTTCTACCCTGTGGCTCTCATAATGGAAGAATCTGAAGAAGTTCATGGGGCCAATTGTTCCCTTAGACACACAGCTCTTCTGAAATGAATCCCTCTTGTACACCAATGTCCTTGGCTAATGTATGGGTTGAAAACTGGGAGTGGACATTAAAAGGAATCCGACTGCTGGTTAATGGTGTTTGTTAGCCTCCAATTCTGCACTGCGTTTGCTCAGCAAGGGGGCATATGAAATTGGCACAGAGATTCTTTGCTTGCTTCATGGGCCTCCAGTTTAATCCTGCCAGGCAGTCTGCACCCTGCATTCCCTTACTCGTTTGGGATGTGGTTGTGGGTTGTGGTTCTAGCTAGCAGTGGTACTGCACATCCTTTAATTTCATAAGATAAAGCCAGGTAAGAGTAATTCAGAATGACTGGCAAAGGCTAAAATCTTTAGGAGGAATAAGATTTAAATGGTTTCGGTAATTTTCAAGTCTATTATTTCTTTACATAGCTACATAGAATATCTATTTATTTACTATTTAATGCCTATTTAAATGAGATATGAATCATCATGTTTATCTGTAGAATACTGTAACAACTGAGTAATTAATTTGCTCTCATCTGTCTTCCCTTTTCCTTCCAAAGCAATGCCTTCTGTGATATTTGGGAAGTTATACATATGGTAACTACATCTGTCAGCAGCAAATTTTATTTACAGCTTCTCAGGACGGCATAAAGCACCGCCTCTGAACACTTCTGAACTGGAAGATTTCCTTTGGAAACCTCCAGCACTGACTAGAAGCACAGTTCTCCAGAACATGTAAAAGCAACGTTAGCATTGCAGGCAGGTGCGACTGCTAGTGGATATGGGTACGCGACAGTGCTGAGCATGGGCTCTGCACAGCCTCTCCCTCCCACGAGGCCTGCAGTTAGTGTCCATCCCCATAGGTGCATACTCTTCTTACCTTTCTATGGCAACCACACTGGAAATTGAATTACTGAATTTAACAGAGCTTGCTGTTCTGAAAAGAATTCAGCGTGGAACAGCCTTAAAAGGATTCATCTCTTAGGATTTTAGCTCTGCCTTGTGTCCTTTTCTTATACATTTTTCCTCTCTTTTTACACAGAGCCCTCACCTGTCACGTTTCTGACAACGGCAAATTGTGACAGCGGAGCTAGTCTGGTTAGAAGTGTAAGAAACGGTCACGTCCCTATCTGAATATAAACAAGACGACACTTCAAGATAAAGAGTAATTACAGAAAAACTTCCTCCTTTCGCCTTCATTATGCTGCTGGAGGACTCCTAACATGCCGTAAGTGTACTTTCTGGATGACCCAGCTTCCATCTCCTACATCGGAGCCCCTTCTCTGTCACACAACAGACCATGTAACGCAACCCCCACGGCAGTCCTGAGGACAGCCACCTTCCCGTGCCCGTGCACCATAGCTGTCACGCACCGTGGCTGTCGTGCACATGTGCTGCTCACCTGATGCCTCCCGCAAGCATTCGGTTACACTGGGGAGCAGTCTGCTGCTGCCGGCACGTCGCACGTATACCCTGCTCCTTCCCATGAACAGCTCGCAGGGGGTGAGCAGGATCAACAGTTTAGCACTAAATATGGGGAACTCGGTGGCAACTGAAGTTAGTTTTTGCTTTCCTAATGGTTCATTATGCCAGAGCAGCTTCCTTGGTAGCATGTTTAAATTAATATTTTAGTAAAATTCTGACCATTTTAGTACCTTGTAATTCTATCCTCTCTGCCTTGTGTAATTTCTGGTGATTACTTACTATTTTGCTAACATTTTGTCTAACTTTGTTCTGATTAAATGAAAAAGAGGTGAGGCAGACTGAACTAGGTGAACTGTCAAACACCTAGAAGACTTCCCAGCATAAAAGTATTCCCAACATAAGCATTTCCCTAGGAGAAGACTTGACAAACAACCAGAACAATAAAATTCTTGAACACTACCCAGTTGACGAGAATCTTTTCAGGGCTAATTTACATAATTTGACATAATTACAGTTATAAACACTTGAAGAAGCCTTAGGAAGAAGAATGTCACTGAAGCCTACATTTTATTGGGTCTTGTTACATTTGGCAGCTGTACAAAACTGTGGAGCATGGAAATTTGCTCAGATGGATCCTGATTACACAAACACATAATACAAGCTCTGAAAGCTTGACGCAAGTTTGTCCTGTACAGAAAGACACCACGCAGTCCCCCAAGGCCTCCATCCAGTCAGCCAACACAATGCAGAATGAAAACAGTGTGAGGTACTGGTGGTGGTTCCCTCCATATAAATGCAGGTTAAACCACTATTTTGTCCACAAGGCAGCAGTGGACATCTGCGTGTCTGACTCCAGCTGCCTCCAACTGAAGGTAGCCACGTAACTTAAAATTTTAAAACCAAAGTAAAAGATAATTTTTAAAAAAAGAAATCAAGTTTGATATATACATACACACCTCTAATCAAAGATGCAAATTAAGAATTAAATAATAAAGCAAGACCACTAGCTGAGAATGACCCCTATTTTCTACTTTTGTCATAAGGATTTCTCTCATCATTACATTTCAACAATGCAAGGGAGGAAGAAAATGTTATCTGAAGAGTCCTTTTTCCAAAAAACTGTACAGTCTTCTAGCAACCAGACTGAAATCCACGCCCCACCACAGACTATCATGGTGCCTCGCAGAATATAGTGTGCTTTGCAGAAAAATTAGAAAGTTTTCCTCATTCAGATTTTAAGATACATGTCTGGAATGTAGGGCAAATACTGATTTTTGTGCTGGTTAGGGAAATCTAGTTCAATTGGTTTATCCTGCTCTGGGTGGTAAGTCAGTCCTGTTCCCATTCCTCTTCTGAGACAATTCTCTACTCCCACTGCTACATTTCTAATCATCGATATCCTCAGACATTCTTGTTGAATGGCTAGAGAATCTAGAGAAGTCAAAGCATACTTGCAGCCAAATGAAGGTGCTATAAAAAGCTATGGCCAGCATCTACATTTTAATTAGTATTTCACAAACTTCAAGACTACATAAGCATCAATACTTACAGTCCTGCTTAGTTTCAGTAGTTCCGTTCACTGCATAATATGGAAAATAAATACCAGAGCTTTAAAAAAGTAATAAAAAAGACTTCTCAGATAGTCAGCTTCCAGTCTATTCACAGAAACACATCCTTTCACCAGACTAAATGGGAGCATTTCAAATGGAGTTCATCAGTTGATCTTGGCAAGCCTTGATTTCTCTAATTGGCTTTCTTCTAACTTACAGAACATACAAGGGGCTGCGTACCATGCTGTATGTTGAGAAATAACAGCGTTTTAATTGCATTGGGTATTAACAAAATCCTTTTTGAACAGCAAGCTTTTAATTATTTCATTTGTCTCTTAATTTATCATAAGGAAATAACTAATTAGCTTTCACTTCTCCTGGGCAGGGCAGAAGTTTCTTTGTAGAAGACTTCAGTACAATCCATAGAGTCTGGTTTAACGACAGCACTGTACCTTCATTGGGAGACTGTATTTGGAACACGGAATGGAAATACAGAAAGAAAACAAACCTAAAGTAGTTAAATACCATTTTTGAAGCTTTTAATGGTGAAATTATCAATGCATTCTACTGCTGTCCCCCAAATCAGATTAACATAATTAGTGTTACAAAATAGCAGCAGTATTCTGGAGTAGAAACCATTAATTGTCACCAAAGGGTTGGGTTATACAGAGCAATCACTGAATAGGTGGGCAGTACTAAAATGTATTAAATACTATTTAAATAAATATGTTAATTATACTTTTTTATAACGGTACCAAAAATCAAGTGCAAAGATGGCCACAGTGAAACCTCCTCCCGACAAGACTATTGTTACAATTTGAGAGAAGATATAATTAAAATTCTGCCCTTGAGGAGACTGAAAGCGAAAGCTGGGATGTCTTTCCAGCTGCTTGAGAGCTACCCTTTAAAGACAAAGATCTGGATTACTTTCAAGTGTAAATACAAATTATGCTAATAGAATGCTTTACTGATTACTGTCCAAATGCTCTCTGCACTAAGGTAGATGCTAAACTGTATTACCAATGTCCTAAAATATGCTGATCATGGCTGTTGAAATCAAAGTAAAAAAAACCTAATGAGTTGGCAGAAAAGGTATTTGCAAACCCACATGGATGATACAGAAAAATTAAATGCAGGCATAAAATTACCTTAATGGTGAGCCTCAGCCCAGGGACTGGAGTAGGCAACCAGATTTGTAGCCTCAACACTGCAGAGGAGCAACTGGGACCAGTCAAACTCACACTAGCTCTTAAATTTGCCACAGAAGCTGAATCAGGTACTTGTTTTAGAAAGTATTATAATCTCATTCTATTTATCCTAAGCAACCAATGTGTCAGCAGCTGACATGGTAAACTTCCAATGCCTTAATTCTTATTTTAGGAAAATCTTACCTTCCTTTGAAAGACCAGATTTGACTGTCTTTAGCTTCCAACTATTGGAACCTGTTTTGTCTTCAGGATAACCTATGTCCCTCTGTGGAAACACTGATACACTTTGAGTCACCTTGCCACTTCCTCTTAGCTAAACTGGACAGGGTGATCTCCATAAGCATTGTATCGCAGAGCATGTTTTCCAGCCCCAGAACTTTTCTGGCTTCCTTACAGTTCTCCCTTGTATTTCTAAATCAGTTATGAAGTGTGGACACCAGGCCTGGACTCAGTGTCCTATCAGCATTCTCATCACTGTGAAATCATGTCTCAGCCTTTACTCGCGCTTCTCTCCCTCTCTCAAGCATTAACCTTCTTAATTAAGAAACTGCAAAAGTAGCTCATGATGAGGCTGTTACCATCAATGACTCACTACTCCCTTTTCTGAGTTGCTACTTCCAAAAAACCAACCAAACAAAAAAGCTTTCTGTTTCTTGTTCCTAAATAGGTTACTTTGCATTTGACTCTACCAAAATCAATTTTGATTAAGATAATTCTGTAGCAGTCAGTCTGCCTTAGAAACAAATAATTACAAGTTTTATAACCTCCTGAGGTAGCTGACATTGGAATCAAAGTAAACATAGCTTCCTGGTTCTGTGCAAAGAAAGCAAGGATAAATCTGGTTCTATTCTGTTAGCAAACAGATTACTCACACTTTGGATACCGAAACAGAGCTTTTGAACTTTCTGAAATGTCTGCTGAGTAAGAATTACCTGAGTAAACTGCCAGTAAAGCTTCATTCTCTTGGCTTTGGCATAATTGCATTCAATGAGCCTGGGCCTGCTGTTCACATCCACCAGGCATCTGTTGTCATCATCGTCGATAGTGGGACTCAGAACACCCACATGGAGCTGCTGATTGCTTGTGTAATAAACATTCTGCAACAGGAAGCACAAAAAAGATTTGTGGCCTCTAGACAGAAGCAGCACTTTTATGAAAAGCTAATGGCAAAGATAAATATGCTGAATAGCAGTCGGCTGACCCCATAGAGGCTTTTAAATCATTTCCTTTCATGCAGGAGGCAACACAACATTTTAAGAGTTGTTCCAAATTAACAATTAGTTGTTAATTGTTACCAACAAGTAAATGTTGGTTAACTACTTCACAGGAAATATGCAAACAAAACTGATTGTTGTCTCATCGTGTGCCTTTTTACTTCTGTTCCCTACAGTCACGCACCGTGGGTCTTAAAAGAGGAAGATGTACACCCTCTGGCAGGAAGCAGGGTTAGTTTGAGCATTGCCATCAGCTCTGATGAGGCTGTTTCATGCGAGTGTAATAACCTAACTGGAGAGGTAAGAAAGCAAAGAGCAGCACAAAATGCTAAAAAACAAATTTGAGGCAGCTAATCAGAATCCAATATATACAATAAAAAGTTATTAGCAGTTGGCGACAGACAGATACATGGCAGGACAGAGAACAGAATGGCCATGTTTCAGGCTATTTGTTCTCATTGGATATGTTAATACGCACAGACACAAGAGACTGGAAAAAGGGCGCAGACGTTGGCTGCTCTGGATTTGTAGCAAAGGAGTGCTCTCATAGGCCTCTGTGATTGCAGTTATGACTGAAGGCATGAGCCTATTATATTATACAAATTCTTTCAACTCTGTTTGACTACAGACAGGTATGTGGGAGGTTTCTCAAGAAAAAAAAAGGGGGGGAAGGAGGGTGAGCTTGCCAGACAGAGTTGATGATAATGTGTCTTCTTGAAAATAACAGGTTACATACAAGCCCAGAAAGGTAACACAGGACTATGCCAGGATTGTCTGTTTGCTAATCACAAACAGAATTTTGCTAAAATCAGACCTTTTTCTTGAAAGGACCGTGAGAAAGATGAAATGGCAACATCTTGCTTTAGCAGCCTTATCCGCTAAACATAGGTGTAAGACTTTGACAACTCTAGTGGCATCAGAGTCACAGCAGACAAGAGCTGGACAGAAGCACCAAATTAATGTCCCCATCATCTTACTGTATTCCATTCCCTGTGTCTGTGACAAAAGGGGAGCTGCAAATTATACTGTGTGTATTTGGGAATCTTTTCTGTTCCTGGAGGTTGATGGTAACACTGTTGATGCTGTAGCTTTTTTGATATGTGTGTATTCTTATTTGTGAAAACTCTGATAAAATATTAATTGCAAATAGGAGAGAAAGCACAGAAACAGAACAAAGCAGGACTGAGGAGAGATTTGGGAGCTTCACGTAAAGAACCAACATTAAACGC
Source organism: Egretta garzetta (assembly GCF_000687185.1). Lineage (NCBI taxonomy): Eukaryota > Metazoa > Chordata > Aves > Pelecaniformes > Ardeidae > Egretta > Egretta garzetta. The sequence continues at coordinate 245,524 of NW_009259180.1, forward strand.
TGAAATCGGTCAATGCAGGGATTAAATAGAGATCAAAAACAAATGGTGGTGGTTCCGTGCAAGACCACATCCTCTGTTCAGCCTCCCGGAACACTTCTGGGGCAGAACCACAGCAAATGTAACTGACACAGTTGCATAACAGTTAATGAAGTTGCCATTAATGGTTTACACTAATGAAATGTTTGACCTCCTTCATCAAGTTTCATTCTTTTCACCCCACAGAAATGATAACAGAAATCCAAGCTGGCTGAACCAAGGTGAGTAAAGTCTAAGAAAAGTTGAATAGTTCAGTCATGCCTTACAGGAGAAGAGAAGGGTAAATAAAAGGACCTAGCAGAGCACATTTCCAAAATGGTTGGCTATTACTGATCAAAGTAAACTCTAAGAACTGTGGAAGGACTAACAAGACCATACCGCAACAGCCTCCACCCATAAGCTAGATAATTAACATTCCTGCAAACAAAACTCATGCTTCAGAAGAGCAATAAACATTTAGAATGCACTTTCTAGACAGACCAACAGCAACTATTTCGGCTAAGTTTAAGATCTACCCAGATGCTTTTTTGGGAGAGAGATTGAGGTAGCGATATATCAAGGCAGTAAGATCAAGATGATCTTTAAAGGGGATTGTTAGGATACGCTGACTCTACAGATGAACATTTTGTGCAGCTCATTTGCCTCTTACCTAAATTTACTACTGGAAAAAGGAGAAGGAAATTGTCAGTCATTTGCATTTTTTACTAATAGGAAGTGATTTGTTAATTCCATTTTTTCAGCACATTGTCACCACAGAAAACATGATAGGAGAAAAACAAGGGGGTTTGCAATTTTTCTTTTCTTTTCTTGAAGATACACATCAGACACTGAAAACAAATGAGCAGGCTTGGCTGTAACTCTGAGAAGTCCACGCTACAGCTCAGGGTTGCTTGTGCAAAAAAACCTGTGTACCTGCAAACCCTCAGGGCTGAGCTGTTTTTATTAGCTCAGTCGCCTCAGCCTTTCACAGAGTGGCCTGAAGGTAATCACTTCATCTTCCTGGATAAAGCAAGCCCAATTCATAGTGCAACTCCACCAGCTTTTTTTGATGTCAAATCAGCAATGGTTCAGTCTGAGCATCTTTCTGGGCAGAAGCAGAATGGTGGCTTCTGGCTGCAGGAATTACCCAATTCTGTTTGTTGGCAAAACTGTACAGAAATAGAACAATCAAATGCAATTATGCTTAATAGAGATAATTAGCAGGCTGTTGCTTTTTTTCAGAGAGCTCACCCTACCTGCTAATATCACTTTGTTTTTCATTATGAACCAGTTTAGTGAAAGAGGTGTGAAATCTTGTATTCTCACCTAGTATTGGGAAAGGCGCCTTTCAGCTCTTAAACAGCGTGTAAAAATAAACTGAAACAGACTGTGGTACGGTGCCAATTAGTCCTTCTAACTAAACTCCTTCAGGGTGTTGCTTTGCTTATCCAGTAATATGGATATTATTTAATTGCTCTATATATTATTATAAATATTTTAGTATCTTATCCAATAATACCATATCTTACTTCAGAACTGAAAACAATGCACAACCTGGTAACTTGACTACTATGTTTTTCTAATGAAGGGATCACACCAAAAGCACATGCCCTCTACAAATTCTACTTGAGCAGCATGCTAGTGAACAGCGACATATTGGTTTGTGTTGCACTTGGTCAGAAAAGTTTTCTTAAAATCTATGCCCTGCCTCCTTTCCCCCAGCCCAATAATAAAACAGTCCCTGCACTGAGCCAGTGCAATAGTAACTACGTCAGGATGAAGGGAGGTCACCCATTTGGTAAAACAGAATTGACGCTACTGATTAAACCTGAAATGCTCTTCTAGTCTGAAACCTAAAGCCGTTAAACATAAAACCATAGTACAGCCTCCCTTTAAATAATTTCATATATTAAGAAAAATATTTTAATTGCTTTCACTCTATATATATCTCCCTGTTTCTACTTGATTATTTTAATTTTCAAAAATACTTTCTGGTATGGGTTTTCTGTTTTCTTTTTTTTTTGGGGGGGGGGCAGTGGTGGTTAGTTTTGGGTTTTTTAGTTTAAAGATGGTACACAAATTACCTTCTTGGAGTGGGCAGTAAGAGATTACATGACTTGAATTACCATCACATAACATACTTGTTAGGTATGCACATATATGACTTTTTATTGATCATATTTTAAATGGACTTGCAGGTAAAATACGTTCTTAAAGGTTAAAACCATGCTCATGTTTTATCATCCTATGCATAGCCCTATAAAAAACAGTTTGTACTTGTGATTTAAATCAGTTGCTAAACAGATAAATGCCCACAGCAGTACTTCTTCAAGAGGATGCTTTTAACAAGCATCAACAAGTATGCTGGCTGTTTTGCAGTCCACTCTATCACAAAATGGACAACTGAGGCACTTTTGTTTAAAGCACTTCAGAAGATACAGGTAAAACACATTTTACCAGCACATCTGTTCCTACAATATTGCAACATCACCATCAACTAACAGCACAACATAGAAATTTTGCAGTAATTTAGGAAAGTGATTTTTTAACAATGACTCTTGGAAGTCCAAATGACTGCATATTGAATATGGGCTATTAAGTCATTAGGGTAACTTCGAAAATTTTACTGAGAACTTGGGCCTTTTGTTTCTGCTACAAGAGCAAATGTCACAGCAGTCCTTGTTCAAGGGACTGGAGGCTCAATAGCCAAACATTTGCTTAGTTCCACTCCAGAGAAGACACTTGCTGTATGCTGATTTACGGCATTCATTCAAAGTTCCTCTGCACTTTCACTGCAGACGCAGCCTCAGCAAAACCCAACCACGCATTTTCACATCACCAACACATACATACCCCCTGGGGAGCTACTGAATTTCCACAGAAAAAAAATCTTGTTTGGATATTAGTACCAAAGCACATGTGTTGTGGTTTAACACAGCAGGCAGCAAAACACCACACAGTCACTTGCTCACTGCCCCCCTCCGCAGTGGGCTGGGGGAGAGAATCAGGGGAAAAAAAAGTGAAATTTGTGGGTTGAGATAGAGACACTTTAATAGGACAGAAAAGGAAGGGAAAATTATTATTAATAATAATGATAATAATAATAATAATAAAAGAATATACAGAACAAGTGATGCACAACGCAATTGCTCACCACCTGCTGTCTGATGCCCAGCCGGTCCCCTAGCAGGGATCGCTGCCCCCCGGCCAACTGCCCCCAGTTTCTAGACTGAGCATGACACCATATGGTCTGGCATAGCCCTTTGGCCAGTTGGGGTCAGCTGTTCTGGCTGGGCCCCCTTCCAGCTTCTTGTGCCCCTGGCAGAGCAGGGGAAGCTGAAAAGTCCTTGACTAGCCTAAGCACTGCTTAGCAACAACCAAAGCATCAGTGTGTTATCAACATTCGTCTCATACTAAATCCAAAACATAGCACTATGCCAGCTACTGGGAAAAAAAATTAACTCTATCTCAGCCAAACCCAGGACAACATGATTAAAAAAACCCAACTCCCTTATTCTGTAACAAAATAAGCCTTACATTTCATGAGTCTCTTCTAGTCCACAGCACTTTACCATCTATGTCTTTCACCATAACAGTACTGATGTACAACTGTATCTCCTGGGCAACTGGAAGGGGGCACCTTTGCTAAAGAAATCAAGTAGGTTCAACAAAAGGGACTTATCTCAAAAAGTGAAATTACAAGGATTCAGCATTACTGTCAGTTAGAAACTCTGTAAAATGTAGGCAGCATTTGTGATCTCCAAAGTGTCAGAGTCAGCATGGGGCCTGAGCCTTAGGCACTTCCACGTCTCCTTCAACCACACTCCCACCAGGTGCTTTTCAAGGGTGGATGAGTGCCGGTCACAGTGACAGGCTGGCTCTGGAGGCTGCCACTTGCTGCCTGCTTTCCCTGCCCTCACTACAGGTCCAGCTGCGTTCGGTGTCAAGAAACTTCCTCTGGAAGCCTGGGGCTGGCAGCAGATTAAAGTGATGCAAAATAAGTTGTTCAAAACAAAACTTGGTGCCATTAATCTGCAGGTTTACAGCAAGCAAATGATTAAAGTAACAAAAGCTTCGTACCTGGGTCTGAAGAAAAGCATATCAGTTGCCTTCAAAGCTTGACATAGGTCTCTGCCACAAGGCTTCTGTTTCAGTCTCTCTTGTGTTCTTAGAGAACAGCCTCATAACTAATCAATCACCTTCATAACTGATTTTCCTCTGGACTGTAAAAGGTGTGTGGGGGTTACATCTGCTGAGAAACTTGGCCTGCAAATATCCTTGTGCCTGTAAAATGGCATCTTCCAACTAAAGAACTAATACTTCTGTCGCTTTCTTGAATTTATTTTCCTAGAAATGTACTATCTAAGGCCATTGCTTCATTTCCTTTTTGCTTCACCTAATAACCTCTTTGATTAGTCCCATTAAGACAAAATACAAGACAAGCAAACTGAGATTGGTATCACATTAATAAAACTAATAAAATGGTTCCCAAAATCTTCATAAGGTGAAGGAGTGAGATTTAGAGTCATAGAATTTTGGGTTTGGGTTGGAAGCGACTTTAAAGATCACCTAGTTCCAACTCCCCCACCACAGGCAGGGACACACCTTGCCCTAGACCTGATTGCTAACGGCCCCATCCAACCTGACCTTGAACACTTCCAGGGATGGGCCATCCACAGCTTCTCTGGGCAACCTGCTCCAGTGCCTCAGCACCCTCACAGTGAAGAATTTCATCCTAATACCTAATCTAAACTTATCCTCTTTCACTCTAAAACCATTACCCCCTCATCCGATCACTACACTCCCTGATAGAGTCCTCCCCATCTTTCCTGTAGGCCCCCTTTAGGTACTGAAAGGCCACAATAAGGTCTCCCTGGAGCCTTCTCTTCTCCAGGCTGAACAACCCCAACTCTCTCAGCCTGTCCTCATACGGGAGGTGCTTCAGCCCTCGGATCATTTAGTCAAGGCATACTTGTTATTTTTTTCTAAACATTTTTTTCGAGAACAAAATGTATTTGTCCTAAGAAGACAATAAGCTAAAAGATGAAAACACAAATGAGTGGTAGCTGAGAGCTGCATAGCTTAGGATTCTTAAGAAATAATGACTAGGAACTATTGGCCAAAATTTGGTGTCCTAAATATTTTCCCCACCTGCATTTCCAGTAAACTAATTTGCTGTATGTTACTTTTTCTATTTAATGTTCTAAGCCTAACCTTTTCTGAAAATTTGCTCGAATATCAGGAAAACTTACAATACAATATTGCAAGGAAAACAAAAGCTGTATACATTACCGCTACTCAGACAAACTCCAGAATAAAGGAGAAGCAACTTCACCCTTTATTTGCCATTGGACCAAGCCATACCCTTGCTCATTTTTGGGGGAACACAGGGACTTCCCCTCCCTCTTGACGCACTCCCATGTAGCAAATCGGCATGGAAGCAAAAAAGAAGAGCTCACGCTTGGAGTCAGAGTCTCAATTGTTGCGTTCAGAACAAAGGGTCCTTTTGCCCTTCTATTCCACCTTTCTCCTCCTAGACAAATTCTGCTTTCAGCTGTAAGCTTGAATATCACTTGTACAGCCAGCCAGCCAACTGCCAGAGAGTTCATCCTCTGCTAAGCTAATGCTCACTGGGAAAAAACACGTGCACAGCACATGCAAGTGCCAGAGGCATAACGTGGGCATAGCGAAAAGCACATCTGTGTAAGAACGCTCAGAATCACAAAAGAATGAGTTTGTACTTTATAAAAGTTTAGAGCTGAGATAATGCATAGTGAAGCTGGCATATACATGTAGCAGGTACTTCTTTCCTGGTGTTAGAGCTCATCTGACAAGATGTGGCTACTGTTGTTTACACAGGGGAAATCGTGCTAAGCACAATTCGCAAAATCCCCGGTTACTACTTCAGTTCCTTCTTAGTAGCAGCAAGGCTCAGCCTAGCTGGGTGGAGTAGACCAAAAGCTTGGGACAGCCTTCACTGGTACGGAACAGCCAGTCAGGGCCTGACAAACCAACAGGTGTTGCTCTTCTTTCTAGAAAATTACCAACTGGATTGCCGTGGCAGGCTTCCTGTTGGGCTAGAACGATCATTCTGGTGGGATACTCACATCTTATGTGCTGTCTTGCAGTGGTGCAGCACAGAACGCATCCTAAATCTGCCATGAGAGCAACAGAGACCCAGGTAATTCAGCCAATTTTTTGCCCAGTGAAAATATTTCGAAGACCTACACAAAATAGAATCTGCACGCAAAACCATGAGCCTGCAGAGTACAAGGGAAAGTAAATGAGCTCTGCTTACTTGGACACAAATACATGACTTTGTCCTCACAACGATGTGATGTAGAGTTTATATTCATGAGAAGTTTGCCCTGAAAGGTCACAGTGTGATTCCTGTTGCAATTAACACTGGAATTCCACCGACTTTAACTGCAATTAGATTTTTGGCTCCAAGTTTATTATTAAACTTTGAAAAGCCACCAGAGTTGATAAAGACTTCAGAGCTGAAGTGGGTTGCCAGTTGCAGTAAATTATTCATAGAAGCTGGTTTATCATGTAGGAAAAAGTTACAGTAAGATGTTCAACTTAACACAAGGTGATTATGTGAAGGATAAATTGCCAACTCCCCACTGGAAGTTTAAAGCAATACACACCAATTTTCAGGCTGAAAGCCATTTGTAATCCTTATGGCAATGTTCCCAGATGAAATCACGCTGGAGACCAGTACATGACTCTGCATTTATAATGAGCAAACTTAATGCTCAGCACCAGCAGTATTTATTTGCTACCCTGCTTCTGGCATAATAACTACGAGGTATAAGAAGCCTGATTCACCACTACTTTATTCCATCTTTGAACCGTATTTTTCGTCAAATGAGTCCATGAAGTCATTTATTGTCAGGAGTACTATATTAACATACTAGGTCTAAAGTCTCACAGCAGATTCACACTTGACTACAACTCTAGCTAAAGAGCAGTCTGGTGGATTCCAGTAAATCCAGATTTAGCTAACACTGCTATTACTTGGTTATTTGTATTGTTCCTGAATTATTCCAGCATTTCTTGTTACATAAAACACATCTGAACAAAAGAATGTTCCAATCCTGATAAGAAACTCTCAACAGAATCCAATGTAGGAGTGACGGGAGAGAGAGACTGTGCTGTCCTGTAGGCACAATCAGCAGCATTGCTGCATCTTGCGCTGCCCTGAAAGACACTGCTGAAGAAGTACAAGCATGAGGACACAGGCTGAGAATTACAGAAAGTTACCCCTAAGCCACAGGTCACCCTTTACAAGATTTGTACTATTTTTCTGAGGTAGGTTTTCAACTGCTGCAGCCCGATGATACAACTTTAAAACAATTATAACCATATGTTATCCATGTTGAGGTTCTATTCACTCTGAAACTTGTCTTACTGATGAGCTGACAAACAGACAGTATACCAAACGTAGCAACACCATAATTTAGACTTAAATTGTAAAGCATGTAAGGAGGAAAGCACTCACTATTTCACCTCAGTGTTTAGATTTGTATCTACTGAATTAACCCACCAGCATACTGATTATCTGACCTACTTGCTCTTCTTCATGCCTGTGCACTAATTAACTTCTGAACTCTAAGCAACAATCAATATTTGATAGCAATAAAGCCAAGGTGCTCAGAAACTTCAAATAATATAGTGTGATGCTACAAATACAGGCTTAAAGATACAAAAATGTTAACATTATTTTAATAGAAGACAGACAGGAACTCAATGCCAGACTTTTTAATTTAAATTCATGAACCTATATTGCAGTGGAATACCTAATTCTGCTGTTGCCTACTTTGGTATTCTGTTTTGGTTTTATTTAAAACAAGCAAATAAAAAATCTCTTGCTTAAGCTCCACTTTTAAAATTCAATAGAACTGTCAATCATTGTTTTTATATATGCTTTCAGTACTCATTTCCGTAGTTTTCTTAATGCTGGTAACTACAGAATTAACAAGACCTTTTTACTAGATTCACTTCCTAAAAGCTTCTCTTGGTTTTGCTCTTATCTCTGCACAAGTTCTCTACAACTCTTCGATGGGAAAATAATAAAAGGCAATAAAAAAAAAAAAACAGAACCATTCTAGCTTAGACACCTGTGTCCTTTTTTAAAAAAGCAGCTGTCTTACAGCTCCTGTGACTTTGTCCTATGTGAATTATCCTTTTCCCTCTCCCGCCAATCCGTCTTTACCCTTCACAATTTTCTTTGTGGATTCCTACACAGTCCCTTGCTTTTCTTACCCTGTTTTCTTCTTCTTCTTCAACAGACACTCATCTGCAAACAAACCCAGCTATCATCCCCATAAGCTGATGCACTGGTCCATACTTTACACCAGAGTTGACTCCTCCTGGTCAAATTAAAATCTGAGCTAGTTCATTGCTATCTGTGTATAAGCATTTGATAGCTCAGCATCAACAGGTTTAAAAGCAGCTTTTTACCTTTTCACAGCTACACCCAAGTGCTTCACAATACTGTGGGCACCATCACAACCAGGAAATCATGCGTTTATGTAACACACATCTTCACCTTGAACCTCTTCCAAAGTCATCAAATCTCGTTATACAGCCTTTTTTTTCCCCGCAAAACATCTCTAAAATACAGCTTTTCCCCTCAAAGTTGATCCTTGCTGGCTTCTCTCACTGATGTCAATGCTCACGCTCTCTTCAAATCCATCCTGAATGCTTCTGAAAACTTGGTTTTCAGGTTGCCCTTCAGGAAGGCAGTATCCTTCCGCTTGTTGTCTTCCATGCTGGACAAAGTGCTTGCCTTCATTTTCAAAGCCCTTCTCAACCCCTTGTCTTTTTACTTATCAGCCTAGGAAGTATCAATAGCTTATCTTCCAACTCCTAATTAGATCAGGATGCTAGCCTTCATTGGTCATATTTTTCAAGCAAATATTCCCGGAAGCTAGGAGAAGTAATGCTGGCATCTGTCAGGGAACTTCTCTTTGTGCATTCCACAGAATTTCCCCTTTGCCCAGATGTCTCATTAAAAAAAAAAAAAAATCAAACAATATTTTTGGTTATGTACCAAAAGCATTACCCAAGGATGCGATGTCAATACCTTCTCTTCTGCCACAATCTCTTGTTCCTAATATTCTATTTGTAGCCTTTAGCTCTTCAAGTCAAGGGTGTACTTTTTATTCTGAGGCTGTAGAGCACTTAATAGAGTAGATTTCTGAGTCATTATTGGGATGCCTAGAATTAAAATAATAAGCATAAAAATAAAAAAACCTAGTGCCAGGGATGAGTCAGGTAGTTTACCACTTCTCAGAAAAAAAAATGTATTTTTCCTAGTGGTATAACCTTCTGAATGTTTGTTAAAATAATTGTGTTTTTTCCATTATTATTACCTTTTTCTAAACAGAATTTGATAAAATTTTGTGTCTGCAACTAGTAAGTCAAGTCAGACAAACTACAAGCAAGTGCCACACCTTCTTAATTAAGATACTCCACTAACCTTGATCTTAAGGGTTTGGGGGTTCTTTATGGTTTGGTTTTTTTTATTTTAATGCAGCCCTGCCATCTTTAATCCTGCATGGTAGTGAGCAAGGACTACGGACACAGAGGTTCTTAATTCCTCTTGGCTTCCACAAGTGCTGTGAACTTCTGGTGTTTTGTGGAAGGGACAAAGTTACCTGTACAACTTTGAGATGAATTCCCAGCTCCCTACAGATATTACTTAACCGCTATACCTACTGGCTCTCCTGGCTCCACTGAAAGCCATCACAAATCTGTTCCTAATTTCACATGAGCCAGAACTCACCCATTCTTCTTAGGATCATGCATACATTTGGTTTAAGGTTTCCAGAGGTACCACACTGACCTCAACATATGCAAATACAAGAAAAATTGTCTAAAAATTACTTATTTTGGTGCTGGAGACAATAAAATACAGACATTAAAACATCTACATGAAAGTGAGGCATTATGTACAGAAAAGGAAAATTAAAAGGCAGCACCTTTCAACCTAGGGTGGTTAGTGAAAGTCTGATTATCTTTGTTTGGGCTACCAGCAGGGACATACTTATTTTTCCCCACAAAACAAGAGTTCATCAGTCAAACTTAAGTTTATAAAGTAATCTTCTTGCAAGCATCTTTCAGAGAAGAACAAATTGAAACGCAAAAGCAACCGTTCTTAACGTCTTAAAAAGTCTCACCAAAATGTAGTATTTTTTTAGTCTGCTTCTACAACAAAAGAGTAAATCCCACAGCAAGAAGAACGTAGCTTGATTCATCCACAGAAACCTAAAATACATCTGAGGTAATTCCACTGAAATCAAATGAACTGTTAGGATCCAAGAGAATCTTTCCCCCTCTTCCTTTGCATGTGATAAAGTTTATAGATGACATGTAACAAGCAGCATAAATACACTGACCTAAATGAAAACATGTGCTGATTTTATACAAAGGCTGCAGTCAGAACACAAGTGGAACATCTTGTCAAGGCTGAGGTGAAGCTGGAACCTAAAGATCCTGTAGGACTCGGGGAATGTAAAACAGTGAAAGGTGCTTCGTACTGAGATTTTCAAAACCACCCCAGATTTTATGGGAAGGTGGGCTACCTGTCATTCCATCTAGTCTAGGCTAGCAGAGTAGCTGAAGCCAAGCTACAAAGAACCCAGTTAGAGACTTAAGTTACACTGGACTGAATACACTGAAATTAATGCGCAAATTTAAATAATAGCCTAGGACATCCCCCAGTCTGCTGTGGCTCTCTGACAAAAAGAGAAGCTCTGAAGGTTTCACCTAGTCCTATTAGCAGTGTTTACTTCAGCAGCAGTTTTAACATCCCACTTGACCTCCTAACCTCTCAGTCTTGGTCTTAAATAATTATACTCTAAAAGTCTTATTATGGGTATTATTGAACTCGTGAATTAGTGAGGAACGCAATATAGTGAGCACTAGCTATCTGGGGTACTACCAATGTTCTAAGACAGTGATTAGTTAGAAAAACCTCTGCAGTGCAGCAAGAGGACCTCAAACACCAAAACAAGGAAAAGAATTTTCCTTTCTTTGAACACACAAATGTGAGAGAAACTCAGCACAGATATACAGCATGCGCACAGACAATTTTCTTCAGTTTTCAGTCTCTTGCATGGCTTCAGCATTTGTCATATGGCTGAGATTGTGACATATTGCCATCTGGGAACTCCGTCTTGAAGGCTTATTACTTGCAGGTATAGTGTGCATTTCCATACACAAAACATTCAGCGCTGCAGTTTCAGTGGGAAGCAGTTCTCCTGTGAAGCTCTGCCCCTTGAGCTGCTCAGTGGATACTTCTGTAGTCCTTTCCCAGGTTAGAATTAGCCATTTTTTCAGTGTAAAACCCTGACACTATTAAAGTTTGCAGAGGTTTTGCCTCAAGTTTTCACGTCATATGCAGTCTACAAATACAGAACAGGCAAATACTATATATGGCCGACTTTCATGCTCAATAGCATTATTTTTAATAAATTACTCTGTAACAAGTGAAATCTATGCCAGGCTTAGTAGCCGTACATTTAGTATTTAAAAACACCAGTGGCACTCTGTCATAACACGAGTAAAATTTCAGATATCTGATGCCTATACTATGATTTCTTTTTCTTCAAATGACTTATGTGACTTAACAGTCAAGTTCACAGCAGCGTATTAATGGAGGATGAGTTAGTTTGAATACTGATGATGCAGATATGACTGATAACCACCAAAGAAAACAAAAAGCAGAGAGCACCTGTACCGTTTTTTTGTTGGTCATTTCTGTCATTGACAGTTGAGCTTTTCACTTTTTATAAAAGGTCAAAGCGTCATTTACATTTCACTTTAAGTTTGTGCCAATTGCTTTAACAGATGAGGGCCTTTGGCATGGTTATTCAGTGGAGAGGGGTGAGAGGAGCAGATTGGTGCAGCTCTCAGTCCCAAGGAGAACAAGGGAAAGTTACTTTGTTCCCACCCTGGCATGTTCATAGTATTTCCCCTCCTAAACCAAGTTAAGCTCGTTAAGCTGAAGGAAAGAATTTCAGATATTTTAAATGGACAGCATCAAAATCAAAGCACACACTTAAATACACTAGCCTACAAAAGGTAAAAACGTTACTCCTTAGCTGTAAAGGATGTATTTCAAGTGACAAAGTCTATTGCTTCAACTGATTTGTTTCAATCCTTGTTGTTGGTCTCTCTGTAGAGACTGACAGAAGTTCATGAAATTTTATCCAAACCAACTACATCCTAAAAGAAAATTTCTTTCTTGAAACATTTTTAAGCCTTCCAAGGCAAGCGGAGAAATACATGTACCTTAATAGAAATGGCACTTTTTCTGCCCACCAAATGTCTTGAAGTAGTGGCTCCACTGTTTGCAGGGTGACAGCAAATAACACTCAGAGCAAGAAGTCAGCATCTAGAATTTAAATGAAGAGTCTGTATCCTATGACCTCATGCAAAAACTGTAGCTTCGATGCTGCCTGTGTTCATGAATAAATTGCAAAGTTCGCAAAGCTCTGCAACGAAAATCGAAATGTGTCTCAGGCTGGAATACTGTGCTTGCATCCCAGAGATTCCTCCTTTCTTCTGCTCTACGACACCTCCCCCCCATTTTCCTTCATTAGGGCTCGATTTCTGGGGCCTTCAATCACACTGCGAAGGCTCTCACATGTAAACTTAGGCCTTACAGGTACCCACGGGCCAAGCAGAAGAGGCTCAGCTTTTCTGAGTAATAGCTTATTGGGCGGATGAAGCAGCATAATAAAACCAACAACTCTAAAACCAGGCCGTTTAAATGACCTTCAAGTACAACAGTGAATAGCTAAAATAGTTACACTAAGCTTCAGGCTGCCGAGGTATCACCAGGCTGTGAGGCTAAGCCGCCTTCATCACGAAAGGCAGATTATGTCACAGATTTTCCCCTGTATTTTCTGCCTATCTTAGAAGCCTTTATTTTATTATCTGACGTAGATTATCCTGTAACGATATCTGCAGGACACGGAAGAGAAAAAGCCCTCTGTCTTGCTGTTTAGAATTAACATGAGAACTAGGCACATCAGTCACTCATAATTAGATGTCACTGAATATTCATAATATAAATAGCACAGTTCTTTCAGGACTTTTTGAAGTAAATTCATTTTAAAACATCCTTTTGAGTGTTCTAAACCAACAACAATTACTACTGTTAGCAGCCTCCTAATTTGCATATGAATACAAACACTAAGAAGGATTATTACATCGTACAATAAACTATTTGTGATTTGTACTATTTTGCACAGCTGATTCTCCCCAAAGGGAAAATCTGTGTGCCCCCGTGGGCCCTCTAGGACCAGATCCTCCTCCCTAAGAGCGCAGGGCTGGCAGGGGCATGCACGGGAGAAAGAGTGCTTCAGGAATTAACCACCCTCTCCATGCTCCTCCCTGCTTCTTCCCAGAGGACAGCCTGTGCCCAGGACGGAGGAAACGCCGTGCTAAGGCACTGCCATGGGGAGACAAACCACAGCTGTCCTGACCCATACACCCATGCCAAACTGTCAGGAGGGAGGGGATTCCTATTCCTAGACACTCATCTCCAAGGCCCAGGTAGCCCCTGCAGAAGCTTATGAAAGAGACCATTCAATACTCACATCCTGTCCTTTCCACAACTGGGTTGTCACGACCACAAAGCTAGCGCAATCCACTGAACCAGCAGGTACATCCTGGGTTTCGTCAGTACCCCAGTGGAGCAGGTGACCACAGATCATGGGGTCTGTGGTCTCCTGCTGTGGGTTTTGGAAACCTTACCGTTCTGTGGTAGACACATGCTGGCCTCACACTGCTTCAAGGCTCTTGGATTTCTCAGCAAAAAGGAGATTTCTCCTACACCGAACCTCTACTTACAGTAAGAATGCTGCATAGGAAAATGTATTTCACTGAGGGGGTTTCTCTGTATTGTACATATTATGTCGGGTCTGTGACAAGAATTCAAGTGTAGCAAAACCACAAAAGAGCATTTGCAGAGCTGAATTTAACTCAAAGCCACATTAGCTGTGATGGTTACCTGAGACCATGGAACTTTTTTCCTGATAGGAACTTTTCTTCAGCCCTGGCCAGACACAATCCTTGGCTTGGAGTTAGCAAACATGGGAAGAGACAAAATTATTTCAATGTCACTTGGATTTGCCCATACAGGGGATTCTTCACTTGCCCAAGATGAGCTGGGTTTCATCTGCTTTATACAGACAGAACAGGAAAAGAAAGCATCATGAGATGGCAATTTGCTCTAGCTGACCCTGCTTGAGCAGGGGGGTTGCACTAGACGATCTCCAGAGGTGCCTTCCCACCTCAACCATTCTGTGATTCTGGGAAATAGTCTCCCATAAGCACAAGGCTGCAAAACAGCTGGAGAGCAACAAAGTTGGAGGGACCGGAAGAATCATAAGAGATAATGTTTGTCTGATTAACAAAAAACAATATTCAGCATTGATTTTTAGAAGTTTGAAGAGTGCCAAGGAAGGCAAAGAGAAATAAAGATCAAACCTGCCACAGTTCTTGTAGGTGTTGGTTTTTTCCTCTTAGTGACCATCACTACAGAGTTATCATCTCAGGTAGTATTTTCTAAGATTACAATATTCCTTCAAATTATTTACGTGCAGTTATGAATGGAGTCTACAGTAAGCAGATTTTACTTTACTTGAAATCAAGCTACATAGGGTATTAAAAATATATTTGGAAGCCAGAAATAGGCATTCTGCAGCAAACAGTTAATTCATGATTATTCAGCGTGGCTCCTGTTGCAAATGGGAAACTAGGTACTTCAGAGTATTAACCATGTATGCCACACATCTGGCACAATAACATTTAGCTCACTTGACAGTTCATATTTAAATTTGCCTTGAGTGCTCAAGAAGGTCCCAGTTCTCACAGTCCATCGGTTATGCAAACACTTACAATTACTCCTGTTACTTATCATATTGAATTAAAAAATGCAATCTGGGGAAAAAGCAATCTGGTTGCTTCAGAAATTCTTAAAAACCCTAAATTCATAGTTACTAACAAGAAGTAGTATAAACTTGAAGAGATGTTTAAATCAATCCAATAGGTGAAAAGTGTCGTGACTACACTGCACACAAATAAGTAAAAACATGGTTAGTCAATCATTGCCATAATTCTATCCAGCAACACTAAGTAATTATATGATGCATATATAATGCTGACATCACACAACATTGTGAAGTCAGTTGGCACCCACTATCTGCCCATATCATGAAAAGCCTGTGCAGGCACATTACAACAAAGGAAACCTTTTTATCACAGTGTGCTACACTAATGCAATGGTATTTTATAATTTCTATCTAAACAATGGGAGACTTCCCCATTTGGACACATTTGAGGACAAATGAAAAATTTAAGGATTTGGTTTTGTATTAACAGAAAATAGAAGATTTGACTAAAATCCCAAACCGATCTGAAATTCTCAGCTTTGATTTACCGTCATTGGCATGGTCTCCTTCTTACATACTGAGTTGTGTCCCTGCCCTTTGGTCACACCCCTTCACGCTAAATGCAAAGCAGCATGATCTATAAAAGTTCCAGGTTTAATGTGGTAACCTATCTCAGCTGTATCCAGTTTTTTATTTAAACTTCATTTTATTTTAACAAAACTTGTGAGTTCATAAGCTGTACTGCTTTTTTTGCCTTCCCCAACTGATGCCATTAGTGAGTCAGCCAATGCAGACCTCACAATTTTAAGGCTAATTTCAGAGTTCGAAAGCGCTAAAAATAAATGCTGAATGGAATATGCATGCTGAATAAATCACATCAACTTTAACATAGCAAGAGCAACAAAGCTCCAGTGTTCACGATCAGTGCAGCTCCCTGCTAAACAAATACAAAGTTAATATTGTAGTAACATCTGAATAACTTAAATGCATTCATCAGCTTTTTCACTTAATTGCTCTAAGCCTTTATGGACAGCCAGCTGAGCAGATAGGCTTGGCATAGCAGAGCTATCCCTCTATAATTTGTTTAATCACACTTTAAGAGAAAAGGAAAAAAAAAAGGTGGCAAATGATTCAAGAAATTTAGCAACTATTTTTTAAGCTGTAAGGTTCTTTACCTTACAAAACCACGCTAACACCCCCCCCCCCCAATTTTTTACAAGAAATACAT
>NW_009259180.1:261789-282053 GCF_000687185.1 Egretta garzetta
TCACACCACCCTCCCCCCACCCCCCCCCCCCCAAATTCTTTAAAGGCATACCATTGTCCTTCTACTGTAACAACCGGGGTTATTTCTGTACGTTCTAAATTGAATCAAAATTCAAAGAAGTTGTGTCACTTGCAATCACCTGCTGTGATTGCCACTCAGCTGACATGTTAGTAGATTTAAGAGCCAAAGAGGACCATTAGGTTTTTTTACTTTGATCTTGCGTATGCCACGAGCTATATACTTCCACCTGCCTACCTCTAAGGCCAATAATTTGCATTACATTAAATTACAGTTTCCAGAGTTGTACCAGCTTTGATAACTTCAGCAGTTACTGTCACTGCTTTGCATGATGGCTCATCATCTGCTCTGACATGAATATGCACCTTATTCCTAATGTGTATCCAACTGGCTTTAATTGTAGCCATTGGTTATCGAAACAACGCTAAATTAAAGTCTCTAGTATCCCGTATTTTCTTTTGGGGAAAATACTTCTACTCTGTAAATGTAACCAGGTTTAGACTGAACTCAACTCTTGCTAAGAGCTAGCTTGATTGCTGATTTCAAATAAATTATCTGACAAACATAGCTCTCTTCTTGGCTTACAAATCAATGCAGATTTTTTTCAGTTATTCGTTACTCAATGAAGATTTTATGTGAACAAATAATTTGTTATATTCTCTCTGCTTCCTGATTGGAAAAATGATAGTTAATGAACAGGAGAAAAAAAAAATCCCTTGTTCACAGAAACACACTGTGGACACAATTGTCCTGTAAACATTTCCGCTAAAACCCCTGCTCTGCAAATGGTGAACAATACTGGAGAGAAGCTAAGCTGAAACTGAACTGCTGATCAGAATTTGAATGAATGCTGTGAAAGTAATATGGCTCGTGTAATTACAAAGGGAGTTAAATATGCTTTCATGGGGACTGAATTTGGTCCATGAATTCTAAATGAGCCAGTGGATGACTTCAATTAATGGAATGACATAATAAAATTATCAATAAAACTAAAGAAATTATAAAGTGAATCTTCCATCTACGGTATTAACTACCTTCTCTAACAGTTATTCACACACTGTCAAGAATTTGAGAAACAAAAATCTGACCTTCAGAGCTTTAACTCTGATGAAGTAACAAAAGAGATAGTACAACATCAATCAGAAGAATGTTTAAATTGACAACCATCCGACATTACTACAACATCAATCTCCAAGTGCTATACTTGTATTCCAATAACTATGTTGGTTTTATGCTGAATTTATATTGTCAGCGACAATTGGTTTTAAAAACTGCTGATTGAAAAGCCAATTTGCAATGAGAAGAGACATCTTTAATGGATAACTCTGGTAATTGCTACATAATATGCAACTCTGATCTACTTCAAATTAATGCACTTACAAAATGCTCAAATAGTATTCGATTATGAGACACTGCAGGTACCCAACACAGCTGTTTTAGTTCTCCAAAAGCATTAATTAAGAACATTTTCAACTTAGCAAAGGAAAGCCCTGTCCTTCTTTTTTGATTGTACTACACATTTTTTGAGATGAAAACCAACCGAACTATGGAAATTTTTACACCTATTCCACCAGCCAGAGAAAGATTGTTAATAGAAAATAGGAAGTTAATTTCACTTTTAAAAAACATTTAAATTCAACACTAAGTAGCGTATGGAATAGCAGGGTACTGTGGGTATGTGGCCTCAGGATAGCCACATAATACGTTTTTATCAGGAGGAAAAAAATACATGGGCCCTTGTGAAGTACCACTGAAATGGTTAAGATATAACTGAGTAAGACGGAGCATGCTTTTCACCAGTCACATCACGCCCAAGGTCAGAGACAGCTACTGCTCGCACGTGTGGACAGGAGGCATTGCTTCGAGCAGTTCTCAGCTGCTGTGCTGTGGGCAACACTGCTCTGGTACAAACAGGGCCTAAGAGGAATCGTTCTGTCCAGACATCAAAAGCGAACCTCTAGGTGGACTAAAGCTGGCTGCATCCCGGGAAGGGCGGAACCCGCCGTACCCGTGGCCCGCCAGTGAGCTCCCAGTGGTGGGGCGTTCTGCAGGGCCCCGCTGGGTGCGAGCACCACGCAGCGCAGCACGGGTGGGCTGTCCCAAGGCCTGCACTTCCCTGCTGGAGGTGCTTACAGCCTTGGTAGCAACACCGCTGATGTCCTCAAGCCAGTGAGCACCACTTCACTGATGCTGAGCTACAAGCCCTATTCCTTTCTGAAGATACTTGGTCCCTCTGCAGCAGTCCTTTAGGACTTTCATGGGTCTAGGACCCACAGTGAGGAACACGACTCATCACTCCAAAGTGCTCATTTGCAAAGTACTTGAGTGAGATCTCCGAGCGGCCCACCTTTAGCCTCCTAGTGCATTAGCCAACCATTGCAAAAGCCAGCAGGAGCTTCACAAACACAACAGCCAGTTGGTTCGGGGGTGTTAGCTCCAAAGCCCTCTGGCATCAGCTCACTAGGTGTGTGTAACAGACTACTGTAAGCCCACACTCCTCAACTGAACCAAACACGAAAGGCAGTGTTACCTTTAATCAGCTTAGTGTCCAAGATGAAAAGCACAGAATCTGAATCCAAAATCCACTGCCAGATTTATCATCTAGAAGCTCATCAATATTTCACCTTCATGTTTTCAAATATTTTTATGTTTTAACTTGTTGGAATCCTTTTGGCCAAAACTATCCATACAAAAAATTACATATTCTAACACAAGAAAAAAAAATTGCCTGAAAATGTATGAGCATTTTTATTTCCTAGATGAGAACAGTTTTGAACTATTGTATAATATTCAGGCTAACAACTCTAATCTCTTCTAAATTAAAACAGTACATGGGAGCTTGAAATGCTCTGATAGTTTTAAATTCTTCGGTACTGCACTTGCTCACAACAGTTTGTTTCAATTATATTTTCACTGCAGTTTTTTTACTACAGATATTCTGGGCAAATTGCCTTAAAAATGTGAACTAGGGAGGAAAGTTCTTAGAGTGACCATCACAAGCTCAGTAACCATGATCTGAATCTTACAAAATGCAAAGAAATAAAAAGAAGATGTTAACTTTAAATAGCCTGAAACCCAATTCCTTTGATATTCCACTTACCCTCTTTTTCTTGCATCAGCCTCACCTATTTAACAAAATGCTGAATAAATAGTTTCCAGTCGAACTATAGAGACAGCAGATATATGTCCCTTCCTTCCGATATCAATAACAAACAGATCAACAGTGGATAAGATAACCAAGAAAGATGATAATGATGCTAAAGTAGGATTTAGTCAGATAGAGAGGCAACAGAATTCAAGATGAAGAGGATAACCCAAGGGCTGAGAGGCAAGTACAAAAATTAAGGCAATGCAGAAAACATGATAACATGATACATAAAACATGAAGTGGAAATACTTCATAAATTATTAAAAAAAATTCTGGTAAGAACCTTCTGTAATGTACAGCAATATCAACTAACCAATTTTTCCTAAAAAAAAAAAACCCAAACAAAACCCAAACCAAAAAACCAAACTGAAAAAGGCCCAGCTCTGTGAGCTGTGTGGTACAACAGAGGAGAACAGAGGTGTTAATTTATTAATCCTATTGTTTCTGTGCATGAGCATTCTTTGTGGTCCCCAGCGTACTTCTTTGTGCACTCCACAAGTTTGCTTACTCCTATTTTTTGCTGACATGATGCATTATTCCTTTCTGCAGTAATGTGATGAAAGCTAAGTTTATCAAGTCGAGGTAAATTACATCAGAATTTTTGCCAGTTGAAGTTTCTATTATCTCTACAGAAATCCTGCTTTACTAGGCAAAAGCTTTCTGACTGAATGTCTTTGATAGCACTTTCCGAGTACCCTTCTGACATGAGTTCTGATCAGCATTTGCAATCTTTCCTCCCATTAAAGGTCAGCTTATGCTTCTGTGCCTTTTCAGCACATCTTGTAATGTATGTAAAATTGCACCAGTACCTCTACTGTAAAATATTAAATAGTACAGCTATCTTAAAAGAACCCTTATCCATTCTCTGAGATGAGCATTTCCCTTTTATTTAAAAGAATGGATGGTTGAACAGATATGGCATATTATGGACAACTGCTTTTATTCCTGTTGTATTTTGTGGTTAGGGGTTTTACTTGCTTTTTCAAACATACGTAATCTGTGGCACTGGCCAAGTTACCTTTGACTCTTATGCTGTTTCTACCTGCATAAAACAAACAGTCATTTCTCAGTCAGAAAAATGCGTATCGATTAGCCAATATTAATTTAATAAGACCTTGGTTTTATTAGAGCCTTCTTAGCTCTACATTTTGAAATAATTCAAGTTCTTAATGTTCTTCCTTCTGGTCCTAAATATTCATAGCACTCAAAAGAACTGAATTCCTTTTTGAATTCTTCCTTTTTAACTTCAGCTCAGGTCCTGGAACCTGAATGTCAAGATTACTGCTTTAGCCAGATCACTGGTTTCAGCTTATAGTAGTATTTTCCTTTCTCATTATTCACGCTCACCTTCAGCAGCGATCCTGTACACTAGGCAAGAATATAGATCTCAAAAGCATCTAAGTAATTTGTAAGTCTTTTAATTCTAGGCCATCCTATTGAAACAAAGAAAAAATTTCTTTGAAACAAACCCATTTCTCTAAGAGTGCGTAAATGCTACATGCATCATTCTCCCAAATGAGAAAATCAATGTTACTCTTAGGAGGAAAATGATTGCTTTTCAACTATTTAATTTCACTATGGTTGGAGTTTCAATTCCAAGTGATCAGTTCTCTCAATTCTCACAGGCATACACAATGTTTTTACACTACGTAGTTTCAAACACAAAAATAAATAAGCAGCAATATCCCTTCCATTATTTCCAAATTGAGGGATGCAGAAGATATTTCCTCTGATCCAGAATAATGCAGTTCTACAGCTTTTTTCTTTGCTTTTGTTTTTAATCAGTGAAGTGGAACACACAAAAGACCTATTCTAGGTCTGAAACCTGAAGAAGGACCCTTGTGCTCATTCTTTTGAATTCAACTGTCTTTTACCCTGTGAACAGAGAATGACATTCTTTATGTCTGGTACTTTCATAAAACGAAGAGACAGGTTAGTCTCTGGTCTTACTATCACACAGACCTATGGCCAGCTGGAAAATACAGTCTGCAAATCACTCATGAGTCTATGCTCAGACAACGGACCTAGCTATCAGATCCATACTTGTACTTTACCAGCTAGTAATTCAACCCCACTGATCTTCACCTGCGAATGAACAACTCTCTCCAGTTTAAGAGAATCTCTCCTACCAGGCAATAGATACTGAATTTGAATGAGGTAAGCAATACAGAAGACTGGGTAAGGGTCATAGAACCCATATCAACAGAAAGGCTCTTGAATCAAACCACAGCATGCACAGAAATAATTTATTCATGGTTCGGTGCAACATTTGCTCCAAAACTAGAAAACAGATTAACAGATTCTCTCTCTGAAACTTTGCACTGAAGTAAATAATGAGAATTTGGAAGTAAATAATAAGAATTTGGCCAGAATCAAACTTAAGGCAAAAGATTTAAAAAAGAAAATAATATACAACTTGGAATTATACAGTACAGTCTTCATCCACAACATGTCCCCAATAAGAAAATGTTGTACTGCCTGTGCTAGGGCAAGGAAGGACTGGTTGGGTTTGGAAACCTTTGAAACATCTCTGTAGCCCCCGATGCACCTGACATGTATTCTAAAGAGGCTACAGCTTTGAAAAAGTGCTTGTTGGATTTAGCTTCTCAGGCATACATCAGAAAAACTCTCTACTTTGAAAAGGACTGCAAAAAACTAACAACAGATTTTGCTTCCATTACAAACAAGGTCACAGTTTCTATTAACTTTACTATGATCAAAATCAGGATTTATGCACCAAAAGAAATTAACAGAAATATAAACAGCCTAAATTGCCATAGTAAGCAGGCCCTTTACAGAATATGTTTAAAATAAAAATTAGAATTCATTAATGCTTATAACCTTGCTAGGCAGTTTCACTAACTCTGTAACTTTATTTTCTATTACTTGGTCATTTACTGAACTGAACAACCTACATTAAAAAAAAATAGCTATTCTAGTTCCAGAAGCATTTACTGCGGAAATACCCTTGTTCCCAGAAAGCATGTAGTAGGTACATAAGGTCCAGTGCTTAGGGCATTCCACAACATTTAGAGAAGAAGGCAAAGGAAGACAACGAGCCTGACTGTGCTCCATCAGACACAGCCTCTGGCAGAATGGGAAGAGAAGCACAGAATCCTCTGCAGGGACACTCGATCTGCAGCATCTGCAGAGAGAGACTTGCAAGGGAAAAGGCTGCACCACTGACAGAATCTCAGGCAGCCACGCTACAAACCATACAGGGCTTAACGCAGCACCCAGCACAGCCTGCACTGCTCAACTGATGTCTGCTCTCCTGTACGAACCAGGCCGACTAGCTAAGCTGCCTCTCTTGATGCAGCTGCTTCACTTTGTGTGAATAATGACCTACCCTGGCTGTACAAAGAGAGGAAAGACTACTCTCGCTACCGCATGGTGTGACTTTTCCCTGCAAAGTATCTGGACCGAGATGCAACTGAGTGTTTTGTACAGTTCACTTCCTGTATAGCACTCTGTGTATGTAAAATAGTCATCATGAACCAGGTAATTACTAACTTCAGACCAGTGTGTTAGCCGGTCCTTAGAAAGGAGCGGTACTGCGCAGCGCAGATGTCAGATCAGCCTGTCTTATACACAGGCGCTGAATGTGTCCAACATTTACCTTGAAGACAAACATGAACATCAACCCTGAGTTTGCACGTGACTGACAGCTGTTAAAACAGCTGCTGTGCTTCTTTTTATTGCTTAAAAAAGACTCCTTGAAAATGTTTATTGTAGACATCTCATCTTCAGGGCAGTGATTTTTCAAGTTTGAAGGGTCAATCATTGATCCACATCAGCAGGTTTTGTTCTGTTCTTCCTTATTCCCTGACAACTGCTGAAACATGCTATTACCAGCGGCTGCTAGACGTGGGGCCTTCTCTTTAACTATTTTCTTGCACAGAGCCTCAGTTTGCAATGCTTATGTGTTTTACACACACACTTAAGAACAGGGTCCTCCTTCTAAATAACAAAAGACCTCTTATTTTCTGAAATATATGTATTTCATAGTAGTTTCTTAGAATGCTGTATTTTTGGCCCAGAATTAGTACAATTTCATTGTAAGCTTAATTTTCAGCTGTAGGAGAAAAAGAACATGTATTCATCTGTAAGGCAGGCTCAGGATCTGAGTCATCACAGCTATACGCCATTCTTAAATTTCAGAAACTCCTTTATCTAAAACTTTTCAGGACAGCAATATCGTGGTGCTCTGTTGGCAGCAGAATCAAGACTGTCAAGGAAAAGCAGCTGCAGAATTCAGTGTTTGGATGATTTGGGTTTTTTTAAAGCAAATGGAAAGGTGTCAAGGAAAGCTTGACCTGTAGTGAAGGATATAATCACATGCTATCTATTGATTTCTCCTTATAAAACGGAATATAATGCTTCTTGGTCAGCATACTTCACATGCACAGAAAGCCACTCCCCTAAGGGGGCTACTGTTTCTGCTTCCAAATTCCCTAAACGCTCCTTTCTGACAAAGCACGTGGCTCTTCTCCCAGCTTTCCTGGCATTGATGATTGCCCAACATGATTTTTCACTAGGCAGAGGAATCTAAAGAAAATTTTTGACATTGGAACAGACTCATTAAAATCAAGGCTCTACTAAAACTCAAATTTAGATGTTTATGATTGTAACATCTCAATAGCCTAAAGATCAAACTAACTCTGCTCTAGAGATGTCTAAATTATTCATTTAAAATAAACTGACAAATTTACTTTGCTTTTTTTTTTTTAAATTATTTGCAAAGCTATTTTAATTCTTTTGATAATTATTTGCTGAACATCTTAGGAATTGTTCCCTCTCCTAGGCTTTAGAAATTGGACTAATAACTATATGGTGTTTGTGATCAACCCTGTACTTTTTTACTCGAATATAAATGCCTTCATTGATAGCAATTTTCACTGATATATATTCTTGTTTACAAATTAACAAACATCTGTGTATGAACAGCCACCATGCTACAAAATTACATTGAATAAAAAGTATTTTTTACAAAAATACACACTCACTCACTCATGAATCATACAAAGCATTTTTAGAAGTTCATGGGAGTTCTTGTAACTGCTGTTTCCAGTACTTCACACACTGTGCTTAGAATACAATATAAAGCTTTCAGGTCAGAGTCTCACACGGTGTAAACTCGCATAACTCTGCTTGTTGGCATGACTTCCTTTCATTGCCTTCAGCAGCGAGGCAGTATTTCATACCACATAGGGCTGTAGTCATCAGTTTCTGAGTGTCAGTTCTGCAATCTCTTGCAAGAATATGAAAGGATATGAACAGCTGTCCCTTCTCACCTGCATTTCTTTTCTAGTAAATCTCCCAATCGAGTCTTCTGACCCTGGTCCTCAACTTGAATTCCTCAAAATCTAACTGGTTTGTATTGACTTTCACATCCCTGGATGAGCTCTGTGGTTTAACTGCTTATAAATTGAGAAATATCTGAGCCAGAAGCTATTGAACACGGGAACACAGAACTGCCCATTATCCTCTCAATCACAAACACTTTTCAAG
Organism: Egretta garzetta; assembly: GCF_000687185.1. Classification (NCBI taxonomy): domain Eukaryota; kingdom Metazoa; phylum Chordata; class Aves; order Pelecaniformes; family Ardeidae; genus Egretta; species Egretta garzetta. Next base: position 270,467 of record NW_009259180.1, read on the forward strand.
GTAAATCTGTACTTAAAATATCACTTCATTGACTGATGGGACTTGTTTATTATACAACAGTTATAATCTCTAATACTCTGGTGTTTCATTCTCAGCAAAGAATCTTCCCAATTATCACTCAGGAGTAGTTTTAATGCAAGTGACATACTGTCATCAGTCTGCCTTCAAGATTACAGGCCTGGTTAAACAGCAGTCTTAAACAACACCAAACACCCAGGCTTAGGCGGTTCCCAGAATTAGGAAGAGAACGCAGTCAGGCCTGGGGCATGTACTTACTGCAACTACAGGCAACCATCTTTTCCACTGAAGATGGGGGCACTGCTGGAAATGGACCTTTTAAGGCCTAAATGTATGACTGAATTGTAGGTTTGCTTCAACAAGTTCAAGAATTAAAACAGTACCTTTACCCTTTTCTGTATGAACCACTTTAAGAAAAATTGGCAAAAAATGCACAACCTCACATGAACTTTGTTTTGTACTGTTTTGCCACTACTACTCTTCTGTCTTCCTTTCCTTCCTTTGCATTTCTCTCTTCTCACTTTCTCCTTTACTGCCAGCCCACCTCATTTCCCCATTTTCCTGTTTCCCTCTATCATCACACTGAAGGGGGACTGCTTCCTCACACCCCCCGGCTATCTCCAGTGTAGTGTCTTTGGCCAGGAACAACTGTGGGCTGTTGTGCTGAGCTGGGCTGAGCTGTTCTCATGCAACTAAATCAATGTGAGTTCTACCACCACTGAACAGTGTAGTAGGAACATATTTTAACTACTGCTGTTAACTGTTTTACTGCGTTGCATTTATTATGTGAGCTATTTTAGTAGTTGCAGAAGTTGGTTTCATTCAGCTGTTCTAAGAAGCAGCAGCACTGCACAGCAGAAGAGGCTTGATATGACAGGCTAAGACATGCACTAAAAGCCCCTTCCAAAGAGCTGACCATCAGCACACCAAAGGTACCAAAACCACCTTATGGCCTTGCTTCATGCACAGCTAATAGCTGACCTGTATCCATGGTGGCTACGAGAAGTAATAGCAGATGCTCAGGTGTGATAGCGGTGTTCTTGCTGATGAGTCTGGGCAGGTATGCCAACATACTGCATGCTGCTGTACAGATGGAGCAGTAAGGACACTGTCAATTTTGGACAGAGAGCAACTAAAGGCAGAAATGGAAGGATGTGGTGCTCAGGAAGCAATACACTCCAGCAGCAGAACTGGGAGAGGACGAGCAACTTAGGAAGTTATACTGTTCAGATGCTACCACTTAGAAAGACAAAGAAGTTCTCAACAGAATCTATAATTACCTGGGCAACGCTTTGTAATGAAAAATAGGACAGGACAAAATACAGCTACCTTGGGAAGCACTCTCTGAAGACAGAAGGAGGGTACAAAACACACCTAATTGTGGATTCTAGTTTTTCAGGTGCCCTCTCTCTTTTCAGGCCGAGCCAAACACCCTGCTATGAGAAATTCTCTCTCATTAGTACTATCAGAGGACTATGGAAACAGACAGATTACTTTCTGATTTTCTACTCCATCATACTATTTAGCCACATGTAAGATTTGCATCAGTTTCTCTATTTGTAGAACAGTACCACAAAATAAACACAAAGCGCTCTAAGATACTTGCAGGAATGAACTATGAATATGCTAATATTAGTTATGGAAGACATAGAGTGGATTGCTGAAAGGCTGGGGAATCGGAATCACAGAAGTTTAACCATCACTAATTCTGATGTCTATTTAAAATTAAACTGAAGCACCACAGAGAAAATTATTTCTGATAATTTCATTGCAATATTTAAGGATATTTCCTTGCCATTTTCTACTGCATTTAATTATGAAGCTACACATGATGTTCTTGATACTGTTTGCAAAAAACGGAGCATTGACTTTTAATGTCATGTATGCAGTTGCCTTTCTGTTGACTTCAATGATTTCTTTCTTGTATAAAACATGCTAAAAGGAAACAGTAGCGTTACATACAAATCTGAAACTGTCACTTCATGTCAAACACCTCATCTAAGCCATTTCCCATGCAAAAAGATGAAAATCCAAAAACACCTGAAAGAGGTTAGTGGGAAGAAAAAAAAAAAGGAAGCTAGCCAATTTAGAAGAGAGGCTATAGCAGTAACTAAGAACAGCAACTTAAACTGCATATGAGGGAGTGGTTCCTGGCAGCCAGATACATTAATGCACATCTAGATGCAACTGTGCAAAGGCCTCCATGGTGGCAGCTCTAAAACTGTAAATGGAATAGCTGCAACTTTAAAACTTTGCACCAGAACTAAGAATGGCACCATCAAAACCCTCAGCCATCCAAGTAATCCTGAATCCAGGGACTAATCTTTCTGACTAATCTATTTTGATAAGGACTGCCAGGCAGGCAAAATAACCCCCTTTATATAGCATTTCACCTCTACTAGAATATAATTAGCATCTCACCAATATCTTCTGTGGTTACGGGCAAGTTCACTAAGACTAAAAGGAATATTTACTCAAATATTTCTGATATGCTAGAGGAAATGTAAATAACTGCAGCTCTACTTAAGCAAGAGATGAATATGTGCAATGGAAATTTCATAGAAAAAAGCCAAATAATGTTTGTTAGTGCTTTCCCTGCTAATACCATAATCCCTAACATAAAGTCTACTCCTTTTAAAGAAAGTTCTCACTCATTACCGGGATCTTGCTCATATATGGGCCTTTTTGGGCGTTGTTTTTAACATCACTAGTTACAAATTTAAAAACATAGCAATGGGAAGATGACAACATTGTAATTATGAAAGGAGCAGAATCTCGTCAGGAAAAGTTTCCCTTGTCTCTTTTCCCTCTGTCATTTATTTGCTGCTATCTTATACAGAACTTCAGCTGACATTCAAAGGTAGTTCTTGATCTGGTGAATACTGAACAGTGCTAATTGAAGTGACTTTTGTTGTATTTATTGTTGTTTGTCTCTTAACTATAATTAAAATTTCTAATTGGAATTTACAGCTGTGCCTGTGGTGTGTTGTTATCACAGATGATATGCCAGAAGAGTTATGGTGCCCTCCCAGAAGATGAAGAATAATGGCTTTGGCTCACAGGTAAATTACAGAGTTCCTTAGTGAACACTAAGGACTGGCTTAAAAAAAAGCCCTCCTGGAGGCACACAGTGGTTACCACATAATTATGTGACAAATAAGCCACAGCCCATACAGTGAGCGAGTCTGATGGATGGGATTTTCAGATATTTTTGTCTTCATCTTTCATAATTTACTCAAGCATGCTACCACTAGCAGTCAATATTAAAGGCCGTCAGCAAAGCAAGCCAGCACAGAACACCGTTGCAACAGATGGAACTTGGTCAGGAAGTACAGAACCATATCTGCATTTCACCAAACTCATGTCTCCAGCTCACTATGAGATCCAGGTACAGAGGACAAGACTACCTTTGCTGCTCTGTGTTTATGTCTGAGATTTTAGGAGGATTCATTTGCTGTACAGTCAAATCACGCAATGGACAATTCCACAAGTAAAAACCACATTCCAGAACTTAAGTGGAGCATAATAGGGTCCTTTTGAGAAAACAAATTTAAAAAGTAGTCAGAGAAAAAAATTATTCAAACTGGAGGGATTTTTCAGTTTCTCCAATCACTCCCACAAACAAATCCATTTCCTTTATGTCGCTTTTGCTTATGGTACTATTCAGTTAGATAATTTGCACACCTCTCTTTGACAAGAATGTTCTAGACCATGTAACATTTTTACTGTCAAGATTTGCCTAGAAACACTTTCAGCTATGCCCATATACTTAGCCACTTGGGGAAACACAATGTTAACCCTCTCGTTTGTCAAGTTAATAAACCCAGCTGTTGTGCAAGAAAATGGAAAGGTTTTGGTAATTGGCATGTAATAGAATAACAGGAAAACAACATAGAAAAAAGAAAAGGAGCTTTAGAAGAAGGGCTTTCAGAAGAACAGGGTTTGGAATTTGACACGGCTGTCTGGTGTGAAGAAGGTGGCTGTACATTTCAGATTTGTGAAAATGAGACAGTACATATGTCAGGTAAAAAAGATGTTGCTTCAGGTAATGTATAAATGAACTGTGAGTATACATACGTATGTATGTAAAACGTTTTAAAATGCATTGTTTCATTCATACGACATGCACGGTTAAAGATGAGAATGGAAAGCTTTTATCAACAAATCTGGGTCAGTGTTGACACTCATACTCCTTAAATTCTTTCAAAATGAATAAACAAACTTCATTGTCAAAGCCCTAACATACCACAGAAATAATGTTCTAACTTTCTATAAAAGATACCAAACAGCTTACGGAGGTATTGTTGCAGGAAAACAATGACAGCTACAAGATGGTTTATCCTACACAGTCTACGAAGAGCAGCAGCAATACGAGAGATCATTGACAAACCAACCTGTGGTGTCATCCCATGGCAGATGTACATGATTGGGATATTTTCTGTGTCTGGTCCTTGATCAAGGCACAAATCACTTTTCAGCGAATTCTGCAGCTAAAATAAACAGAAAGAAAAAGAAATCAAGCAAATCTTACATGAGACAAAAATGGTGTGATTACTTTCTTTTCTTTGAAAAAAAAAATCCTATGCAATTGAGCAAAGAAATACACAAAATTAAAAATACTTGATGCAGTGAGGATATTGAAAAGCAAGCTCCAGGACTAAATTCTTCCTTGTAGATAATCTAACACTACTGATTTCAATAATGTTGCACAAGGTTTCAGGGAGGGTAGATTTCAAAAAGCCTTCAGAGGCTGAAATGATTTTTGATATAAATTTTAAAATATTAAGTCTAATGAGACTCTGGTACACACTATATACAAAAGACAAATTTTTTTACCAGTGCAGCTAGCTGAGCAGTGTGGATGGAGTTTCAAACGTAGGAGAAATCCCTGTAATTAAACAGCTTTTCAGAATCACTCAGGAGATTCTTTTGATTTCTGGAAATAATTCAAAAAAATCCTTTCTGCTGACTCTTAGAGACTTCTGGCCAATTGGTATGCACCAGCTCTTCTTTGCATTATTCCGGGCTAACCCACGCACAGCAATCGTAGCTATGAACAGACTGCAAAGTACTTGGCCCTGTTGATCACAAAGCCCTATGTGTTACCTGTGCAGTGCTGAGACAGAATTTTCTGAAAGTGAAATGCTAAATTAATGAGCACAGATAGCTGGAAGGTCTTTTCAGAGTTTGAGGCCAAAGATGTGGATGGCATACCCATGGGCACGTATAAAGGTGTTCAGTGGTATAAGATAAGTTCAGAGAACATGACAGAATTGCCTGATGGAGGGAGTGAAGAGGTGATGTGCTTTGCGACCATCTCTGATTAACTGTTAGCTGTGTACAGGGGCCTCCTTTGGGGAAAACAAATTGATATGCTTAGAAAGGAAGTCTGGAAGTGCACTAGTATGTAAGAAGTGTGGACAAGCCAGAGACTGAAACCAGGCAGTGAATAAAGTCAAAACCATCAACTTATCTCTGCAAGATTTCCAACTCCAAACCTAACTCTAAATTCAACAATAGACAGGACAGATCTCAACGTTAAAGAGAAAATATGCATTTGGTATCAATACTGGCCTTATTCTCAGCTGCAAGCCTCAAGAATTAAATAGTGCTTCCTCTCTCAAAGCTTTGTATTTCTTAGCCATAAACGTAACCACAACCATGACTCTAATCATAATCAGATGTTAGGCACTGCTCTCTATCCAAACCAGTGATAAAAACAAGCCTTAATAATTCATGTCTGGATCCATCACTACTTTCGGCTTTTCAAAACCTCTTCCACAAACTCAAATTCTAATGCTTGTCCAAGCCCTAATATTATAATCTTTTCCACAAAATCCCCATAATAAAGGAAGCTAAAAAATCTGCCTTGACCAACATCAGCGTGCGACTTAACTGAGAGGGCTGACCCAGCAGTCAAACAGATGCAGAGACTTTAGAGTCCCAAGCTTTAAAAAGAAACATGACCTTCACCCAAACAGCAGCTGTCTGGTGATCAGATGCTAAAGAAAAAGCAACAAAACATTATATTCCTTTTAACACCAGTCCTCCTCTTAGGAAGCTTGAAAAAAAAAAGTAAAATGAGGTCTTCAGATTTAATTTCTCAAACTCTTATCCCAATCACAACTCTACAATTAGTTTAGAATATTTGTAGATAAATGTTCCCTACAGAAAACAGAAAAACAAACAAGCCAGTAGCCTGTTAACTAATAATGCTGTTTTAAAATCTGAGGCCCAGACTCTTAGGAACAAACGCTTTCCAAAATCTAGTAGCTTTGTGACAACCAACAATTAACTTGGGCAATGCTGTTTTAGACTACCAAGACTTAATCTTAATTACAACCCAAAATCTACCCAGGTCACCAATCCCCATACTGAAAAATGGAAATTATTGGTCAATATTGCTGTTTTCTCCCTTTCAAACTTAGAGCCTTATAGAATACAGAGAGAAACTAGACTACTGAAATTTTGAATTTGCAAAATTATCTCAAACATCAAGCTGAAATCAGGGAGCCAGTCTCTATAAAAATACATCAGCTTTTGACCCATGGACATCGTGCTCTCCTAACTTTAAGGGTACTGCAGAATTTGGAAAGAAATTTGGTTCCCAAACCCTTACTCAGCCACCAACCCTAATCCTAGCTATATGCTGCAGCATAAACTAGACATGAACAATACAACTATTTTCCTAACTCTTACAGAACAGGAGGAAATTTAGGATTCAGGAAATAAAAATGGATGGTGACACTGTAGATGCCTATATTCTAACCCTCACCCCTATTCAGATAACTTTTGTAATTACTCAGGGTTTAGGTTTTTGGTTTGGTTTTTTTTTTTTTTAAATTAATGATAATGATATAGTAGCAATATCTCTGTTTTCCACAAAAAATGAAGACAGTTGACGAATGGAAGCACTTAAGAGAATCAGCAAGCAGCTGACTTGCATTGAAATATCACAACTTGCTCCATTATAAGACATGCAAGGGAATAGGAAAGCTGACATGAAGGAAGATTAGAGATCCAAGCAATTCTGTTACTAAAAAGATTGGGACACTTTACCTTTTTGTTTTATGCACTAGTATTTCATAAAACAGTAAGCTTTGTATTTCATAAAACGTTCCCCCTTTACCTGTACAGATACCTTGCCATAGCTGCCCACTAATTCTTTTGTGATAGTACAAATAATGAAATAAAATCCTACTCCTCATATCTTTCTTGGCTGATGAGGCTACTCTTTTCTTCAGAGAAAAGACTGCATCATGTGCATTATTATGCAGTACCTAAATATGCACGTTCTGCTGACCAGCGAGTTCAGTATTTCTGTAATAAACTCTTCTGATTCTTTTTGGTTTGTATATTGCCAGTGAGGAACCTTCAAAGGCTGATGCAAAAGTCTCAGCAGAATATCAAATCATAGGGTGCCTGTTCGCTGATTTTCATTTTGACTTACATGATGCAGAGTTAATCCTGAGACTACGCAACCAGTACCTTAGCTATTCCACTGGTCTTTCTTGTTTTATCTAGTATCACTTCTGCCTGCAATCAGAGTTTTTAGCCAGAGGTACCTACAAGCAGAACGATGCACCTAGTAGCTGCTATGCCTCCTTCTCCTCAGGAAACTCTGCACCTGATTAGATCATGTCATTGCTAAGGGCAATTCCACACAGCCTACAGAAGAGGCTCCTGGCACACAGGTGTGATTTTGGCATTGTTCTGAACTATTTTGGAAGGTAACCATTATCTCATGCATTTAACAATGACCTAAACCTTTGTTGGAAGTGTTTTTCATGTCTTTTTTGATTGTATGAAAAGCCATCACGATAATCTTAATTGATCCTCAAAGGGGTCATGGAACTTCATGGGGGCATACAGTCACTTCATTTGCCAAAACAGAACAGCTGCTTTATGGCACCCTCAAGGGTCTTCCCAGAGCCATACCGGCAAACTGCGCAACTCAAGACTTCTTTTTCAGACAGAATGTCTCAAACCAAATCTTTCACTTGTATTGCCTGCTCTTACTAGTTAATGTTTCCTAATTGGGACTTACATGCAAAAAGGCAAATTTAATTCACAGGAATCAAGTTTTGTGATATGACTCTGGATAGACAATGTGAAAAGGACGTCCTAGCTCTACTAGTTCATATTAACTTACTGTGCTCATCTTTCATGTCAGGCACACCTGCCCTCTCTGTTTAGATTGCCAGTTTTCTACGGGCAAGAATTATCTCTGCTTTAATTAGCTCAGTACAACTCAAGTGTGATTTCAACATAGACAAGCACAAGCATTGCTTGTCACACAAGCAATGATGATGATGATCATCCCAAAATACCGGCATTTGAGGTTCTAAATTAAGATCTGGCTACAATATTAAGAAGCTTGCAGTTGAAATACTAAGCCTATTTTGTTACTTCACCTGCTGCCACAAACCTTCCAACTGACAGCTCCAACGTGTCTAAAAAAAATCATGTCTTGAGTATCTGAGTGGAATGCAAGCCACGAAACAAACAAACAAATGAACAAAAAAACAGGGAGGAAGGTAACGTTCAGAACACCTCAGCATAAACTACAGCAGAGCAGCTGTCTCTGCCAACTAACCAGTCTAACAAATTATTTAACTGGTGACTTCAAGTTTATCTGATCATTCTACTTAGAGACAGGCATTGTCTTCATTAATTACTTCCACTATTACACCTTCTCCCCCACCTTTTTAGAATGGGAAATGTAAACAAGATCCTTACCACCCCATAGGCGACAGTATCTGAATACATTCTCATTTCTGGATACACGCTGACAAGATACCACCTAAAGGTCTTGCACTGGAGCTTTTTCCTCAAGGCCTTCCTCTCAGAAATATCACCAATATCAATTCCGGAGTCCTGTACATAAAACAAAGGACAGAAAAAGCAGAAAAGACATCAGTGATACACTTCCGTGTAAACTAATCATCCAGAATTGCCCTGATTGCAAGGATGATTACAACCTATGCTAATTATCAGGTTTCGTTTGTGAAGTGAGTCTGTTACACACTCCAAAAGTGCCCCAATTAAATATGATACAGCTCACCATGGTGGGGTCTCTTTCAAAGTCTGCTTTGGTCAATGGAACCACTCCTATTGAATTCAGTGGGGTTTAGATCTAGCTTCCAATGAGTATCACTGTTGTTCTCTAATTCCCTGGCACTTTACAAATGCAAAAGTAATTGGCAGGAAGTAGCAAGTTGCCCTAGAAACAACCTTATTGCTGGCATCCCACTGTGGCCTAATCATTAGTATATGACACTTTCTGGCCATTTCTGAAGTCTGGGTTTACTGCTTCACTGCAAAGAGCAGAAGCTCTGCTCACCTTTCTAAAATATCACTTACTAAATTTCTCTTGTAATGTAAAAAGAGAAGTTGCTATTTTCATTACAAGCATTTGCAGAATATTCTCTCCCCTAATTTTTATTCTCCTTTACATTTCTCGCTAAACCTAATTTCTACTTATCATAAGCGCAGATCATAAAGCGTGAGTTTCATGAAGTCCTTGTATATAAAAAATCAATAATTTATTATATTAAAATCATGCAGCAGAAATTTTTAGAGCGAGATCTAAGTGCAAATCCATGGCTGCTATTTGACAGGAAGTAAAATGAGACATTTTGCTCCATACTGTGCTCTACCACTTCTGCCTCACAACAAAACACAGGATAAATAAATTTTCATAGGGAAATCCTATAATCTATCTACTTAAACTACAGCCTTTACTAGGCCATAAATGCCCCAAAGATTTTGTCAGCCACCAGATATGATTTAAAAATAACATTGGAAGCATTTAATTTTCTTAGTTACACATCAAAAAACTATCAGTATCTAGGTTTCTGAGCTGCTGAAGCAACATTTTCTTAGTTACACATCAAAAAACTATCTTTATCAGTATCTAGGTTTCTGAGCTGCTGAAGCAACAACGCTTCCTACATCCCAAAGCACTGAATTAATGTTAATCTGGAACAAGTATATTTTATTATGGAAGCATTTTCTAACTAAAGTAAAATTGAATTCCACATTAGCAAAGCATACTAAAAAGTAGGAAACTGAGGTCTGGCATAAACAAGCATAACTCAAGTTAATCCTTAAAAACGATGACTCCCCTCCCCTCAAACCCTCCATCATTCAGAAAACTTTATGTGGAACTACTCCTTAAGCGATCATCTGACTTTTCGAACAAGTGACTAGACAGAGGAACGTGCTGTAGGGTGTGGTAAGACAACCAACTGATTCCATGGAGAAATGCTGCTCATGCATCTCTCTGGCTGCACTTGCACTTGCCAGCATATGTGCCACTTGTGTGAAGGGAAAGGAAGATGCCAGCACACAGACGTTTGACTTCCAGCACTAACAAGGCTTCCTGGGATCAGGCACTAAATTGGTCCAGTGCATCCCAATTCCCTTCTCACGCAACCCTGCGGGCACCAACGCTTGTTTCCTCACAGTTATTGTATAAGCTAAGAAAGAGCGTCTGGGGCCTCAGTAATCACATCCTCCAATGCAGCTGGAGAAGGAAAATAGCTCACAGGTAGCATACTGGCTTTATCACCAGCAACAACTCAGTGTGTTCCCCAAAGCTGAGCACATGATGGGAGGGAAAAAAAGAAAAAATACAAACCAAAAAATATAAGGGAGGACACATGGAGAACACAGCTCTTGCTTCTGGGACTTGAAAAATCTTTCCTTTGGATTTTAGGTGCTTTTCTGAATCTATTTATCTAAGTAGTTACAATGCAGAAATCACCATGGTATCCGAAATCCCCATTTGAAGCCCTCAGTAGTTCAGAGCCACCCACAGAGATCCCAAGAGGACAGTCACAGCACACTGCCAGAGGAGTTGAACTTTTTTTTATTATTATTAGCTCTCAAAGACTAAAACCTTTGGAAACATCATACTATGGGGCTTCTCAGAGATCTGGGAATTCTTCCACGGAAGAAACAGGTTCTGTGGTTAACATTTTGGAATAACATATTTCATGGAAAGTCCCGACTGTTGTAACTGGACACATTTCTATTACCTACACAGTCCATCACCAGTGCACTATTTCATCAGTTTCCAGATAGAGAATTACTCCTGTAGTTATCCACTTGTGTAACAGTATTTGGCCATGCTATCTGTCTCAATGATGTCTTGACATCTTTTTGTCTAAGCTGAAGCTAGGTTTGATTTGAAAATTGTCCCTCTGGTATTTCACCTTTAATTTAATCTTGGGGTAAGCAAAGACGAAACAGAAATATTGCCATCCAGTCTGATATCTACATTTGACCTAATCCATCCCCAGCCTTTCTCATCCACCATCTCTTTGCCCACTGCCTATTTGAAGTCTGTATTACAAGTGTCCCACAAGCTTTAAGTTATTTTTTTAGGTTGCTTCTTTACACTGAACACTCCCTCCCTCCAGTTGGTGTTTCTATACCAATCAGAGACTGCATTGCTCCCAACCTTTTGATGTACAAAAGAGGACTCCCACTAATGATGTAGGTTTTCTTTATACTGACAGATTCAATTACAGGGCTTGGGAGTGTAATTTTGTACTGCATTTTC
>NW_009259180.1:282074-296847 GCF_000687185.1 Egretta garzetta
AGCTTTCCTTAAACGTGTACTTGTTTCCTACTGCTCTCGAATCAGTTCAGTACTCACAAAGTTTCGCATGGGAAAGGAAAAGAAGTCCCAGGTCTTTGGAACTCTCCCCCTGATTCTTGGCCCCAGGCCTCCCACAACAAACACAAAGATGCTTAGAACAGCTTCAAATTACACAACTGATTAGGGCTACCTTGAGCACATGTCCAGTTGTCAGAAAAAAAACAGAGCCTCAACACTCAGCTAAGTCCTTCCCTATTTTCCACATGGCAAAAGATGGAAGCTGGGTGAAGAACACTTGAATGTACCCAGCTGTAAGTCACTGACCCCATCTGACAGGAGAACGTTCTGATGGTCGCAAAGGTGCCATACTGTCTCTGAACATCCTGTACCAATTACTAGGTAACAAGTAGATTCAGGCTGTATAGGCCTGTTAAAACTGAGAAAACTAAGCTGTTTCCCAGTATATTTTAAGTAAGTATGCGGGCATGTGTGTGTTTATTTCGTTTTCTACAATGGTGAGAAATACAAATGAAGGTTCTTTGTGCTGCAGGTTCTGTACATACACAGAGTAATAGATTTCTCCCTACAACAGAGGCATCTCATTACATTGCAGAAGAGACCACCACTATTAAAAGCTGATTTAGCACTAGCCATTTCCAGCTTTTAAGTCTGTGCTACAGTTTGACAGCAGTAGCCTTTGTGAAGAGGAAGAGAGAATATAATCTGCATTGCAATTTATTCAAGCAGTTCAGTGCAATGATTAGTACATTTGTGGTGGGAAAATGACTGGAGATTGAAGTACTAAGAGGACTTGTTACTCCTCTTCAAAACTATGAACAAAATCACTTCTGGCAGTACAAGATCTACCATGCAAACACCTTGATGTACTTTGTGACCCGAATAAATCCGTTCAGTCCACACACTGCATTTATTTTTCCTTTGTTTAATAAAATATGTTTCCTTTGTTCAATAAATGAGTTTTAAAATTTATTATAACAGGCTTATTTTTTCTGACCTATCAGCACAATCAAGACTGTGTTATTACTAAATGGAAATTTAACAAGTAATAACACCAACTTATTTTTGTATTCTTTACAAATTTGATTGCCAAATTGCATTCAAATCTCAACTTTGCACAAGATTAAGCACCACCACTGTCATATCTAGATGAATATTATGCAAATACGTGCATAATACTGTCGATCCTGGTTAGCAAAAGGAACGTCTTAAGTTTTCTGTTAATGCTATGTTTGGAAGCCAAAAAATTGAAACATGATTGATCAATGAAGATCAACCAATCTGCAGGAAAATAACCAACAATAAAAACCAGAAACTGAAATTTAAATCTATCAGATTAATCACAAATAAAATTAATTCAAAATTGTTTTGATGTAAAATAAGTAACCCTATCTCCTGGAAAAGTCTTTATTCTTGTATGCAATGCTGTGTGACTACTCAAAACAGGGACACTTAAAGGGTAACTTGGGTTCTGTCAACATGGGACTAACTTCCAGAAAGGTCCTTTCCCTATACCAGATCATACAGGATTTTTTTCACGGTACTTTCATGGTATATTACGTGGCTAATTCTGCAACCTGAAAATAGGACAAAGACTTCCCCACTTTGCCAAAATTATCTGGTTTTAACCATGAGAGACGAAGGAAGCCATTGAAAGCAGCTGAATCAACATCGGCATTCATATATATAACTGGTTTTTGGTTTCTAACCTTTTTTCCTTATTAAGCTAAAGGAGAAGGGCAGCATTGTATTTCTCAAACCAGAAATCGCAGCAAAACCAGCTTCTCTGGACAGTTGCAAAATCACTCAGAGAGATTTTACAGGTATTCTATTAAAGAAAAAAGAAAATGCCCAAGTTCATTTATTAAGTCTAGAATACTTGCTGTTGTTGTAATGATGAGAACTGCACACTAAGTCAAACCTCAATGTCAACTACGTCCATGGTTTCCAACCTCTAGGTGGGAACAACCTATTCTACATGGATCCTGACTATTTTCCAGAATAGGTAAGTCACCTTTCTCAGAGCCCTATAGCTCTTCATAGATGAAGTACTATTGACTACAGAAATGAAGAACAATTAAATCAGATGTCAAACTGAACTCTCAGGTTAGCCATCTGACATTATCTTTTCAATGCAATGGGTGAACCATTGCTCATCCATGGAAGAGAAACCTGGACAAGCAGGCCAAAAGGGAGTTGCAGCTAGATTCTGCAATATATCACGACATCCACCAGCCACCCGTACTCTGATGTGAAATTACTCCAGAGTGATACACCCACACTTGAATTGATAGATGTTAAACCCCTTGCCCCTTGGCAGAACTCCCCTCACAAATCTGGTGGAATTATAGCTCTCTCTGATGATAAATAAGAGACTCAGATTCAAAAAAAAGATATGTAATATAGATTTGATGCTACTTTTTTCCACATTTCTGCAGCTACTACATTAAAATCTCCATGAAGAGTCATCAGTGAGGATGATGAACTTGACAAGAAATTAATTTTTAAGGAACACGAAGACAAAGAAATAATTCTAGAATAAGACACCACTACATATGTATTTCTATATGTAAGTGTGTATGTATAGGCATATCTTATTCCTATATGTAAGACATAAATACATATATACATGGAAACAAGTAACAAAATCCCAGCAGAAAAATCAAAATTCAGAGCAGGAACCAAACCCAAAAGTATCTAAAGCCAAAGCATGCAAACACCAGTCTTTGTGACTCACCTCCTGGGGTATGTTCCACGCCATATAGACATGGCTCTTAAACTCATCCATCCAGACTTCAGCCACCCTTAGTGCATTTCTTCGGACATGAGCAGTTAGATCTTCTGTGTATGGTTTATGTGCTCTTTCTATGTGGGCAATCCTGGAGCAAGGTAGAACCTCAACACTTCCTCCACATTGCCATACCTAAGAGGAAAAAAGACATTCTGCTAGTGAGAGCTCCCTACACCACTGCTGTCCTTTAGTAAATACACTGAAATTATTTCTATGCTTGCCATTGTTACAAAAGAGAATAACGACCCAGGACTTATTTGACCATACGGAAGTTTTTTTTTTAGACAGCTGTGAGATGAGAGAGTTATTACTTTGCCTTACCATGAATTATTGCTACTACTTAACCTTACTACAGAATTATTACATTACCAGTAGCCTCTCATCACAATCTTCCTGTATCAATTTAGTTATTCCAAAGATTATCAATAAAATTATTTCTAGGGCATCCAATAGCATCTGGGTTCGATTTTTAATGCCTTGCAGACATTTCTCTAAGATTACACACAGCCCATCTCAATGCATACAAGCGCTATTCAGAACCTTGAACTAGGCAGCCTTTTGTAAAAGGCAAACTAAGCCAAATCAACTTTGTAAGATCACTGAAGTTTCAGGTTCTAGGACAACTGGGAACATAAATGCATCTTACGCTTTACTTTAAACTCAGAAAGGATCAGGACTATTTCTTTTGAGGAGCGACAAAGACTGCCTAGTGAGAATGTTCTATGAATAATTTCAACACACACTACTCTTACAAATTATAATACATTTGTAACGTAGGTTACTGTACCTGCTCAAGTGTGTTTCAGTTTTGCCCACTACCACAGCTGAGCTAATGTCCATAATGTTAATCGTAAGTATTGCATTCATTTCTGATTTTCCCTCTTTCTGCTTTCAACAAAAGAGAAAACCACTTTGGCAGCCTTAACAGTTGGTGAAGTACTTGAATTATTTTACATAGAAGCTCTTTTTGTGTGTATCTTGTATTGTGTAAACTTCCTAACAAGGTCAAGGCAGCCCATTCATAATGGTTGAGCGGATGCTGCTCAGGTGAAAACCTAGAGGTACTTATGATACTGCTAGCAGAGATTCCTGAGGCTTGGTATCCCACACCAAGAGAACAAAAAATGAGAGTGAGGGTGCTCCTTCCTCGAATAGCTCATCCAGGAGAGAAGACTATTCTGGTCTCCCTCCTAGTGGCCAGGGATGCGTGCTGGCAGAACATCATGTTCTGGAGCTGATGTCAGACCCCTCAGGTCTGTCCATCCTATAGGCATATGCTCTACTAAGGAGACACTTTGTTCAGTCATTCATTTTATATATTTAGACATCTGGCTTGAATACAGCATTTAGGCATTTGGCAGCTCCTGAGACCAGAAAATGTGGCATGGATTCAGAATGTTTACAAAGCCTTTTCTGAACTGGTGCCTAATTGCTTTCAGCATATGCTGGAAGAAGAGATAGAGCCTTGGTTTTCAGAGCTCTCTGGAAGATGAGCTATCCCATGAACCTACTGTACAGTCAAGAAGGGAGCTGAAAAGACTTCAGCATGTCTCTGTGTCCAGAACTTGGCAAACTGTAAGACTAAATAAACATAACCATTACCAACATCAGGGGAAAAATTTAGATGATCATAAAAATTTAAAAATAGATGGGCAATTGACCTGGCACAAGAATAAGTAATCTGGAAAACAGCATTTGTGTCCTGTCTTTCTAAATATTGTATAAAGTGGGCAATCCAGTTTAACAATCTAACAAAAATAATAGTTTGTCAAACATTTAATTCTATATGGTTCAGCTACATTTCCTAATAAAGATTAAATGTGAAGCATCATCAGGCTTTGCTCACACAATGACTGCTTTCAATCCAAGCCATTTCTCAGTACGGCATTGACATCCAGCTATAAATTTTTTCAGAGTTACTCACTGTACACTGTTTAAATTAGTATCATAAAAGACAAGGAAGATGTAGAGATGGCCATAACTTAGCTTAGGACAATTCACACACTGCATGCACTGCCTTCACTGCCTAGTCTTTGCTCATTTTAACTAGGAATGGCCTTGATTCAAGTTCAACATGTGAACACCAAATCTTTTGTGGGATTTTCAGAGTTACGTCTGAAAGCCATCTCGACAACAAGCTGAGCCAAAAATTCATGGTCTATAATAAGCTGAACTTCCAAGTAAATGTCTAAGATCTGAAAATTTGAAGAGCGGATTCATCTATAATTTTAGTAGTCTCTCAGTAATCAGTAAAATCTAATTTGACTTTATAATCAAGTCATATCTGTTTTCAAAAAACATCCTGAGCTGACAAAGTCTTTAAGGTAGTTTGTAAATAACAATTACCCACTACCTGAATAAACACTTATTAATAAAATCTGGTGGCCACTCCTTTCTCTCAGACACTGTCAGTCTTTGTTCTATTTCCAAAGACTAATTCATTATTCTGCAAGAACCATGGATTCGCTTAAAAATTGAATGCTATGAGGGACCTGTCAATACAGATGCTGACAGAACAGGTAGGTTGTATTAAACAGCTTCAAAACCAAATCCTATTATTTCTAAGCAAAAATCTCCTGCGATCCATGAAAATGTGATTAGCATGCAGCAGAAGTGGACTAGAGATATATGCAATAGTTTCCATATATCAAGGTGAATAAAAGTCCTTTAATTAATGACTTTTTAAAGACAAAGACATGAAAACCACGTTATCTGAAAATCATAAGTTACAGCGTTGCAGAGCTTGCACTCATAGCACTAAACAGGCAGCACTACTCTAGATGAAGGCTACAAAGCCTTGCAGAGCAGTCGCAGAGTGAAAGCAGATGCAATACTTTGTAAGGGCAGAAAGCACAATCTGGATTTGCTTAGATGGTCACAACTACCATAGTGAAGCCATAGTACCTTTCTCTCCCACAAACATTCTATGTCCATTAGATTACAGTATGGTGAGAAAGCTCCTTTGTCCAAACATTTCCTTGCACTTAGGGAGAGGCCAGTTGCAAAGAAAGAAAACGTAGGGAGGCATTAAAGCGGGATTTTCAAATGCCATGAAACTCCTCTGGAATCTCAAGGGATTCTGGATTCCCAACTCGCCAAAACACAGGCAAAATCTGCAGCCAAGGAATGAAGGGCTTTTCTAGTGATACACTAAATATTAAACACTATACTGAACAGGATATGTGAATATTAAGCAATATAACATGATTGACTGCTACAGAAAGTGTTAGCTTCTTTTCATTCTTCCCTGATTATATTTGAAATAAGGGAATTTATTGCAGCTAGGTCAAGAACACCCATCCATTCTTTCTTTCTTTCCTTAGGCCAACCATCCACTTGCATCTGACTGCTGCTAGCTCCCCCCACCTCCTTTACTCATGTCAACAAATCCATGGTCAACTCCAACCATTGTGTTGGAGCCATTGTGGATGGTTTTTCAAGACATCTTGAAAAGGTATAAATCTCACATCAGAAGTGCATAGGAGAGACTCATTAATTACTCTGAAACAACACCCTTTCGTCAAAGGCAATTTTTACTTTTTTTTTTAATTAATATTTTAACACTAAGAAATAGATTTTCTTAAAGACTCGATTTAGAGGGAAGTTGCAAAGCCTTTTAGAGTCATCTGTTCTTAATCTAATAGAATTCCTGTAGACAGGAGACTGTCTTTATAGTTAAGAAATAGGAATAGCAATTGAGGGGTCAATTCCTCACAACTTCACGTTTCCCCTGTGAATTTCACAGCTATTTTTCTCTGTCATTAGTAATCTTTATTCAGGTTTCATCCATACTGAATAGCACCTTTCTACTGCTCCAGCACTGTTATTTTATGTGATGGCTATAAATAAATACAGAGGTTTCAAATCAGTGAAGCTTTTCCAAATTATCACCCATGACTTTAGTAGGAAGTCTAAAGATAAAAGAGCTTCAAAGACTTTTTTTAACCAGATGGAATGGTTTGAAGTAAAATGTTATATCTCTGAGCATACTGTCGCTGCAATCAGTAATACTTAATGACAAGCCCGCTTGTACAAATTGCAAGGAAGAAACTTGATGAATTTGCTAAACTATGGTTAAAAGGAAATACAGCACTTTTCCTGTTGCCCATAAAGATATTTTACCTATGGTAGCAAGAGGTGGAAATTGCTAGCAATAACCTCAATTTTCCGCCAAATCCCTAAACATACATTTACACTTGTCAAAGATAACATATGCTTCCATCATTGTGATACAATAAATAGCAATTCACATTTCATTCTGTAAAAGCATCAATTGCAAAACTGTACCATTGGGTCTCAGGCTGCGCCTTAAGGCAAGGACCTTACAAAGTTTTCAAGTGCAAGGGACTGCGTATCTTTGGGAGTATTCACTATGATTGCTGGAGCCCCAGCAATGCAGAAAGTTTGCTTTTCTTCAGAGGAATTTCTTGAGGTTCTGGTCCTGATGGCTCACTTTGCAAAAATAGTATTTTAGAAAAAGAACACATCAAGTGGAGTTTCCCTTCCAAAAAGCTCTCAGAATCCACTTCAGGGTGTTTTCAGTGCTCCCTCCCAAGAGTACCTTAGAAAGGGCTCTTTATTCTTGAATTCTCTGAGGAGGTTCGTATGTTTGGTATAGCCCCAAGAAGGGCTTAGAAAGCTTCCTCCTCTTGAAAGGGTTCCTTTATCACTATTAAAAGGTAGTAAAATTCCATTAAAAAATTCAAGCTGTAAAGGGACAGTAGTAGTGCCAAGGCAACTTCTACATTTACAAAGCTGAAAGACTAAGCAAAGCCTGTGACCTAAACTAAGCAAAGCAAGTGGGAGATGACAGGAACATTAAATGAATAGAGAATCTATTTAGAAAAAAAAAAAAAAGGTGGGGATGGGGGGGTGGAAATCTTTCTCCCATTTAAATTTTCAGTTGTTATGACTTATGTGGGGAATTTGTCCAAGCTCTAAGCACTTCACTGAAAGTACATTCACACGTAAGCTATAATTGTGGCCCTACATCTGTGTGAATTTATGTTCACAAAAGTTTAAGTAGCCCCACAGAGCAAATAGAAAACATGTTCTTTGCATTAGAAGAGCCAGGAAAGCAGAGGACACGTAAAACTGCAGAGAACACACAGGTGGTGGCACAATGGATCAACTCAACTTCCACTCTGTTAAACGAGTAAAGGACAAAAATATTGGGCAGTCCAGCAGGATGGCACAAGCGGGGCAGCTACAGATGCAGTAACGCACCACATGGCTTCCTTAAGCATTTTGCAAAGGCGTAAGCCCTAATACTGCTATGCTATCATCCCTCACTCCTTCCCACCACGCCGAGGGCAGTAGTGACAGCATTTGCACAGCCTTCAGTGTGCGGCAGAGATGGGCAACTCACACATCCTTAGAAATGTCTAAATCAATCTGGCCAGAATTTTTTTTTGAGCAAATTCCATTCACATCTGGAAACTCTGTTTCACTAGACAGAAGGTCTCCACTTCTATTTAGTTTTATTTTTAAATTCACATGCTTTAGTAAATACTTTTCAATTACATTTAAACATATCTGAATTTGCATATTTCATCAAAACAATTACAATTCTGAAGGTGATCCCTTTCTCAAATATTTAATGTATACTTCATTATAAAATGATACAACATTTCATTATTAAAAGTGTTTCTTTTTATCTCGTTAATCACCAAGTGTTCTTTTCATGTTGTGGAAGCTTAATCTAATAAAAAAATAAACCCTACATGATGCTGAGCACTTTATGAGCATGTACTGCATTCATTAAATTTACACAGATCATGTAGTTTCTCCAAGAACTGATGTGACCTTGTTTGAAACCACCAATTCATTTGGACTGCAAACAAAACTTTTTAATAATTAAGTGATTTCTCAAAAAGCTGAAGCAATTTCTATTTTCTGTGAAGTCTGCAAATGACAAAATTAAAAGAACTCATTAAAGATGCCCTGAAGATAAAAAAAATAGTGAGTGTGAATTAATCACTACTGTGGATACAAACAAACAGTCACCAATATCTTTAAAATATATTTTGGGGAAAAATTTAATGCAAAAAATATTTGTGAATCTTGTTAACCTTTGTCATTACTAATAATCATTTACTGATAACCAATAGTGAGCTTGAGGCTTTACGGACAAGTATGAATAAACTAATTTTATTCAATACCATGAGCTAAGTCTGTGATAATTTTGGGTCTGCATTTTTATTTTGGTATCTTGACAAGCAGAGAGGACAGGGAGAATGGTCAGATACAAAGATCACTGAAGTCGACATTGATGTTTCCCGTAGCAACCAGTGGGTTTTGGATCGCACCCTGAAAGTTTCTGGATTGTCATGTACATTTGGGTGTTTGTCTCTAAACCTAGAAACTACACTCACTGGATGGAATACATTAATCTTTATTTAGGTCATATCTCCACTGAAGTCAGATAATCTTCACTAAATAACTGCAGTAGTGACAATAAGTACTGATCGATTTGGCTAACTTTCCCCAAATTCAGCAAGAAACCATGCACAATTTTGCTTATTCCACTGGTCTCAAACAGCTTCCTCTCATTGAAGAAGTCTACACAAACACAGAATCCTGGCCTGAGTCACATAAACTTGGGATTATAAAAATCAGAATATAGGTGGACAGGAAGAGAAAGAAAATACACTGCTTAACTGAAGCTATGATTCTGGTTTACTCCCTGTTTCTAAATGCTGAATGGGCTGGAAAAGAGAGTGTCATTGGCATGTATCCCTGCAGAGTGGGAAATTAGGGTGTAACTTAATTTCAAGAGGTGACTGCCTATAGTCACAGCTCAGAACAGTATGCACAGAGAAATCAGAGACTGAAAGGAGAGATTTTTAAAATTACTATATTTGTTTTACTGAAGCCCTGTGAGGCTTTTGAAGAGTATTCTACTTCCCATCATCATACAAGCCTGTCATATTTTCAGAAAAACTCATCTATTTGTGTGTGAGAACAGCTTTTTTCCATAACCAAGCTGAAAACCTTAACGTGAAATGTAAGCAACCTATAAACACACACCCCACAATCTAAAAGACTCTTTAAAAGGAAATAAAAGGTTTAACATAACTAGAGCTGCTCTCAATTTTTAAAATGTAAATTATCCCTTAAATCGTACTTTTGAAGTCATCATTAATTGCCTCATAGGCCTCATTTTACATTAACGGTGCCTTTATAAAACACTCTCATTGAAAAAGTAATACACGTAAAGATCCTTCTCGTATTAAATTGTCAGTACTTTTCTTCCTCTTTTAGCTAATTGCTTTGTTATGTACTTTTTCAATTGTTTTGTTCTGCAGGGATTGATTTTGCACATATCTTCATGAGCTGTGAAATTTTATAATGTATAGTTAAACTACATACGTTGTGTTGCTGGTTTACAACTGCAGGAACTACTCTATGCCTTGTGTTACTAGGAGATAACATGCTTCAAGGGTCGCTGAAGGCATACGGCTTCATTCAGTTCTTTTTCAAATCTGTCTATCTCATTGCTAGGCACAGCAAATAACTGACACGTAAATCACTTCACTGCCAAGTTTAAGTCATGAACAGGAAGTAAAAGAAATCACTTCTCATCTTAAAAGGCAAAAAAGCAGCAAACAATAACCACATCACAACTGCTTTAGTATTCATGGAACTTATTCCACTGCCCATCTTTTATGCTTTTGCCTTTCTCTCCCTTGCCACAGCTGTACTTAGCTTGATCAGTCTGGTTAATCTTGCACTAATTCTAAAGACTTGATCAGTACCAGAATACCAAGCTAAGAATAGAATAGAATATTTTCAGTTGGAATGGACCTACCATGATCGTCTACCCAACTGCCTGACCACTTCAGGGCTGACCAGAAGTTAAAGCACATTATTGAGGGCATTGTCCAAATGCCTCTTAAAACACTACCAGGGCTAGGGCATTGACCACCTCTCTAGGAAGTCTGTTCCAGTGTTTGACCACCCTCTTAGTAAAGAAATGCTTCTTAATATCAAATTTGTTAAACAGGATTTTCCCTTTGTGAACTGTACTTGATGATTGCATTATTCTTTAAATACTTTTCAGTAGTACCCAGTATAATCTTCATAATTTCCCAGGAACTGAGGTTAGGCTAACAGGTCTGCTGTTCCATGGGTCTTCCCTCACACCCTTCTTATAGATTGGAATAACACTGGCTAGCTTCCAGTCAGCAGGGACCTCCCCAGACTGCCAAGGCCTTTGGTAGATGATCAAGAGGGATCTTGCCATAACATCTGCTAGCTCCTTCAGTACTCTGGGATGAATCCTATCAGGCCCCATGGACTTGTGAACATTCAGCTGCTACAGCTGGTCCCTTACAATGTCAGTGTCCACAAATGGAAAATTACTGTTCCCACACTTGTGGTCCTCTGACTCAGGGGACCGGGCAGCACAAGGTGTATTATTAAAGACTGAGACAAAAAGTGCATTGAATGCCTCTGCTTTTTCTTCATCCCTATTAGTCGGATGACCATCTTTGGCAAGTTATCGGTCCAATGTTTTCTGTAGACCACCTCTTGCTATTATCATACTTAAAAAAGCCCTTCTTGTTACCTGTCACAATGCTGGCCAAGTTTCAATTCTAACTGAGCTTTGCCCTTTCATATATTCTCCCTGCATATATGAACCACTGCTCTGCAATCTTCCTGCAAAGTCTGACCTTACTTCTGGAGATCATACAACTTCTGTTTCCTCTTTTTTCTCCATGAGGAGAGGCTGGTCTTCTGCCCTGCTTGCTTGACTTGCGATACAATGTGCTGTGATGCATGTACAGGTATCCAGCCTTTGCAGCTTTGACTCAAACATGCTGGATCCATCCTGGTGAATCCATCCCAGTCATCTACTCAAGTTCTGTTACAACACAACAATCCCTTGCTCTCCCACACCGGTCTTCGTCTAATCTTAGATTACTAAATCAGTCTTGCAGTACTAAAAACTCTCTATAAAATTGAACTCTAGAGCCATCTCCCCTCAATATCACATTAAAACAAGTAAGTGTATCTTCACAGACTAGGCCATGAAGAATTCTAGCACCAGAAGCAACAATTGCATTGCCACCGTGCCGTGACTTAAAGTGCAGAAAGATATTAAACATGAGGCTATCTTATAATAATGCACTAATTAATTTGCATCTCACCTGAGTTCACTGATTTGTAAGCGCATATTGACTTAAACTGTTTTACTTCTTTCTATACCACTGTCAACAACAATTTTCTCTCATAAAACATCCAGATGTCTATGTTACTGCCCAGTTGGTAATATGCAACCACACAACATAACCGGTGAAAAAACATCTGTGAGAAATCTCCAAGTGCCTCTTACTCCTTACTTGTAGGGTATAGTGATGCCATGTGTTAGCTGGTGCTGTATCAATCATTTGCTTTCCAGTGAGAGCAGCTAATAAAATGTTCTCTTCCCAGAAAGAGCAAAAATGCAGAAATGACTCACTGGTAATGTTGTCTATATGTATAATTACACATGCTGTAGCTGCAGGTTACCTGCTGAGGCATTCATGGGCAAAACAGGGGAAAAAACCCAATTACTCCACTGCAGGTTTGACACAAAATCAGAACAAGCCACAGAAAGCCAGTTTCTGTTGACATTGTGACTGACACCCGTTTGTAGGTAAAACAATTCCTTATTTTGTTCTCAATAGAGGCTAGGGTTTTTCTCCTGTTGAAATTATGACCCTGTAAATAGAGAATTTTAGTCTGTGTGATCTTGGGATTCAGGTTGTTAACACAGTGAGGTACTTCCCAAAACAAAACTAACCTTAGCAATAAATCTGTCCACACTGAGAAGCCACTACCGGTTACACAGGGTGCTAGGCAAGTACCTAAGCCATACTTGCACTGCCAAGGAATTATTTGTACCTTGGTGAAACTGCGGGCTGTGAAAAGCATTGGCTACTTCTTGTAAGAAATAACATTTGGTCAATGTTTACAAATTTTTCTTGTAGAGTTCAGTCTAGAAATGATCTCTTCTTAATTCACAAAATGGATAAAAATAAGAGAGACATCTCTAAAGCTTTAATGTAAAGTTAAAAAGCAGTATTTAAATGTTATCTAAAAGTAGCAACTAAGGATATTCTTACTCCTGTATTTCTCAGCCCTTCCCCTTTGCACATCATCAACCTAATACTGTTGAACAGCACCTGTGATCACACACTAAGGATTTTCTCTGTACAGCAAATCATTCCCTAGGGGGAAGGACTATGGCCTACTTATTAAAATCAGTTAAAAACATGGCTTTAAGTCCACAGCAAGTGGTGGTAGCTGAAAGTGCAAGACTGGGGAATATCTAGATTTGTTTTTCTGAAGGGAATTTAGGGAAGATTTACACTGCTCAGTGGAGCGCCATGAAAGGGGACCCGGCAGCAAGGACAAAAAGGGACACCATGCACACATGACACATCCCACTGCTCACTCTCCATGCAAACAGTTCCACAATACAGCAGCTCAGTGAAAAATACCCTCGCTTTCTTTCCCAGCCATTTCTACTTCTTGGCACACCAGCCTCTCAATTTTCCTTAAGACAACAGTTCATGAGGCAGCATGATAAATCACAAACTGATTAATATTAGAATCAACCCTGCAGTTTAAAAAAAAGCAAACTACAATGTAAAGGTTTACTTCTGAGCTGGAGGCGTTCAGAGACAGTGGGTATGGGGCAGCCATTCAGACAACCACGCTGGCAGAGCCAAAGCAAAAGTGAGAACAAGAGGATGGCAAGGAAAAGCAGCAGAAAATGTAAACCTGCATAGCTGTTTCAGCCTACGTGTTGTGAAACTACACCCTAACTTGTACGCTGTGCAGAGGCTTTCCTTAATAAAAACAGACATCTATTTGCATGTAATATATTCACGATTTTATGTTATTCATGGCCTGTATTAGAAACACTGACAGGTAAAATTGCTGGAAGCTTCTAGGGGAAGAGGAGAAAGTCTAAAATGTTTTCAGATAAATATGGAGATTTGAGGGGAAATGTAAATATCTGCTCTTGCTCGTGATTACCAAAAAGAACACCCTTGCAAGGCCATATTATAAGAAAGAGATCTCAGGTGAGAAACAGTCAGGGTACACCTTAGGATTGCAAATGACTGGACATGTAAGCCAGCAGTAGGCTTCTATGCACCATATTGAGAGAGACTAGGTTAAGCAGTCAGCAATGAAGAATCACGACTCCAGAAGCTGGGGTGGGGGAGGTTAAAAAAAGAAAAAAAATTAAAATGATTGCTAGTTATGAGCCAAAAGCACCTTCAAAAAAAAAAAAACAACCCAAACCCCAACCAAACCCCAAAGAATATTGGGACTATTTTCTGGTCAAATAACTAATTTCTGCATCTCTGTTCATAAACTGCATTCCCCTAGTTCTCCAGCAACATAAAAAGCATCAGCTTCACCTAAGTTCTATAGACAAACTGCCAGACTAACAAGAAATGAAGCAGATATATTTATTATCATGTTATTTTATTGCAAATACAACTAATTTTACTATGGCAATATACCGTCTAAAAGTAGTGAGCCATACTCAGTCGGAACTACAAATGCAATTTTCCTCCTGGGTCAGCTGATGTAAAGTCTTGATGTATCGTTTAGTGGGTGCAAGTTCCATTCCTTTTCCCTTAAAGTGCTATTACCTTCTAACAAAATTTCCTCTTACCCATTTAACAGGGCCATTATATCCCTGTAAACAAATTCATCTGCAAGCACAAAGCCTTTGTGACATACATAATTACTCTAAGTCAAAGCCTGGGCTTACATTCCCTTGATTCTGATGATGACTTAGTCATCATTTGCCTTAATCCCGAGGCAAATCACTGAATATTTGTTCAGGAATCCCTAAAAGTGGTACAACTAACTTTGTTGTAACAGATATTTGGAAGCTTTATCAAACATGTCGGCTACTTTAAAAGACAAAATGACTGCTAAAGGCTTGCCCTTGACAGA
>NW_009259180.1:296908-312731 GCF_000687185.1 Egretta garzetta
TGAACCGTCTAATTGATTGCAATGGATTTGAAAGTACAAGTACTGCTTGTGCAAGCACAACCCAGAAGCAGAGCCCAAATAACCGTGAGAAACGCCAGCCTTACACTCACATTTTGTTTCTGTTATAAGGCTGTGATGCAACACAGTTCCTATTCGGTCTCTTGAATAAGCAATGCAGTTCCAGTTTGCCCTCCAAATGCAATCTGGTCCCTTAAAAGCACACTTAAATGCATTCAATTGGGAATGATTGAACATAAACCAAAAAGAAGCATTAGTCATCCTAATGTGAATTTAAGAATATGATTCTGGGGCACAGTAAATGAATCTTTCAAAAATCCCAGATAAAGTGACCAAGCTGCTCAAAAAAGATGCTGTCAAGTCTTGCATCAACCAGCCTGCCTTTGTTTTCTTATGGGGCAAGTAAATAGCTTTGCAAGAAAGTATTTGCTTGAGGAGAAAATACAGCATTGCTTCTAAGATTCAAAATGCATTCATATTTTGAACTCATCTGTCAGCTTCTAGCTCAAGGCACCAGACAGAACTCTATTAACATTTATTTAATAATATATGTTTAATATTTTACAAATGTTACTACAAAACCACAGACAGGGGTAGCATTCTTAGAAGTTAAAATAATACACCAAATTAGAGACAAATAGAGCTGAGTAGAGAAACTAATTCATCAGAACAATCCTCCAATCAAAGACCTGTTTTATGTGGCTTGTTGCAGTTTACCAGCAACAGATACAGTTTCTGATAGTTGGGAGTTTTCTTGCACTCATGTAACACAAATATCTAGTTATTTGTGCAGATGATGTGACAAAAATACCTCCTGGGAGAGGATATTTGTGTCTGCATTTTGTCAGGACCTAATTCCTGGCCCTGCACAGTGAAAACCCCATCAGTTCAGCTGAAAAAAAACCATTTCAAGATTTTAGAAGACACGGTAATGTTTTCTCCTTTATAATGAAAAGAAATCCTAAATAGGTAGACTTTGCTCCTCAGAAGCATCTCAGCTAGGAGATTATATCCTGTCTCAAATTACTGAAGATGCAGCTGCTAACAAAGCAAATGGAGAACAAGGCTTTGTCTCCGTGCACAGGGACAGAGCAAGCGATTTACCCAGTCCCGTCATCACACAATGCTGCAGCTCGTCTGCATGTGAGTTTGGCTCACCGTAGTTTTATGTCCTCTGGAACAAAATTAGTAATATAAGGATATAGGACCATGCTCTACTTAGCGTGTTTAAGGTAAAGATAGGTCAAATGATCCTAACTCTTGCTGCTCTTTCTGTAGTTGAAAGTAACCTCTCCTGTTCCTGTAAATGTTTGCTCTTTGTATGCCTATGCATACAATTTCTGAATGAAAGAACTGACTTCCAGGCCTAAATACTGCCAAGAATGGGAATAGGCTGTGTGAAATTTGCTTAGAAACTCAAGTTGTGAAAAAAATTTAGGAAATTTCACTAGATATCAAGTCCCTCATATCATAGGATGTGATACACAACTTCATACTTCTTGGCTAGCCTGGATACCAGGCCAGTTTGGGTACACAGTGTCTGCTTATCCACCCCCACATGATAATGCATGTCACATAACAGAACACTAGATGAAGCTAGATACTTCTTAAAAAAAGGGAAATGGCAATGAAAGATAAAACACAGTGAGCAATCTGTAGTCACGGATTGGAAAGCGTAATTTTAAAATGGAAGCATTATTTATTGCACTGATACTGTAATTATAATGTAGTTTTTGCAGAACAATTACTGTCTTTATTAAGTGATTCTTCATAAGCCTCACAGTTGAAAGCAACACAAGTAATCTAGAGATGACTGGTGCAGCAGAGACAAAAATGTAGTTCAGCAGCAGAGACAGACCATCTGGCCTGAAATCTCCTGCTGACTAGTTTTCCACATATCCCGACCTAAAGGAAATGAAAGGCAGCCCTTGGGAACTGCAGCTCAAGGGACAAGTCCTTAGGATGCATCTGAATGACATGGCTGCCGACCATAATATGAGAGCACATTTGAAGCAGCCACCTGTATTTTGCCGAGACACGGTGCATGGCACTAGGTGTGTGCCAGAGGCAAGTGGCTGAAGGAAGGAGCTTGCTTTTCAAGCTTAACATCTGTAGAAATACTACTATGCTTTCCAGAAGCTCTAATATTGCACTGAACATTTATATTCATCCCGGTATTATCTGGGATACGCTGAGAATTGTGAGAAGAGTTGGTAATAAACCAAAAAAATTACAGCTCAGTAATTTGTTTTGATACAGCCAGGAACACAGATCCAAGTCAGGATAAAGTTAGGTGAGGCAGCATACATTATGCTACCTTGCACATTACAATCTGTTACAGATGAAAGTATTTTATGTAGGTCAGGCACTGCTTCCCTGGAGACAGACAAAAAGCCATAAGGAAATCAGAGCAGTGTTGGGCCTTATTCCAGTGATCCAGTCTACTCCAAAGTTTCAATTATGCAGAGATTTGTTTCTCTCTGGTCTTGTCTATCAAAGTACTCTTTCCAATCAACGTCTGCAAGGCTAATTATAGAGGACTGGACAGCATATATCTCATGATGCAAAACTAGATAAAACTCCTCGCATTCACAAGGAGGTAACAGTTTAGTCAGTTGAAAAAAGAAAAGAAAAATCAAAGTGATGCTGATTTTCAACTCATTGCAACACTGAGCTGCAAAATCAGGTTTCAGGAACAGAAGGCGGCGCTCTGGCCCTCATAGTGAGGAGAATGGTGTTATTAAAAGAAGTAGTCTTGCATTTCTCTCTCCCTTTCCTTAAAACCGTGCTCTAATGTAACTGAGAGGGGACCTGTGCTTCAGTCTTGCTGCAACAACACTTTATCGCTGAAAGGTGGGAGAAAAAGAATTTCAGGAACCCAGAAGTAAAAATGATTATTTTTTCTTATATCTCACAGTCTCAGCAGAGAATTCTATATTTTTAAAAGAAATTCCTTTTTTTTTTTTTTTGCTATTGTGTAACAGTATGCTTTCATTCTGGCAACTAAAAACCACAAAATACAAGCTTCTACTAACATTTCACAGCAGAGTTCAGAATTTAATTTTATAACACACATCATACCATTTTTCATTACCACCTATCTAAGAAGTTCTCTTGTACCAAAAACCTGAAAGATTCTCAAGCAGAACAGCACTGTACTTTCAGAATGGTATTTAGCTGTGAAGAGATACAGAAAGAAGTACACAAATCACACACAAAGCTGCGTATTTTAGATTGGATATTAGGGAAAGTTTTCTTCACCAAAGGGGTTGTCAAACACTGGAACAGGCTGCCAGGGAAGTGGTAGAGTCCCCATCCCTGCGGGTATTTAAAAGACGGGTAGGTGTCGCACTTAGGGACATAGTTTAGTGGCAGACTTAGTGGTGCTAGGTTAATGGTCAGACTCGATGATCTTAAAAGTCCTTTCCAACCTAAATGATTCTATGATTCGATCATAGTAAACAGATGAAGCATGTATGATGGAAGAAGAAAATATGTGCCCTTACGCACTTTATGAGTATCTTAATTCCCCTCCAGAGGGAAGGCAGCATAAATGCCTATTATATTCCAGTTTGGTCCATAGTGATTTTCATCATTTAAATAAACCAAGTAATCTAGAAAGGCTTTTCCCATTATGCCTGCAAGAAACTATCCTCCTTACCAAGTCTGGGATCACAGATAAGCAGGGAGTTTTAGGTATCATCTCTGAAGAATTCTAGCATTGTTTCTTGAATGAAAGAATAATACCAAATTCTGTATTTCTATCCTTGTCCCATATAAAATCTTTAAAAACATATAGGATCTTTTGCTCTTTTTATTCCCCCCTCTCTCCTCAAATACAACAATTCATACTACTACAGAGCAGTGGATCTCCCTTGCATGCCATCATCCATACTTTTATTTACTGGTTTTTTCCCCCCACAATAAGAAGCAAGCTGTATTTTAAATGTAAGCCACCAGTGTTGTCTAGTGATGCTCCTTACCCTGATTCCGAGCTCCACATTCTCTCCTCCATATACTTCCATGCCTTCATCCAGTAAGCCAATCTCTTGGAAATATTCTCTATCTACTATGAAGCATCCAATCAATGCAGGACTTCTGGAAGAACAGACCAGCAGCAAAGAAAATTAATGGAGAGAATATGAACAAATTTATTATTCAGAAATAGACTATAATTTCTGGGTCAAATGGTGTGTCAAGACAGATTCTTAGGGAGATGTTTCTCAAACAGATTTATTCAGCTTTGTCTTCTGGCGTTCTTGATTCTATGGTGAAATAAGCACCACTAAGGGAAAATAGACTCAAAATCATTGGACCTACATATTCACCAGAACAGGCAGGACTTCAGTGCTAGCCATACTAGATCCAGGACCCCAACTTCGTTTCTGAGGCACCAGCCATTCTAGTCTCTGTCCCTGCTAAGTCCTCAGGTCTCTTGTCTGTGATAATTAACAAGGACACCCAATGATGTAGAGTTTTGTGTGTTTAGCCAGGAGCTAGGTTCAGCTACAGCTAAGAAAACTTCTGTCTGTAAGCTTATGTGAAAGAAATTATTTCTTGAATAGGAACACCCAGATAAGGTTTTGCAATACAGAATAAAGAAATGTCTGCCCTCACCAGCACACTGTAACATTAGTCCATTGTCCTGAGCCAAATTTAAACGTCACATATCTTTACCAGATCAGTAAGCTCTATTTATGTCATGACCTGAATTAACCAACTTTTACTATGCAGAGCCAATCTTAAGAAGGTAAGAGTTCAGGCACGGAGAGTACAATTTTACCTTTATGAGGTGTAGTGGAGAAGAATACGAGTAACTTAGCCTTTTAATTTTCTTCTACCTTATAATCCACAATGGCAAGAAATAAAAATGTCTTTTCTGATTATTATGCTGGTATCAGGAAGTCAGGTAACAACAGGATATTAATTAGCAGTTCAGGGGAAATCATCCTGCATTTACTGGGAACATTCAAGCTGCAGTAAGCATAGACATCTGCTTTCAAAGAGATTATAGGATGTCTTAATCACAAATTGTACAATTCTACAGCTATCTACACATTTACGCCTTTAACTTGAAGTGCTATAGTGCCTACTCTACAACAATGGAAGACTGTTTCTGATGTATTTATTAATGAAGAAAATAGCAATAGTTAACATCACTTCAAAAATTATCATATTTTATGACAAAGGACTCTCGCTTTTGGTGTGGGTTTTGAAGTATTTTTCAGAGTACCTGCTTCCCTTTTTTTTAATTCTAGAAGCATATTGGAGGCATGATAGAAGCCATCAATCAGTACGTGTGGCTTGATTTTTTGTTTGTTTTAGTTATCCAGCACACACATGCAGTGTATTGCCCTGAATAAAAGGTGCCGGGGAAAGGGCTAGGGAATAAACCTTAACATCCAATATTCATAAAGGACATTCGCTCCACAATCCTTACATAGAGCAGAGGTTTGGGGTAAAATGCAAAAGTAGATTTGTTCTTTATTCTGAGTTTAAATACTTTTAATTTAAAAAGTCACCATAATTAATATAGGTTTGCCTCTCCATGACTTAGTAGAATATTTCAAAGCATTTTCATAATGTTAAGAGTGTTCATTAACACTGATAAACCATTTCCAATGATGTGGCAATTACCACCCCTTTTTATGTATGTCTGTGGCAAACCTGCGAATTTTCATCTCCTACTTTCCAATTCTGAGTCCTGTTCTAATGACCAGCATGTGGGTCAGTGCAGTGCAGAGTGTTTAAGTTGACAACTTCCCCAAAAAGCTGCCTGACTGAAAAGACAGAACTGCTGGGTGAAAGATACCCCTTACACTGACTGCATGGACACTGATTGGTACTGATGACCCCCTCACACTGCCACTGCTATTTAAGGTTCTGCTTTGCAGCTGGTGAAAACAGTCTTCACACTTTCCTTCTGCAGAGAGCTAGAGTGTAGGTACCAGTGACCTCCTTGGTATGAATGCATAGCCAGAAGAAAGGCCTGGAATCTCAGCAGAGCTGCTGAGGGGATCCAGAGGCACTTACTCCTCTCCTGGAGATAAGGATATTGCTCTGTACCAGCCTCACAATACTCTAGACATGATTAGAAAGCAGAGAGCTAGATTCTACCAAAGCAAGGATCTAATACAGTCTTTGCTCACACACTATCAGTAGACCAGCATTAACTCCTGGGACGTAACACAGCTGTAAAACTACGTGACGGTATTATAAAGAATACAACTGTCAGATCAGTTTTGTTTATATAATGCATTTGTAATGAAAAATCTGTTTCTGGCCCATTGCCACTAAATTAGCAGACAAGAGATTTGGTGAAAGCAGTGCTTGCTGAGCATTCAAGTCCACCATTTCACTTCGGCTATGTGTTTTGCCCTATGCTAATAACAAGGAAACCTATCTAAAAAGATCTACTGAAAACAACAGTTTTCTTTATGACTGTGTAGCAGTCAAGGATGAAAGCTGAAGAGGACAACTCAAGGGCATTTAACTAATTTAACATCTAATTTAACGTTACAGTCAGTAAAACCGATTACATAGCTGAGACCACTTACCATCTGTCATATCTAAAGGAGCATGGCCAGTGACACACTAATGTAGGTCACAGTTGCATGTTACCTTATTGGAGCAGTTGTGTTCTCCAGTTTCCACCATGACTTAGGAGGGTTCAGATATCGGCACCACAGCTCCCAGTCAAACCCCTGGGCTGAGAGGGGATACTCCTCTATTTCAAAATTATCATACTTAATGTTATCGAATGATGGAGAAATGACTCTTTTTCTGTTTTCTTTTATCCTAGTGTGAGCACTGGTTCAGCCCTAAAAAAAAAAAAAAAAGAAAAGGTTAGGACGGTTAAGACTACGTCAGTAGAAGCATAGCACTGATAGAAATAGCAACTTATGTTGTATATTTTGGAAAGGGCAAAGTCTATAGTTGTTACCCATTCAGAGTTCCCCTTGCTTTGAGATGGAGTTTTGACAGAGCAGGATCTGCCCCAAAATAACACACTGTGACATTTTATCTGGGATGCCCTACTATTAACCTTGATGTTAGCTGGTGAATGGAAGAAATGAATATCTGCATATCATAGAGCATTTACACCCATGCTACCAAATAACGATAACTTCAGGCTCTCAATATTATCAAGGACATCAAGATCAGAGTTAATAATAGATCTATCCCAGGGACAGAAGCTACTGCCTTTTTACCATCTTTTTTTTTACTCAAGAAGCAGAGATATTAAAACTATACTGAACAAGTTAAAATACATGGTTTCAGTTATGTACTACTTTTGCACAGTGTGGCAACCTCAATGCTAACCTCAGTGCCAAAATGGCAATTCTTTGTTTACTGTGTAGGACATAAAAGAAACACAACATTTTTAATTAAAAGAAGATAAATTTGCCCCTATGGTCAAAGGGCTGAATTATTGGAGGATGTTTTTAATGTACAGTTTTCCAATATAGTTTAAATATATTGTAATTAGACCAGCAGACAACTCACACTATAAAAATGGATCTAGATTATGTTACATAGCACAAATGCATTTTTCATGCTTGTGTCCATGATTGTGTCTGAATTTTCATTAAAAGGATCAGAATGTTAATTCAGCCTCTATATGCTAGAGAAGCTCCATTCAGTAATTTATAGACAGTGCTTGGAAAAGGTCCCTTGGTCAGCAATATTTGAGACACATACCATCCCACATTGAACTCCACATGGGCATCAAAGAGAGCGACTACTGGCGCTGTGGCTACTCTCCACCCACTAACTCGAGATCGAATCAGCCCCTCTTGTTTGCTGTGTCGAACAACCTTGATGAAACCAGGCTTATGGGCATTCACTTCATCAACATACTTCTTTAGTTTCTCCTTGAGTTCTTCTGTGGAAAGAATTAGATGTTAACAAGAAGCATCAGCTCGACAAGATGTAAAAACCTGTTCTTTCAGCAAAAATGAAGTCTTCACACATGAAAATACTCCCTTTTGATTTAACTACTAAAAATTCTGAAATAGTCAAGTCTAAAAGGAGGCAAACAAAAAATAGGACTATAAATTATATAGTAATAAAAAATTCCAAGCGTAACCATTTAGCCTACATGACTGACATCAGAATCCTGCCACTGTTTAACATTAACATGCCACAAAATAAAGCACTCAGTCATGAAGTACCACAGCCACATAAATGCACATTAAGTTACTGTAGCAACAAACAAGTTAACTACCTTATATTTCCCCCAAAATATGCCCAAGTATTGTCCATGAACTTTCTTTACCAATATTTCAAGAAAAAAAGTAAGAAAGAAATGAATTATTAATCCTTTTTCCATTTTTCTTTCTAAACTTCACAACTCTCTTCTATCCCTACTAAAAAGTTCCATGAATTCTGCTCTTTACTCAGGAAAACAAAGACCAGTAAAATACTAGAAATTAATCATTCCTAATTAAAATATGATAGCTTTTTAATCAGCAGCTATCATATCTCTGGTTTAAAGACCATTGCATGAGAAAATCCAATCGGTAGAGCTGAAAGATGCTGCTCACTATTATTATTAACTGAAAACACTGTTCACTACTGTTCCTTATTAGCATTGCTATGTTCTATTTATGTTACGGTACCATTCAGAATTCCCTTGGTGTTAGTAAGTTCCCTTTCTCCCAAATCTCTCCACAAATCCAGAAATGCCTTTGCTGTGATGCAGAATAAAGCTCCTGTGGTTACAACGCTAAACTGGATATCATCAAATCTGCATTAAAAGCTCAACACTGCCTAGCCCTTTCCTTGAAATCTTGAGCAAGCCACTTAACTTCTCTATAATCAATTCCCCACCTGCAAAATGGGATCACCACACTTATTTCTTCTTTTCAGTCTATTTAAACTTTAAACTCTAGAGAACAGCAGTTTTCTTTTTCTCTGTGTTTGGCTGGTACCTAACGCTCTGGGGCACTGTGCTAAGGGGAGGTTGCATCAGACAAGGGATGGCACCAGAGCCCAGCAGAGGAAGGAGCAGCACCCTGTAGTCAGCAGTGTGGGAGGGAGTACAACTTCTGTCACATTGGCTGGCCCAAACCATTTCCCAACACGATACAACAGGGTTTTTCTTTTAAACCTGACCAATGAGACTTTCTCTTCTATTGTTTTGCAGGCATTAGCGGTGCAATCTGCTCCTAGCTACATGCCAGGGGGACGTTTCTGCACTGAGCCCAGGTAGATTCTCAACACGATAAGCCAACCAGTCTGGGAACTGGTTGCCTCAAACAGATCTGGACAACACGCACACTAGAATGTTTAACGCAACAGAAAATTAAAAGCAAGCACACTTTATAAGCCACATTAAATGTTCACCCTTCAAAAGGAGGTGGATGTGTCCTCTGTCAGGCTGACAAAGAGGAACACAACTGTTTCATACGGGGTCCTCTAACCTAAAGACTGTTACAACCCACATGACCTTAGCAGACCTTCTTCTCTGAGGATACAGAGGAAAGGACAAGACGGTCAAGTACAAAGACTCCTTAAATTCACCCCTCTATGTAAAGATTCTCAGCCACCAGGTGCGATGCTCTTGCAGCTGGTTCCACTGGCATTGCAGGACCGTGCATGCCCCGTACCTTTGCATAAATGAACTCTCTGCATGGAAGTGAGAGAGTACCAACTAAAAGTTCTGATACTTACAGTTTTTCAATAAAGAACAAGAATTAAATTATCTGATGACCCGTCCATCACAGTACTTAAACTGAAGATATATCTTAAGAATGGACTCAATATATTCCTACGATTTTCCACATTATATGATCAATATCTATTCAAATTGTTTATCTATGACTGCATCACCTTGAATAAACAATATGAGGCATTAACACACACAACACAGAGCACTATTCTAGTTTGTGCTGCGTTTTGATCAATACACTTTTTTCCCATTATAAAGCCAAAAGATCATAGTCAGGTTTTCTATCATGCTTGTGCAAAGCCACTTGTTGTTACTGTTCATCCCCTAACACACAGGCATTTGTAGCAAGCACAAAACTATCAAACCAACCACTAGCTAACAGCACTTTAAATTCCAAAGACGACATTTGTATTACTGAAATTGTGCACATCTAAAAATAGTGCAAAACAGTCCTCTATTCCCAAAGCGTAACATTGTGGAGGGCGAATATCAAAACATGAAGATCAAAGCTTTGCTCTCGGTGTAAGTGGCTGTTCATAGCTTTGCAGTACCGGGAAGCTTTATTTGCCACAACAATGCAGCATCACCATAGAGTATAAGATATATAATAGGAAAGCAGGCTCTAATCAAGGACTTGAATATCAGTACCCTTGATAAAGTCACTGTTCTCTCAAGCACCTTCATTTTTAGCAAGTGGGCTATTCTTACTCCTGTCATATACTTTCCTAACGTGGACTGACTCTATAAGCTTGAGTAAACACAAAGTCTTTTTCATAGCTGGGTGTAGTAGGGAAATAGGTGGAAATGGAATAGAAGCCAAATCTTGGCCTGCCATCAGCATGACTTCAGCTGCATATTATAGCTATGACATTTACTAGGCAGTACACACTTCTAATTTTCTGGTTACACTGCAGCTTTTTGCAAATTAAGCGAATGGCCTGAGAGAGTCTCAGGGGAACCTTGGAGTCAGTCAGTATGGAGGAATCCTTCCCTGGACTTCAGTATCGGCCTCAAGGGACAAAGAAAATGCTGCATTTTACTTAATCTTCAATACTGGCCCACAAGCAGTGACTTACTCTGTAGCATATCCACAGGAGACAAAGCAACATTTTGCAGTCAGGTATTTTCTGACCTTTGTTATTTAAAACAGATTAGCCTTGCTTTGCAAAGGCAGGGTGCTGAGCAGAGCATTATGCGCACCCTTTGTCTTCAAAACCCATTGGGCAGACTCTCCCAGAAGAAAAGATAAGTCTACAAAAAAAAATGTATCATTTTCACTCAGTCACAGGGCACAGCAGACATATAAATGAAGCTAAAAAAGCCACTATTTGGGAAGAACATTAAAGATGCCCTAGCAGGATACTTAAGTCAGTTTTTTTCATGCATTTCACATTTTCCTGAGTTTTACATAAGAAATCTGAGTTCGGTTGTCTTTTGAGACACCCTGCCCAACTGGACTGAATGATGGGACTCTTCCCCCTAGAACTGATCATACACTTTGTTATGGCACTGATGGTCTTCAGCCATACATTTTTAACCCATGCTCTGTTTTTTTTTCACTTCAGATACATTGCCTGAATAATAAACAGTCTTTTTCATTAATTACTGTGCTTCACTGCTTTATGCCACCATAGGGAGAAGAAAGGGAATGAGCAAATGTGTCATCTTCAATACACTGTTGATTCGGTTTCTAATTATGGAAACAAACAGGCTTATAAAGATAGATGTGTTTGCCTTTCAGTGCAGAATCTCTCAAATAAGGACTCAATTTGATGAAGCTGAATAAGTATCTGCAATTGGAGAGAAAGAGCAGCCATATATGGAACGGGAAAACGGTGCTTATCCAGCGCTTGGAAATGTTGCACTCTACCACCTGTCTCTATATGGTACAGATGTCTGGAAAGCACAGCACAACTCTCCTCATAAATGTAGAAAACATAATTAATGTGCTATAATTATGTTTAATATTAACATAATTAAGTTCTAATACTTCTGAGAGGTTCTTGTTTGTTTTTAACAAATCCACAAAAATTTTGTTTGTCAAGTTTCCCTATTCAGCATGACAAAGCAGTGCTAAAGAATTCACACAACTTTGCCGTCTTAGGAAGGGGCAGAAGCAGGGCAGGATGGAGGCAGGGAGCATAAGGAGTCAGATATGTCAGCCATCCCACAGCTACAGAGACTGTATGTGAAGGGATCATTTAATTCATGAAAATCCCTTCACATGCCATCTTCCTTTCAGGATTTGGTCTGAGAGAATGGTGGGCTTGAGAGAGACCTCAGCAATGCAACCGCTCTCCTTGCAATACTGCAGCTTGCTTGGCTTGTGCAAGTGGCCAGTCCTGACTCAGAGGGGTGATCTGGACCACAGTCCTGCGTCCTCTTTGAACAATGGGGGGATGTGGCAGGCAATGCAATGTGGAAAAAATGTCTTACATATGCCCCCAGGGAGTTTCTCAGAAGGAAAACCATCTACAGATCATGCTCTTAATCGAGTCGCATGCAAGTGGCCTCTACCCTCCCTAAGTTGGGAAGTTATTAGGCTAGATGCTCATTGATGTAAGGTGCTTTAGCCCCATGAGACTCCAGTGTCCTACAGCAGCTGTGGATCTGTCCCCAGACTTCAAATTTTAATGTTATTGATACAGTGTTGTCATAAATAATAAATTACTGCCTCACATTCACAGACAAGTAGCTTAAAGTACAGTCAATTAAGCCTCACTTTCAATAACTTTCACGCTTTAATGTACTCCCAATTCTGAGTGCTTAAATGAGTCCTCACATCTCAGAACAATTACATTTGTAAAGTCTGACACTCAATGCTTTGCTGAGACAGATGCATTTTACTGAATTTTTGAAACTCTTCTTAGCTGTAAGTTTGCCAACAGAGCTAAAATGATAAATAAATAAATAAATAAACGCAAGCTTTCTCATAACTTTATGCATTTTCTAAAGTCTAAAAGTCCCTGTTGACTTCGGTGCAGCAGAATGCACGCTGGATGTTATTGCCATCTCTGCAAGCCTTGCACTTTTACCTTCAGGGAAAAATTTATTTCCATGTCAAAGGCCCAGGAATTACCATGTTCCTCTTTAACCTTAGCACTTGGCACAAACATGGCTTCTTTTTCTGTGAAGGGAAAGAAATTATTCTTCAATACAGAATGGGGTTTAACGTAACAATTGTCCTCTCTGTGCCAGAAACTGTGGATTGACACATTATATGAAAGGGGCAAAATCCTGCCAATTCATTATTTTTATGCTCTAGCTTTGTGTGTTCATTGAGCTGCCTCGAAGGCACACTCTGGTCCCCAGGTAAAGAACCACACTGGATATTTTCTTGGATCATAAAGGACGCTTTTAAAGGCAAATCATTACAGCAGCTGCAGGAATACAGCAGAGTTACTGCCTGTCTCAGACCCAAGAGACCACTGGTCAGTTTGCTCCTGGCAAGGATCCCAAGGCCTTCCTGAACACTCTGTGCTGTAGGTCAGAATGGGATCCACTGCCTGGCAGCAAGGCAAAACAGCCAACTGGCAGAGCACAAGTCAGCACACCATGAGAGCTGCTGCCATACTAGGAGCATCTCATCAGGTCCGTCTTCCTTCTGCATGAAAGGCAAGTAAACTGGCAAAAAGACAGAATTCGCACATACCAATTAATTCTAAACCGAGATTGTTCCATCATCTTTATCTGATTATTTGTGGCCCAAAGTCCTAGGAACAGGAAGAGCTGCTTTTCCACGCTTCCAATAACGATTTCATAGCCTTTAGAGAAACAGAATGTATTAACATAGCTAACTTTCTTTCTGGCAAATAAAGAAAGCCTGTTATATCAGGTTTGCTGCAAAAAACAACCCTTCTTCCCTCTCAGTCACTCTGTAGGCATACACCCTGAGTTCATGTAATAACTTGAATACATGGCAGCAGCTACGCGTGTAAGAAAAACTGTTTGCTGTACTTATCTAATAGGCTTGTACATTGGATTATGTCACTTATTTCGTATGCAGCTCAGTGCTTCATAATTTTTATTTTCCTTTCCTCTGGCCCCTTATCTTTCACGCTCAAGTGATCACCTCTCATCTCTGTAGCAGAAGCAGATAATTCCAAATGGAAAATATTTATAACCAGATAGAGGCATGTCATTTGTAATGCACATGTGTATGTAGAATGTTTGCAACAGAGGGCAACAATACACAAACAGATAACGAGTGCCTGCTGTGCACACGTATTTAATAACCTCATGTTATCTGGTAATAGATAAACCACCCAAGGGAAATTACCAGCGTGATGCAAGGAATTGATTTGGACAGACCTCAAAAACAAAAAAGCAGTACAGTCCTCTTCCTCCATTACTACATCTAACTTGTATTGTTGACAGAGATGCATCATCTAATCTCAGAAGTTCAGGCTATCCACACGAAAAGCCAGATAGCGTAATGAACTTTCACAGTCACAACCTTTGCATTCAGCAATCCGAAGTCTCAGCTGCTGTCAAACCTCCCTAGGTCTATTAAGATAAATGAGGCCTACAATTCATTCAACTACAAGCCAAGGATTTCTTTAGCACATGAACAGCACCTTTCTCCCTCAATAAAGGCAGAAAAAAAATAAACATTTCCCCTCTCAGCCCCTGCGCAGAAACACACACTTTTTCAATTGCCCTGGAGAATCTAGTACAGCGGAGCGGGAAGCACACATTGCTTTTGAAGGGCTCGATGGGGGCTGCTTTGATCTGTTCTCAGGACCTCTCACAAACATCATGTCTATGCATGAAAAGAGATTAGGTGGACACTTCACTGAATCCTCTTGCTGGTTGTAAGGTCCTGGGAATCTGACAGCATGAGAACCACATACCAGCAAATAATTCCACTTCAAAACAGTAATCAGTAGACTAGCACACCTCCCAACAGAAAACAGGCTGTGCAGAAGATACCAGTGCCAGCAGCTATTCCTTGAGTGATCTAACAGACATGTACTCTATTTGGGTTTATTTGGGGTTTTTTATTAAATAATGCATAGTTCCAATCCTAACCATGAAAGTGGGATACCACCCTCCAGATCATTAAGTCCTACTGAGAAATATTGCTGCATCTTAATAAATCCCAATAGTATGGGAAGAACAATGAAAATAATCTTTTGGAAACTGTGGCAGCTGAACACAATGTTATGGAGAAAGAAATACTGCATCTGTTACTTTTTGTTAGTACTATTCTCTTGTAGTAATGTCTTTATAATAAGGGCTGTAAATTCCTTTTATTTCC
Organism: Egretta garzetta; assembly: GCF_000687185.1. NCBI lineage: Eukaryota > Metazoa > Chordata > Aves > Pelecaniformes > Ardeidae > Egretta > Egretta garzetta. The sequence continues at coordinate 311,860 of NW_009259180.1, forward strand.
CTTTTATTATTTATTGAGTACTCTTCAAAGACAGTACTCAATTTTTGTCCTAAGGTGTATCCTATCATAAGTATCACCGAGCCTCCATTCTAGCAGCAGAGTGCGTCACAATACTTTGCAAGACTGAGAGACAAATTGAGATGCCAGATGAATCTGCAAAGTCAGACCAGAAGCTGCAGCATGGGAGGAACAGAACCTGGGTCTCCCAAATCCCAGGGCAGCATATTAACACTGCATGATTTCCCTGAGGCTGTCATTCTGCAGTTTGAGCCATGGCCCACTGGAGCCCAAAGAACTGTGCAGATGCAAGAGCTCATCCACGTCGCTGGGTCAGGATTAAGAGGCAGCCGATAACCGGAGCTTTTGTTAATGTCAACAGACACGCATTGCAACAAAGGAATTAAAAACGACCCTTCTGTTCCCCTATCAATGGCAAAGACATGCTTACCTCTGAGTAGAGTAGACCTTACTCAAGGTTAAGTGTTAACATCAAGAGAGGAAAAGAAAATAAATCTGCTGCTCTCAGGTGAAAGGACTGATAAAAAAAAGCACAAAGTGTCTCTTCCTAGATTATAAAATTCCCAAATTAGAAAGTTCACAACTGACAATAAAAGCCAGTTGGGCGTGTGCATGCTTATACCAGCAAACATGCAAACACAAGCTAAAAGTAGAACGGGGACTTTCCAAGTGCTGCCAATAGTTACCAACTGCCATACAAACAACAAAGCAAGGGTACAGGGGCTGCTACATATCTCTTCATGGCAATACCTGTTTAAATCTTCAAAATATCTTTAAGCACAGATCTGTAATTATATAATCTTAATTGTTCCACTCAACTTACTGATTGCTGGATGCTTGAATTAATCTCAGCA
>NW_009259180.1:312823-332940 GCF_000687185.1 Egretta garzetta
AGGAATGCTGTTCCACTCTGGTTTACTGTGTATGACTGCTTCCCATTCAGGGACTGTTACTGGATTCATTATAGCTACAATAATATGATCACAATGATGGTTAAACCTGCTCAGGAACAAGCACTATGACTGAAATCAGATATTCACATCACATCTGATGCAAGAATGATTTCTGATGTTTATTTGGATACAATAGTTTCAGAAAGGGGCCATAAAGTGAGAAGTACACAGGCACCCAGATCATGCGTTAGAGGTGACACACTGAATACAATACACTGCTGAAATAACCACTGCCAAAATTCTGAGTTCATAATTTCATTTCTTGGTGTTCCTGGATTCATTTGTAAAATGACCTTTAAATGTTAAAGAGAAGTGCTTGAGAAATGCATTCTAGTCCCAGCTGGATAGCAGCTGTTTCCAGTAATCTAAGTGGCTTTTTTTTTTTTTTTTTTTTAATATACAGTATTTTATTCTAATCTATTTCTTGGATGTATATGGAACAGAAAAATCACTATTCAGAAAAAGAAACTAAATGCCTGAACAGAGCCAGAGCAGACTGTATAAATCTAGAAAAATACAATCTGAGAGCACATTAGAAATATAGCGTACTTCTAGAGCCATAAGACACAGCAAGCCGCCTGCTGTACTGTAAACTTGATAAATAATCATGACTCCAAGAAACAGCACAGCAATTCATGTTATGATAACAGATTCGTAAGGAAAAGGAAACTGCCAATTAAAACACAATAGTCCAAGTGTAACTACTTTATTTCTGGACTGGATTCAGAGGAAATCAGTCATGTAAGTTGCATTAAAAAGAGAATATGCAAATATGCAGTTAGAAATGTATGGAACAGAGCTGCTTGTTGTATTCCTCTCTGGATCAAGCCTCTTTAACAGCAACTAAGTTGAGAACAGGACTGTAAAAGGAAGATGAAACAGAAAGTAATCACAGAATACTTCTGGTTAGAAGGGACCTTTGCAATCAAGCCCTGACTCAGAGAAGGTCCAATTAAACAATATTAAATATATCATTCATTATTAAAGAGTTATTTAAAAGAATGCCAAAGAGCATTAAAAGATGGGGTTTGGGCTTGTATTTAATAAATGGGACTTAGCCTTGCATGCCACATTGGTTTTTATGAAAATCTTACTTTATGTCAGAAACTAGAATCCAACTTTATAACTTTATGCATAGAATTACATCCCTAGGAGCAAACCAGTAGCTAGCATGCACCAAGCCTGATGATACTGTGAGAGTCAGGACAGCAATAACGTTATTTCTCCTTTTGAGATCTCACTCTACAAATCCAACCGCAGTTAAGAAAAGGAAAAAAAACCCCAACCTTCTGTGGTGCATTTTCTTAACTTGGTTCAAATGTAGAGTTGCCAGCTCTTCTGAATAAGTGACCCTTACTCTACCAGACAACTCTTACACATCAGGTGTAAAATGCTCTGTCCATATTCCAGGTCAGAAAGATTGGTTTCTTGACTACCTGGGATCATGTTGTGTGACCCGCTACTACCTACTCCTTTCAAAGGTGGACTGCCACTTGCAGAAGAATGCAATTCACCACAGCAATAGCAATACAGCACCTAGCACAGCAAGGAGAAATACAGCCTGCCTGGGCAGGAGGGCTCTTTTTGACAGATGGGATTAGTTCATAAAAAGAACTTGTTTTTCAATCAGCAGAGCTGAATTCACACAAGATGTTTCTGTCAACAGACAGAAGAAAAAAAAAAAGAAAATTCTACCAGTATGAGCAAATTTTGTTCGTTATTCTAATGGATAATATGTTGCTGGCAGTGCAAACAAGAATAGATGGGAGAATACAATTTGCAAGTAAAAATTTTACAGGCTGAAATACTGGTATCACTCAAGTCAGTGAGAACTTTTCAGAGAAGTGTTGTATGTCCAGGCCGTGAATGCAACATCACACATGACAGCAGGTGCAAGTTATAATTAGCCATTGTAAAAGCCAGATCTCACATACACTCGTATTATACCATATAGTCTTGAAAAATTGTGACGAACACAATGTATTACATCACACATCCATCAGAGTCTGCTAACCTGGCACAAAAAGGAGCAAGACCTATCCCACCACCTACCAAACAAGCAAAGAGCAGCCTTCACTCTGCGCTTCCACTACAACTCTAGGAGGAGCGTCACCTCACAGACCACTGCCAGGTTCACTTGGGACAATCTGGTAGGTACCTACTCTGCTGTTTAAGTCATGGGTTGTAATTCACAGCATTTGAGTAACTTGGAAGTTACAACTTCTCCTTTTTGAAACTTCCTAAAAATAAGGACAAAATCCGAATAGTTCTTACTCCTCTAAAGCGCCCATCCAAATCAGAAATAACTTGGTTTGAATACCATATGAGCTGCAGGATTTTTTTCTCTCTAAAGACTGAATCTGGTTTTTTTTGGAAGAATCCACTATGTACATTTTCAAATCAAAGCAACAAATTCTGGCTTGCTTCTTTCCCAGCATATTTGATTACTCCTTCGGAGTAACACAGTGCTGGGACTATGCTATTCAGTAGCTGTGGAAAACCTCTAAATCCAGCATTTATGATCTCCAACTAAAGGACTGCTTATTCTAATAGTGTATCATCCACTGCTTCCTAAAAATCACGAACTCCAACTATTAAAAGAACACAACACCATACAATTTGTATCTTTAGATGAAATATATCAGCATGCAACAAATTATTCCAAGCATTTCATCAGCTACTACAGAAAATTTCTCCGTAGTCATCTAATCACAATCTATCCATTAGTTTTAAAGAAATGTTTGGGGTTTCATTGTTATATTACAATTGTTGTTCATGTCCTGCCTTTTTGCATCAGAGATATGTGAGGGACAGTAGCAGCAACCCTTATGTTTTCTAAAAAAAAGGCAAGGCATTAAAAATAACCCAGGCAGTAACTTGAAACTAAAGTTGATAATACCTTTTCAATTCACAATACAGGAACGGCATCATTACTGGCATCCGGTGCTGCAGTCTGGGAAAGATTTGGTTAAATCCTGCTTAATTGGGAGTATGTTATTTTAAAACTAAAGTATGTTAATCTGGCTATTAGTATGCCTCACAGTGGGGTGGAAGCCTTGCTTGCATAAAACACACGCATAGAGGAACACACACCAGCCTTACCTTTCCTGCTCCCCAGAAACACCCGGTAGTAGTGTTAACATCCTTTGCCATTATAAGCAGTAGAAGTGTCTTTTCACACTGCCAGGATACAACAGAATTCCACTGACTCCAGCACTATCCCCTGGAATTACGTCTGAGTGAGCAGCTGGAGACTCAGGTGAGTGGGCTGCTCCAGGTTTCTGCTTTACAGTGCAGATGGCTGGAACTACCAAGGAAGAACAATACCTGCTCCAGACTACAGGAAGCAGTCTGGGCTACCAAGTTCAAGTTCTCATCCTGTCAGCAAATGCAGAACTGGTTGGGTGCTGGCAATGGAAACACAGGGCACTTCTGGACCTGCTGCCTGGGATTCAGCAGGCAGCAGCCCTCTCTGAATCATTGGTCACGCATCAGCACCCGGCACTGCCGAGCGCAGCAGCTTGTGAGATGCTGAGGGTAACGGTCACAGAAAATGGACTGAAATCAAAAGCACAAACTGGGCACTGAAAGGACTTGGATCTCAGGAGATCCCACTAAAGAAAATTTCCACAGGTGAAGGCAATGCCTAAATTTAACAAAAATGTTTAAATAGCTTCTAACTTACATTTTTTTCATTGAGCATTAGGCAAAGAAGAGTCCAGAAGAATATTCTGGATAATTATTAACTTCTTAATTATTTAGATATATTACAACAGGTTTGTTCAACGTCTGTTTTCTGGTAAAGATTACATTAATTTTGGTTTATCTCCTTTCTCATTATTGTTTGTCATTTAATTTTAGCTCTTTACTTCAAAATTCACCTTCTAAAGCAACGCTTTAACACCTGTGGTCAAAGCAGAGAGACTCCTGAGACCATCAGCCACTGCCCAGTAAGTACAACTCAAGATGTGTCAAACTTACTGTTCATATGCAAAACCACGCACACAGCCATTTGTATCCAGGCCCTCTCCTATCACATTTTTCAGATAGCTTTATTTTCTCAATAAATGCAGCAAATTTAAATGACTTCATGAAGCGCTCACAGCATAATTTTTACTGACATTATTATTTCTTACACACATTATACTTCTGAATCCTGACATTTATATAAAATTCTGCTTGGGAATTTTAAGGTCTTTTTGAGATCTTTTTACAGAGGACTGTTAGCACCAAGCACTGTCTGAATCTCACTTAGCTAGCCGCGGTGTGGTCTGCAGCACCGTAAAGCTACCAGACTCCATTTATTATAGAGATTCAGAGGCTTGGGAAACTATCACCTCCTATCCAATTCTTCCAGTGTATCATTTGACCTTTCATTGTGAATAATGATTTTGCACAGATACAGGCTAATTTCCTTGGACTGGATTTTGATTTGCAATGATTTGCAATTTGATTTGCAGTATATCCACATTTTTCAGAATAGTTTTTATGAAAACTATTTAAATCTGACTTCTCAGATTTAAACCTTTCAGCATCTTCAGAAGAATGCCTCTTGCACAGCTAAATTTCATAATGAAATTCTGTGATTGAATTCTCTCCAACTACGAACATTAAATTTCTACCTTGTCTGTGTATTGCAATATGTTGTACTGAAAACCACTTGACAACTTCAGATTGGGTAATGATCTCATTTTCCTATATGGCATTCATCTCAGTTAACCTCAGAGGGTTATTATACAGCTATATTCTTCTTATTATGTCAAAGGAGAAGATTGCTCCAGAGGTAGCGAACTCAAGAGTTATAATTAATATCCAAATCTTTAAAATCCTGAGCAGCATTTATTCAATAGAAATGTTGATGATCTTTCCAAAGCTCGAAAAGCCTCAGACACGGATGTCTCAGCTGCATAGCAAAAAGCTCCTCGAAGCATGTGACTTCCATCTTCAAGGGCCCTACATCACCCCCCTTTCTAAATATGCCCTGATATGAGAAGTCACAAATGTGTAAATTGTGCTCTACATAGCAAACATGGCCATGCTACCCATGTTGGAAGAGTTAAGTGGCCTAAAGAAAGTACAAGTTAACATAAAACTTTTATGATGTTTTGGGAGTCAGACTAATAAACACACATGAACGTTACACAGCCAGCCAGCCTGATGCATTTTCCCAAGTTCTTACTCTCTGTCACCAATGTTGGAGATTACAATTATAGCCACTGTACCACACTGGGAGAAGGCAACATGGACATTTTGGACTCCACCTTGATCTCCAGACTGTCACCTCATCCACGACGTGAAACAGCAGGTTACATTTCACCTGACCAAACCAAAGGAGAACGCTGCCTTAATGTTCATTGCCCTACTAGCATTGGCTAGCAGCTACTTCAATCTATAAAGCACAAAAAAAGTCTATATACAACATATCTGCTTACTAAAGTTGGGGTATAATTACACCTAATTTATTGCAATGCAAATCTTTGCTGTTGGATAGCAAAGTGGCCCAGCTTTATACAGTCCTTGCCCACTTGCAGTCTGCACAATTATTTCTCCTGAAGAAGTTTATATGCTCATTGGAAGAGCTACTTGCAAAGCTGTTGTCAAAGGAACTGGCAGGGTTCACTACCAGAGCTACATTTGCAGCTCACATGAAGACTGGGAACCTGAATCACATGCTGCAATTCCAGTTAGGGAACTCGAACATGGAAAATCAGAAACTCCGGTAAATGTCATAAACATACAAAGCCAAAATGCTTGAAGAGGTAAACACAAGGAGCGGTCAGAGTTCAAATACTGCAAACTGAAGACTAGTCAATGTTCCTGCCTTTCACCACAGACAAATCAGAGTGATTAAAACAATTAAACACAGAGCTAGTAGGTTTAAAAAAATATCTTTTAAAAATCCAGCAGATGTTTTTTTCCTCTGTTAGACCATCCAGAAGAACAGAAAACCCCAAACCTACTACACAGCAAAAGCAAATAACCTTCTGAAACCAAAGACAACGACCAACTCGCAAGAAGTTACTCTCGGTCTTTTTGCTAAGCTGCAGATGAAAACTTACATCAGACTTCTTTTTTATTTGCTATGTGAGTGAATCTTCTCCATAGCTAAAAAGTAAACACTGTGGGTGTTAATTGGAAGCATTTGTGAAAACTAATTAAAATTGCTGTGCTGCAATCGTGCTTCAGAAAAGGTTTTTTGTATCAAATCCTAATAAAGATTTGTTTGTGTTGTACATGCTTTGTTTAATCTCTTCAGGTAGATAAACAAAGAACATATCAGTCGCACCTCAGCAAAGAGAGGGAGTGGCAATTCTATTCTGATCAAAGGACTTTATTGTTAAATGTAAAGCCATTAATTAGGGGCCTTGGTATGTGTTATCCCCAGATACATACAACTCTCAAACAAAGGGATGTCAAGATAAGCATTGGGAAAGCATATTCCCAGGGAAGACAGTCATGCAACACCACTTTTGGAAAGGTATTGGCGCATGCCAGAAGCTGCATGAGCAGGTTGGGTACGGTTTGGAAATGAGCTGTTTCTACCTTGTGGTCAGCCACCTTGAACAGAGCTGGCAGGTTCTGAAATACTCCATTGATGTAAACTTTCGCTCCTCACCTCAAAACACATCTGTTTTGCATATCATTCCAATACGAACCCATGCAATCATTGCTTCCATGTGATCACTCCCTAATGAACTAGTCTTCTCTGTCCTTTTGCTCTCATCAAGACTACCCTTCCCTACTGATGTGAAACGGACCTGATATTTGATATATACTAGCACTCACAAACCCCTCTGAAATTAGCTGACATGAAAAGTATGTAAAATTTTTGAGAAGTTGGATGAGCTATGCCTCTGTTTCCTCTTGTCTGTATCGACACGTAATGTCTATACTCATCAAACAAAGCCAAATTTTTCTCCACCCTTCTGCTACTTTTGTTTTGGAATTCATTGATCTCTGGTTTGATGTACAGTGTACCAAACAAAATCAGCAGCAGTACCAGGGCATACCTCTTAAAGGTTTTTCATTATTCTCTTCACTAAAATCCAGTCATTTCTTTCTCTTGATAAACACTTTGTATTTCACTATACATGACCAATCACCATTCAAACCTCCTTGTTTAAAAGCACAAAATATCCACTAGCATAGTATTATCAAGTATACATGATTGGGATTTACCATTCAACAAGTAAAGACCCTGTTCTATAAGGACAGGACACCATGGCATCCAAGGACACAGCTATACCGTGCAGTTCACAGCACATGCAGCCACCTGAGCTAGCACTAATGAATTGCTGTCTGCATATGGAGCGCTGTGCAGATGTACCGCCTCCAGGTCTGGAAGCAGCTTGACTGATTTACTCGCAAGACTGAGCCTACAGCACAGGATTGGGAGGAGAGTTTGTAGATGTTTAATGTTTAAGGTGGCAACGACAAAGAAATGGTCTTTCCAGTATAACAGAATGGTAAAATTTCTAATAGCAGTAGTTCATAGGTAAGTCCACCCTACAGGTTTTGACTGCATTTTCCCTTGGAAGATTGTACTCCAGCCAGACATGTGTTAGAGCTCTGGCAGAGAGCTCTGTAATGCCAGAGGAAAGGACCTGTCAGCTATGGTCTTCCGCCTGGAATGCTGAACAAATATTTAGCTATCCTGGACCCAGGCCAGGCAGCATACTTTACAGATAAAGGCTGAGACCTTAGATCCACTTCAAATTGTTAAAACAAGCACAGGCAAAGCATGGGACAGGCTGCTATGTACAGTATAACATAGCTCTGTGGCTGAGGAAACATGCTGCAGCGCTCTGAATTAGTGGCAGTTCCCTTGGGTGCCACCCCTACCTACCTCACGCTACAGCTGTCCAGCCAAGAAGGGACCGAGAGTCCGTGCCCATGGCTGGGCACACCTTTCAGGCTGACTTGACTTACCCAGACCCTGAGCTGGTTCATACACAGCTATCTCAGGTCCATGTCCTAGACAAGCGCACTATCATTTTTATTTTTCATGCCAACATGCCATTCTTAAAATACTACTAACCGTGCTCTTAGAATCTGTATTTTTAATAACAACAACGTTTTAGTCATACGAGACATTGCTCTGAAGCTCTAGCCTTTTAATTGTTGAAGGGAAGGCACTTTTACAACTCCTTAGCATCTGGGCCATCAGAAATACTTCTGTGAATTAAGATGACAAGAGCAGCTTTGCTGAGAACTATCCAGCGTCCAAATTAAGCAAATACAGTTAGTGAGGCTCAGCTGGGCTCACAGGTCAAAAGAGGTTATGTCCATATGCAAAAATGCAGTGAAATTTTGTTACTTTTAAACTCTGTATTTCTGGCTTAAATTTCCAGTCACGATAAATCTTTTTTATTAGTGTTACAAAGATATTACTGATGTTGGACATTTTGAAAACCTAACTGGACATGGTCTCAGGCTACTTTCTCTATCAGACTCAGCTTTAAGCAGAGAAGAGGGATTAGATGATCTTCAGAGGTCGCTTCCTACTTCAGCCATCCTGTGACTCTGTGATAAAGTTCACATCTGCCTTGAAAAGAATGCATTAATTTCTTTTTGATGCACACCTATCTTCTGATAAAATAAACAGGCAGCCATAGAACAAATTACAACACTGAGTAGACTGTCTGAGAGTAATACAGGAATTGGGATGCACATGATTTAACCCTAGAAACCTTCTGTGAGCTAGCAATGTCCAGTCATAATGTCACCAAACCCAGTTTTAAGAACAATATATTTTCAATTTCATAGACAAAGTAAAACCTTGCCAAGAAATGAAGTGCATACTTCTGAAGCTGTAGGGCCAAGATTTAGAAACAGATACCTGAAGCGTGACTCCTAAGCCCGTGGTTACGGCTGAATAGAATTTTTCTGATTTTCACAGATCTGCACAGAGACTAAACACCACAGCATTCAGCTGAATGAACAAGCCCACCAATAGTGAGATAATGGGAGCGAGCCTGTTTCATCAATGTTTATGCAACTCTGCCTATCAATGACTAAGCAAAATTATAAAACCCCTCCACTTTAAAACTATATACATCAGTTAATAAATACAAATCAAGCTGAAGTTGTTCTGTGTCACGTCTTCCAACAGCAACGGTTTGCTAGAGAAACTGACCTTTGCAATTACTTGTTTGCAGATGGTAAGTGAGAAAGCATTAATGTGAAGGAATATGGCAGTCTTGCGCACCATAGGCTGTTATGCAAAGAACAAGCTGTGAACCCCTTTGTGTATATTCCCTGTATACAATTCAAATGGGACTGCAGAGCCTGACTGATTGTTTTTCTTTCATATACAGCAATCTCTCTTTAAAAGCACATCTTGGAAAAATTTGGTAGCGTGGATACAGTCAATGTTTGCCAACTATTTTGAATATTACAACATGAAAGATACTAAAGATATCTCTAATTCTGCCTGTTGGCACAGCAACATTCACAGGACTGTTAAGAGCTTTCAGAGGATTTAATTTTTCTGTATTTGTCTAAGCCTCACAAAATTTTGAGGTCAGAAACTATTTATAGAGGAATAAAAATAAACCCACCAAATACAAAGAGAACTTTCTACTACTGGTTCCAACTTTTCCACCTTCCCTTCAACAGGAAAAACAGTTCCTGAGATATTTTTATGACAGTCAGAAACTGTAGCAGCCTTGTTAGAATATGAAATCCCTGCCCTGAAAATCCACATGCTGACTAATCACTGAGTGTTTATAAACTGCACCTTAGAGCTCTAAAAAGACCAAAAATAGTTTGACAAACAGGGAAGCAAAGACTGAAGCACTGAACAGACTTTGAGAGATCATCTAGTCCTTCTTGCCACAACACAGAGGGAACTGTGTTTCAGTTAATCCTGACAGAAGCTTGTCTCATCTCTTTTTAGGTTTACTCAGCAAATACTGTCCCATGCTCTTTATAGATGGATGAAATGAAGCATAAAGACACAGATTAACAGTACACATTAGTTTGTTGTCTGTCACAGGTAAAAATCATGATACCCCAAACCTATGGTGATTAACCTAGATATTTGAGTTTGAAACCATAAAAATATCCTGCTTCAGACTAACTACTTACAAGAACCATGACCCATAAAACAAAAGAACTTCAAGAAAACGTCTAAAACCTCTTTCCGCAACTCTCTACTGACAAGAATATTTTTTCCTCATAAATCTGAAGACCAAGAGGAACTCTTGAGTAACAAGTGCTTCTGAACATTCATAAATATTAACATATTTCAGATGGAAAATTCATTGTAGCAACTTTGCTTTTAGAGTTGGTATTTCAGGAGCACCCTTTGATGGGGGAAATGGAATGACAGATAGCAGTATCTCCCATCGCCAAGCTGGAGGATCTTTTTTTGAACAGAAGTTCACTGGAAAATGCAGTATCCTCCCATGAGCAATACTGAGTAGTCACACCAGCAGCCTGTGGGGGGATGATAGCTTTAACAATTTGGCAAGACAGATAGCTGGCTCTAAACACTACAGTCATCAGTAACATTTAAAAAACAGCTTTTATACAGAACACGGAAAAAGCATCCAAATTTGCTCCCTGCCAAATCACTTGAACACAACCAAAAAAAAGCAAAGAACTAGTTTGAGAAAAAACACTTCAAATACTAAACTGCAGGAGAAATACATGGAAGGTGTTATGATACGAAGCTATCAATTTCAATAAAAGGATGAAAAAAGAATCTTTTAAGACTTAAAAGTTAAACCAGAAAAAAAACCCCAAATACATCAAATTACACCATGGACATAACTGAGTCAAGGAAAGGTGTTTTATAGCCCATAAAAAAAAAATCAAAATCTACTAAAATCAGCTGACTAAGAATGAAACTTATCCACCATCTCACACAAAGTCTACAGCTGTTTTCTGATTTGCATTGATTTCCCTTTCAGATAAAAGATGATTTGGTTATTTCAATTATTCTCATGTTAAAAGGAATAGGGTGACAAAAATCTGTAGCTTGTCTAATAAATATTGCAGACAGTTATCACAGTACTTACAGTCCCTTGGATTTTTTTTGTTAACATGTATACCAAATCTGCGGTAAACTAGCACTGTGTTTATGGAAGACATTGATGCTCCTATTCATGACTTACAGTACCATATGATGTAAATATTTTCACTGAATGTAATGACATTAAAGAATATGGGATCCAATGAGTCTAACTGCTAAACAGCACCTTAACCAAGGAGTGCCTCACTGTTTCCATGTGACATCTCACACAATAATACAAATCACACAACTAAATCAGGCTTATACTCTATTATAAATATAGACAATTGGCTGTGAGCAATTAATTAGGCTTTACGATTAGGGTGACAAAGCATCCAGTCCTTAATATTAACAGGACAGTTAAAAGGGTTAGATACTTTTCAAAAGGGGACTGAATTTTAAGTGAGATTGTCTTGAGCAGACTTGTTCCCATTTTTGCATCTGTGCCAGGAACAACACAATGGCAAATGAGTTTACTGGCAGAAAAGCCAAATAAACACACTGAAGAGCCAGGAACCTGACTCCAGGGACAGACCTGAGCAAGCAGCATAATTCCTCAAGCCTTCTTCAGAGGAACTGTGATTTGGCAAGTGTTGGAGAGGCATTTATTTCCTAGGGAGAAAGGAAGGAATATCCTGCGGGGCCACAACAGCTATCTATCATGAGTCCTCCCTGCCCTGGGAAGGCTGACCCATTCTGAGCAGTGTGTGTGGTGTAGATCCATCCCCAGCACTCCAGGTCCCCCTGCTCTGGAGACATGTCCTGCATACGCCCGCGCATTCACTTCACTCACCAGGCAGCTCACCCACAGAAACAACGTAAATTTTTGTTGCCCTGGGGAGATGAACAGTTGGTATCAGAATTGTATTAAAGTACATGCTGCAGAATATTTACAGAGCAATCTGACTAAATGTTTCCAAAGGAGTATCAGACAGAGCAAAGGTGGTGCCTCACACTACCAAAGAAACATGGAACTATTAGGCAGCTATGCAGGCACTCTCAGGATTAATGTACAGTACCTATAGTGGAATTTTTAGATATGAAGAAGCGCCAAGCCAAGAATCTGTTCAACGCTCCCTTCACAACTGGCTACTTATTCTATATAGTTTGTGTATTTCTCAGCTGTCACCAAGTCAAGCCTCTTTTGGGATGCTACTGAGTCATTGGGCTGAAGCTTATTGTCGACAAGGGTTCTGCTTGTTAACAGGATAATGCAGGCAGAGTTTACCCCTCAATTTCAACAATATTTTAAAGCAAATTATCCAAAACTCATAAAGAATGCCCTTCCATTTCTAAAAGAATCCTTTAAAAAATAGGAACATATTTATTTATACTTACTGATGGTTTTAGTCAGGAAACTACTGAGCAGGTAACTGATTACACAGGTAACTACATGATACTGAAAGTGGTATCAGACTTTAAAAATACAACACAAAAGCAGAGAAAACATTTTTCCCCCTATCACAGCCAGTTATATAAATCACAGGAATTTCTACTGTAATGGGTACATATGGCACAGATAGAAATGCAGTTTTCACACTGAGAGGAACTTTTAAAAATTGCCAGAATCAGAAATCCACTTTGTTCAAGTGCAGATGGGTAGGTAGGGGAAGTTAAGCCAGCAGAAAACTTGGCTCTGATAACTAAAGAAACCTGCTGTGGTTAAAAGTTTTTGAGCATGGACTGAAACCTATTTGAAATAAAATCCATTTCCAGCATACAGATTTGCTAACTCAGGTTATAACTGGTATAAATTAAGTGATAATTTTTCTGGATTGAATGGATCACTCCCATTACTGCTGTAATACAAAGAGGAAAGTTAGCCAGAGTAGCAGTGTAGCAGAGGATAGTCCATCCAGAGGGCTTTGCATTTTTCAAGAAAATACCCTATGTGAACTCTAAACCAAGGGGTGTATACAACACTGTGCAGCAACATAAAAATTAATGCAATTTGTGGAATATGTTTTGTCATATATCTAAGTCTCAGTACATAATATCCTATGTGAGAGATATAAATCACACGCTGCTGTTTTTCATGTTACTTCGCTAACTTTGATAATCCAGTCCCAGGAAGTCAAATGAACTATTGAACATACATCATTTTTTACAGTTCTACTAAATAATTCCTCTACTTACTTTCTTCCTGACCTAAAGTTGATTGAGCTATTGTGTAGTAATCCACAGTTGATTAAACTCGGTTTGATATATTCTGATGCAACAGGCATATTTTTCTAGGGCACTTTCCATTATAAGGAAAGCTGATTAGACTCTTTTTTTCCATTTTAGTGTAACTAAGTAATCTCTCAGTGTTCCTAGTTTAGGGCCATAAAATGAAGGTTAGTTTAACAGACCATTTTATTGACTCATCTCCCCTGAGGTTTTTCTTTTTACATACTTTAAAAGACCCCTGACTCCCCATTTTTTGTGCCTTATTACAAGAGTGCTAAAAAGAATATTGGATGTGGCTAAGCTACGTTGAGCATGCAGTCAGAGTTACGTATCTCTGAAAGTGACTGAGGCTTAGTTTTGCATTCATCTTCCTGCTAGTCTCCATAGGCCAGTCTGTCAGACAGGAGTTCCAAGGAGCTGAAACTTCTGATAAGAATGGCAGGATCAGAGTATCCAGTTACATCCATTTGGGAAGACAGCTCTTTCTTTTAATGATGAACCATTTCTACTTTGAGGAGGTAGGATATGTGACCTAACATCCCCAAAGGATTGGATTTCCTTCATTTTGTGATAACACTCTCTGGACTAGTTATAGGACTTTATGGATAATATTTTCTATATCACAAGAACATGCATCACACTGCAGAACGCAACCTATTAATGAGAAAGGAAGTCCTAGGAGGCAGTCAACATCTTTCAAGATCAGCCCTTAAACCAAAACCAAAATCCATTTACATTACATTTGGTAAAGGTGTAGTGCTGACATAACCAAAGGGTAAAAACCTCTTCCTATAGAAAAAAAAAAAGTAAAACAAATCCCAAAACTTTTAAAGTAAGGGAATATCCCCCTTTTTCCCCCTTCCATTTTTAAGAATAATTTTCAACTGAGAGCTTTCACATCTAATCTTGTTCTTTAGATTTGGTGTGACGCCTAGTTTAATCTCAGCATAATTTTGAGAAAGGCAGCACACCACAACTTAAAAGGAGCTGTTTGTGATGGAAGCTTGAACGCTACAATTATTGTACCATTCTCACCTCAGGGACTATGAATGTACATCTGAAAAACCAACAGAAAATCCAATTCTACAGTGTGCAGTAAAATGGTAATTTTGACTGCCTTAAACTGGATTTACTGATCTGTCTTCTGCTGAAGTGCTCATGCCTGTACGACGCCTGAAGCTTTGTAGAGCTGTTGTAGGACCATCTAAGAGACCACTTCACATGCTCAATGTATTTTCAAGGATATGAACTACCAATATTTCCTGCCATCAGACTCTTTCCAGAGCTCCTACTGGGGCATACAATAATGGAGCCACTTATTCAGATTTCTTATGTGAAGTCAAGAGAACAGTGGGTCAGTGGAAGTGTTGTCAGAGTTGCATAAAAAATTGCTACATTTCAGAGTCAACTGAATATCAGGCAACCTGTAAAGTGCTGCTATATCACTGTATAATAACTGATCTTTTCAGGCTTGCAGGATAAAACTGAAGTACAAATTCTCTTATTTCATCTGACACGCTTCTCTTCCTATGATCTATGTGATCATTCTCCTGGAATACCATCTATGTCCACATGTGATGATGCTCTTTTTACCAAGCCATTGAGTTTTCCTCTAACTTCATTATTTTCTGCTGCTGTTCTCTTCTGGAAGACATAATTGCTTAAGCAAAGAGACAGACTAGATGAAAATTTCAAAAGTCAGCCACTACTTACTTCAGATAGCTCTAGCAATGCGCAGATCTAGGAATTAAAACCAACATAACCTCAACAGTGGTTTTCTTGCCTTTACATAGTCTTTGGGCTCCTCAGGAGAAGGTCATTCTGTACCAGGTGTTGTCTCTCAGTTATGAAGTCTCCCTTTCTTTTACACATCCTACCTTTTTTCTTGGCTATGCTATAGGTAAACCATTCCTCTCTGATATGAAAGCAAGTTGCATTGCTTCTGCCTACTGCCTTCTTCCTTGTCTCACTGTATCTCCCCTTTTGCTAGAGATGCTGGCAAACAACTATGAATTCCTAACCTCTCTGCTCAATTTCTGGAGAAAAAGCTTTCCTCATATCTCTTTTCTAACATTGGACTAATGCTCTAAGTTGAGCTGCCATAAGATTTCTTCCTAGCTGAATGGTAACCTTCAGGGTCTAGCAGTTCTCCACCTTCCGACATCTTTGAGACAGTGTTCCCAGAGACAACAATTCAATGGTCTGAGCAAGAATCTGTCTTGGACACAAGTCATTCCAGAGGTTGTCATGGCACATCCTCATTCAGTTCTTGCCCTTCCACACAACGTTGTGTGGCACAAATAGCATTAATTTTTATTGATTTTTATTAATGCTACTTGTGGAATATGCTTTGTCTTACATCAGGGCTAGTCTCAGTACATAAGATCCTGTGTGTGAGATGTAAACCGTACAGAGAGTCATGCAACTTTTGCTACAGTATTCCTTAAGCTTTATCTGTTTATATGG
Organism: Egretta garzetta; assembly: GCF_000687185.1. Lineage (NCBI taxonomy): Eukaryota > Metazoa > Chordata > Aves > Pelecaniformes > Ardeidae > Egretta > Egretta garzetta. The sequence goes on from NW_009259180.1 coordinate 328,536, forward strand.
GCGGGAAATGAGTGAAGAGAAGAAACTTCTTTTTTGGTAACTGAGAGATACCTGGTGAGAGAACACAAAACCAGACCCAGTGCTACACAGTTTCACTTGCATGTTCAAAACTCACTGTCAAAGGCACAATGAAGTTTCAAGGGCACAAATATCACTAAAAAGTAATCCTTGATATTTCATATAAGCAGCAGGCTACAGGGAAATGTTTTAAACTTGTTGCTCACAGAGTAATAGTAATAATACAAGGCAGGGAGACATAGTCACTTATTTGACATGGGGATGTAAGTACATTTTTCAGGTACTGACATCGCACTTGTTCATGGTAATAAAAAATGGAAATAATTGTTTATTTGCTGGCACAGGAGTTGTCAACTTGTTTTCCATTTTAGAAGACCTTATTGTTCTCCTTCCACTTTGTGCACATGAGCAAGGATTGAGATTAGGGGCAATAGGTCAGGAGGAATAATCATTCCATAGCACGTAAAACTGATAAGACCATGTATTTAGCCACAAAAATATCTTTAAACTTCCTAAAACTTCACCATAATTCCATTAAAGCATTAATGCTGTTTGCATCTTATTTTCTTGGGTGTGGTTTTTTTTTTTTTTTTACTTCATTTTTCCAATTATTTCTACTGTATGCAAATCTGTTGGTATTTGCACTGCTTGAAAGGACTGGCTCAAATAGAAGATGGCAGCTTCTGAAACATTAAACAATGATTAGACAGGCACTGGGCCAAAGGAGTGTGTCAGGAGCAAAGGAACAATGCCGCAGACGACAGTAAGCTACCTTGAGAGAACTGAGAGCACTTAGCAATTCCATCAAGATTTTCTCTGCTGCCAAACAAAACCAACAATGATTCATGCTGCCATATTATTTAGCATTCATCATGATTCTAAATCATTTATTGAAGAGTTTACGCTGCAGTGCAGATAAATCCTGTTGGTTTTAATGAAAGGCAAATTGTCCTTTGAGTTAGCATCGAAAACATCTGTGAGAAAGCTCTGGAGCATCTACCATTCCTCTCAGATTACACTTGAAGGGAAAATACTATTTTAAAAAAAATAAAATCATTGGTTTAATTGCAAATTCCACTGCAAAATGCCATGGAGACGTGGCAGGAGGCTAATGGAGAACACAGCTCCATGCAGGTCCCTCAGTCAGAAGTTTTCATCAGACTGCCAGGAGAGAAAGATTTGCCCTATCCTGTATGAAGTAGGTTTCAGAACTTACTCAAAAAAGTAACAGACTTCTAGACATTTGAGAAGATCATAAAGAACATGAAGGATAAGCTTTTAGTATATAACCTGTACCTCCTTCCACATGGACTTGCATCTATATTTCTCTCTACTCAGACTCTCAAACAGACTTGCAGTAAGTGATGTTAACAAGGACTCTGGTTATGGAGGCCCGAGAAAAACAAAACATCTTTTCCAAATAAACTGGATGAGGAAAAACAAGCAGAATTTTTCACTCTCTCACAGCCTAACCTCTAAGTCTTCATTCTTCCTGCATTAATTCCATCATCATAAATGGAAATTTTAGCTTTTATGTCTAGTTTCATCACAGTTTCCATAAAGTTTTAAACAGAGCTTCCCCAAAGTTTCCCAGGCTGCTACTTGAAGCATACTGCTTAAAATATGTTCCTTTTCCAGTGCAAAAGGAAAGAACACCATCTGAGTAGTGGTCCTAAAAATAACTAACAGTGAACAAGAGAAGTCAAGTAATTTAAAGTTTGGCCATCCAATATACTTGGAGAACACTTCCAAAAATTAAGTGCCAAACATATCTACAGAAGAAATATGCCAAAAGAAAAGTCAACATGAACTGGTTTTTTTATTCACCAAAAGAATTGAAATATCCTTTGATAAAAGGTTCTGCACTTGAACTTTGAACTTACAGTAGGTTCCACAATGTCTTTAAAGTATCTAATAATGCCTACACATGTGCCTTTGTGTATGCCTACTGGGTGAACACAGAATAGTCTGTAATTTATTCACTTATTTTTGCTAACTGATTGTTATCATTTGGTGATACATTCAAACACCCTTAAATACTTCCTTAGGCAAACCTCTTATCATATCTTGGACCCTTCAGCATACTAAGAATTTTTGGGTTCTATTACAAAGAAGTTGAAGTGTTTGAAATTATCAGCTCTGGCAGGAAGTTTTACCACCAGTTTAAGTTAAGAAATCAGCATTAATTTTATGAAAGTTTTTTTTTTTTTTTTTTTAAGAAAAGTATGCTTGGGTTAGGAAGAAGAGGTACATTTTAATAAAGCTCATTTAAAAGGCAATTTGTATTTCTTACTTTATACAGGACACAATTTTTTAACTCCTTTGCCTAACGCCACAGAGTATTTTCCCCACCCCCTGTCAAACTCTTGCAATGTTAAGTACCGTTCTCTTGATAAGAAAGAGAAAGGAATTCCTTAAAAAGTCATTCAGGCTCTTAACAGCTTACATTACTAGAATATCTCAAATACAAATTCTACTGGAGCAAGGAGATCTCTGGATACTTTATGGGAAAAGATGTCAAAAGGAAATAATCTGACCAAACCACAGTTACCTTACTGACATCAAAAGATACCAGTACTTCTCTCACAAGTTCTACATGACTGACTGTCACTGCACTGGATCTGTACATATGGCTGCTACTGAAATTTATGTGTTTATGTGTTTGAGACCATTATCAACAGAAATCGTTCAAGCCTTCTTGAAGAAAAAATAATCCCACAAATATGAGAGAGGGGAAAAAATGGGGAAAAAAAGTTTTTTCAATCAAGCAATTTCTCAGAGATCTCTAGCAATTAATTTTAAGGGTAGAATCGCAGTGATGGTTCTGAGAAGTGGACCAAGGCAGCATTTATACACTGGCATTCTCAGAGTCAGGATGCCACCAGATGAAAGCACTTCCAATGCACATGGGGTGAATTCCTCATTGCTGCTGGAAGAGCTTAAAACTAGACTGTTCTTACTGAATTTGATGGCAGTGGGCCACATATGGTTTCTGAATCACACCTGACACAGGTGATGATATTTCCTCTAAGTTTCTCCCAAATCATTCTTTGAAAAGATTCCAAAGTGCCAATGTGCAGCTGTTTATCATCACCTAGAAACTTCAGCTGCATGGTCTGTACTGGGCTTTGACCTCAAAGCACGTATGACTGTGCTCATACAAAGGATTGTGTCATTAGAGGATGGCAGAACAGACGCAGGGATGAAGAGGAAGAAAATATTCACTGTGCATTGCACTACTTGACATACAGAGTACATGGCATATGTGAAATAGATACATAGTATGAATTGGTACACTGGGGATTCAAGCTAAAACAAAACGACGATGAAAAATGCCAGTATAGCTTTCAGTTTCATTTGCTATTTGAAAAAAAGGGAAGATAGAAGAAAGCTGTAAAACTGCAGCTGAAATCATCCCTGGATTTTGTCTCCTAGCTCCAGTATTTCAGCATTTCCTATATTGTAGTTCAGGTACTCTACTTTACTACCTTCAATTAGGATTAAATATGGCATGTAGATACTGCTGAGATGACACTTAAATTAGTTCCTCCCACGCTGAAATCAAATACATTGTTATTCCAATCTTAAAGCTTAGTTTAATGGCAATGGGCTTGTCTTATTAGAAAGAAAAAAAAAAGAGCATTATCTGGTGACAAGGTTAACTTTTTCTCTATTCTGCTGCCTACATTAAACTGCAGGTACAGGAGGAAGAGGGAACTGCACAGGCAGTGGAAGCAGGGACAGGCATCCTGGGAAGAGTACAGGGACACAGTCCAGTTGTGTAGGAATGGGGTCACAGGAAGGCCAAGGTGCAGCTAGAGCTAAACTTGGCTAGGGATGCAAAGAATAATAAAAAGGGATTCTACAGGTATATCAGCCAGAAAAGGATGGTTAAAGAAAGCGTACCCCCACTGATGAGTGAGACTGGCAAGCTGGTAACAGCAGATGAGGAGAAGGCTGAGGTACTCAACACCTTTTTTGCCTCAGTCTTCACTGGCAACCTTTCTCTTCACCCCTCCCTAGTTGATGGATGGCATGAAGGGGACCGGGAGGGCAAAACCCCTCCTGCTGTAGGAGATCAGGTTCGTGACCACCTGAGGAACCTGAATGCACATAAGTCCACGGGACCTGATGAGATGCATCCCAGAGTCCTGAGGGAATTGGCCGATGTAGTCGCCAAGCCCCTCTCCATGATATTTGAAAAGTCATGGCAGTCAGGTGAAGTCCCTGGTGATTGGAAAAAGGGAAACATTGTGCCCATTTTCAAAAAGGGTAGAGGAAGACCCCGGGGGAACTACTGACCTGTCAGCCTCACCTCTGTGCCTGGGAAGATCATGGAACAGATCCTCCTAGAAGCTATGCTAAGGCACATGGAGGCCAGGGAGGT
>NW_009259180.1:333395-354731 GCF_000687185.1 Egretta garzetta
TGGCCAGCAGGTCAAGGGAGGGGATTCTGCCCCTCTCCTCGGCTCTGGTGAGGCCTCACCTGGAGTACTGTGTCCGGCTCTGGAGCCCTCAGCACGAGAAGGACATGGAACTGTTGGAGCGGGTCCAGAGGAGGGCTACTAAAATGATCCGAGGGCTGAAGCACCTCTCTTATGAGGACAGGCTGAGAGAGTTGGGCTTGTTCAGCCTGGAGAAAAGAAGGCTGCGGGGAGACCTGATTACGGCCTTTCAATACCTAAAGGGGGCCTGTAGGAAAGATGGGGAAAATCTGTTTAGTAGGGCCAGCTGTGTCAGGACAAGGGGTAATGGTTTTAAACTAAACCAGGGTAGGTTTAGACTAGATATAAGGAAGAAATTCTTTACAATGAGGGTGGTGAAACACTGGAACAGGTTGCCCAGAGAGGTAGTGGAGGCCCCATCCCTGGAAACATTCAAGGACAGGTTGGATAGGGCTCTGAGCAACCTGATCTAGTTAGCGGTGTCCCTGCTCACTGCAGGGGGGTTGGACTAGATGACCTCTAGGGGTCCCTTCCAACCCAAAACATTCTACGATTCTATGAAATACTGGTTTTAGAAGCAGCTGTTCTATCCTCTTGGACTTGCTATACTGAATCTGACAAAGAAAAAGATATTTGTTAGTTTGCAACACTGCAAGTGTATTAGGACTGCACGAGTTAACTTACCTCGTGGATAGAATAAAAGATAAGATGACCACATACTAACTTTCAACAACTGCTGGCTAGGGAAGATGCAGTTCACAGTGTTATGTGAACATTTGAATCAAAACCTCTGATGTCGGGAGACAGCAATAAAAGCTCTGCTGCCCACTGATGACCCCTGATGTGGACAGCAGTTATGCTATCAGCTTGCACACACGTTGAAATTTTGTTTTTCCAACCACACAAACAGACTGAACTATACTATATTGCAGATGATTAAAATAGCTGTCCTTCTGATAGGCCACTTTGTCACTGCAAACACCTGCTGAGCACATGCTTCCACGGAGGCAAATGGTCCAACAGATGCGTGAGTTCTCTGGGATGCACCAGAAGAGCCACGCTTACCTGCATGGTCCTGTAGCCCTATCTCACTCTCAGAGCACTGGAGCATTCCTAACCTTCCTGAAAACAAAGGCTAAGGACCTTCCACATCAGTTATAAAGAATGGAGAATGTGACAGTTCCCTTTATAAAACAAAGCAAACTGCATGCTCGTTATCAAACAGCTCTCATACAGCTACAATTACAATGCTACAAAAATCACAGTCTTGCCTCCAGCAAGGGATGCTATCCCCACCCCCATGTGTGACTGAATGCGAGTCAACATTTGAGTCTGACGCAGTATGGAGTTCAGATATGGGAGAGTTAGAAACACTGATCTAAAAGAATACAACGTAATTATTTTTAAATGAAAACAAAAGAAAAATGGAGAAAGATGCCTAAAAATGTGTTGGATAAAAAAAAAGGAAAACGGGAGAATGATAAAAACATGCCACAAAGGAAGGAGCAGAATACTGCTGGGAGGAGGAGGGAGGGAGGGATGGCTGAGTCAGGCAGGAGTTTAATTAATGTGGCTAAAGGCAAGAGGGAGCTGAATGATGAGGTGGGAAAAATATAGGAGCACAGTTTGTGAGAGACAGCAGCAAATACTGAGGTGAAGGAGATAGGGAGAACATAAGAGGAGTGGGTACACTGGAATTTGAGAACACGGAAAATAGAGACTCCAACTGAAGGACACAAGCTCATATAAAGAAGGAGGGGGTGTATGGAATGGGTGTGAGGAAGTGAACATCCAAAAAGAGTGGACTGCCAGGGTGGAATGAAGAAAAGGAAAGTGGACTCAGGTAGTAAAGACTGAGGATATAGACAACTCCTGGATGAAAAAAGAAGGAACAAACACAGAAGGAGAAAAAGGTATGAAGACTGATAAACCACAGCAAAAAAGGGGCAGGAATATTTGGGACAGATAGCCGCCTTCATCATCTCTTTTCTACTCTGTTGCTCACTTCCTTTTGATATCCTACTCCACCACCTCTTCCCTTCAAAGCAGGAATAAAATACAATGTCACAAGGACTGACAAGTAAGAGGAGAGAGCAGTCTGTAGCCACTCTAGGACATCATCTTCAGAACCTACTGTCCTTATAAAAATCTCACAGTCCATTTATATTAGTGGTTCTTAATTTTTTCCACAAGAGTTTTTAGCTGCATGGCCAGTCATCGTTGGGACATGAACCAAAGTGTCCACATGCTCCACTCCCTCAGACGTCAGCATTTCTAAGAACAAGATTCTCATTCTGCTAACTTCTACTGACTGCTGAAACAGATGGCCAGCAGACCATGTTTTGCTCCTGGTTATTTTCTTCTTACATATTTTCAGATACATCTACAGTAGCTGGCACACAAGCCAAGACACACCTCATTGCAGTCCTAGCATCAGCACAGAACATGTAGCAGTAAACATATGCTCAAAGAATTGTCTTAATTTATTCAAGTTTCAGTGCTAGATGTTACTATGCAAATAAAATGCACAGTTTGTAACAACAGCTAATGTTCTCAAAACTACAATGGAGACAGATCTCCTGGGCTATATATAAAATATATGCTTTTTAGCATCTGATTGCTAACTAGCATTACACAGCCTTCTTTCATGTAAATCCCTGCCAACGCTACTGAAAGTTTGCTTGTGTAAAAACTGCAATAAAAAGGATTTCAGCATCAAGACCTTTAATTAATGGGGGGAATGAATCTAGGCAGATAAAGCAAAGCCTTCACAATGCATAAACCATGGCCCAAAAGTGAATGCAGGTTTGAATGAAGTACGTCTTTTTCCTTGCTTTTAAATGTTTTTATTTGCTTTTCAATTTTGCTGGCATTGAGGTTAAGAGAAGAATAAGAAGCCAAACAGAAGAACAACAAGTCCTAAAGTCCTCCCTAGGACACTGTTATTAATAGTTTTTTTTTAAAATCAACATTCATAGTTGTCAGGTCTACAAGAAAGCTATCTTCAAATTATGCCGTAATATGGAACCTAGCATGCATTTGAACAGTACTTTTGAGGTTTATTCATCACTGCTTTTGTAAAGAAAAAAAAAAAACAAAAAACCACAAACCCCAGACAATCTTCTTTTCCCAAACATCTCTTAAGAATAACCAAAGAAGAAATATAGCTTTCTAATGAAAAGCTCTGGATGATTTTTGAAAAGCTTCTTTTTATTCAGTGTTTTGAGGACAATGTTGCAAATCTCTCAAAGGTGATACAGTTGCACCTGACCCACCTTGTACCGTTCTGAGCTAATTCTCTGCTACACTGCAAGTCATAAAATTAGCATTCTGTGATATCCATCATTATTCCTGCAATTCAATAGCTGTATTCATGAAAATCTCAGGATAAAATGAGAACTGTTAAACTGAACATGTTAGAATACTTCATTCATAAGCAATGATTCAGAGAAAAAGGTAGAAATCTTACGAAATGTGAGCCTCTGTTGGGACACTTATTACTGACTTTAATATGAAAAAATGTCATAGAGGATGACAATTATTGCTATAATATAAAATTTTGTAAGGCATACTCTGGCTACATTAATGCATACTGCCTCCCCATGAAGCTGAGCACATCATGGCTCACAGTGAGTTTTTTAGAGTTATTTCAAACCATCTTAAAATATCTTCAAGAGTGCTTCATAATGCAGCGGGGCTCAATGCCAGCAAAAAGACTCAAAAGCCAAGACAAGGCCCCAGTGGCACAGAAGGTCACCACCCTGTCCCCAAAGGGCAGGATGCAACAAGCCAGAGAGTGAATGAAACACTATTCCAGTAGTGTCCAGCACAAGCAATGCTTTTTCTAAAAACACTTCTGAGGTCTAACTATCAGCAGTTGCGGGCATGGTCAATTAAAGTTTTTTTTAAAGCCTCTTCTCTGCAAATCCCTCTCCTCAATTGCATTGAGTCAGCTGGAAAACTTTGCTACTTCTGAGGGCAAAAAAGAATAAATTATTTTATTGCTGAGTTATAAACTAATGAGTATATTATCACTGAAAAGCAAAGAGCATTCCTGAGGAGGATGGGAAGATTCTGATCTGACAGACAGGACTGTGATTCTGTGACTTAAAACTACAGTAAACCAGCTGAAATCAGTGCAGTAGCAATATTTGATGCCAATGCACATGACACCCAAATGAACAACACTGATATTTGGTTTGGTTTTTTTAACAAATCTTTTGTTCTCATTATACAGCACACAGGCAGTCACTGAGATGCACTTTTTTCAACCTTTAAGTAAATTAAATTGTAATACTAATGTACCTAACAGCGTATATGAAACATTTCAGTGTTATGCTTATCAGAATTCCACTGGAAAAGATATTATGGTGAAATGCACACATTAAGCCATGCATACAGCTTTATTAAAATAAAGGATCAGAGTCTGGGGACCTTTTAAATCTATTTTCTGTTTTTAAATGGCACACACTGGCATTTCCACAGTTTCCTAACTTGAAACGTTTATTTAAAAAAAGGGAAACTTCAAAAAAAGTTTAATTAATGTCTCCTGGAACATAACCAGGAACTTGAAAAACTGCACTGAGGTTTAGAGAAATTCATAGGTAATTTGCTTGACATACCCTGAAGTGCATGAAATAAAATACTATAGCTTATATTGTTCCAGACAAACATATAGACTTTGGCCATACACTTGAATATATGGTTTCTGAAATCAGCCTTCTGGAATTTTAAAAAGCAAGTAGTTCTTCCACTGCTCTCTTCTGAAACAGAGATCTACTGAAATTAGGGATGGATTCAGCTGTTCATTACTAGACTCAGAGTTTGGCCCACAGGGAGAATTTATACCAGTTTACCAGTGTATTGCTTCCCCTCAGACGCAGGAAATTTTGGTGCCCTCCTCTAGTGCCAATCATTGTATCTGCCTTTATTTTAAATGACTGTGCTATGTAAATCCAATCCATTAGCTCAAGAGACTCAGAACAAAAACTGTGTTCCTTTACCCTCTGCCTGATCTCTCTTCTCACTTTTTCTTTCTAGTCACTTCCCATAGTGCGGTGTTTCTTGCCTGTGAAATCCATGGCTGTGGCATCACAGAAAAAATATCTTACATCATGTTATAAAAGTTGCCATTCCTGGCCAAAGCCTGACAGACAGTAAACATACAGCTTATAATTAGGATTCTGACAGGTCTCTGTGAGAAGCAGAGTGTGGAGCCAGATGCAAGCACAAAGCAAGCTTTTGCCCCCTCAGGTAACATTACAGGGAAACCCAGAGTAACCCACTTATCTTACAAGCAGCAACACTTGCAAGCTAAAGAGCTACTAACGAAAACATAGAATGACACTAAATATAAAAGATTAGTTTCAGCAATGCTAGAATGGAGAAAAAAATTGAAAATAGAACATTGCAAAAGCAAAAGTAAATTGTAAAATAAATATTTCAGGATTTAAACTAATAATAGAAAAGCCCATAAATCATTTTTACAATTGCTCCCTTTCCTACCAAACATCCATTCTCTCCAAATGGATGCCTATTACCAGTTCTTCAGCATACATTATGGGATAAAGAGGACTGTAGGAATCTAATTTACTACTGCAGGGAAGAGATGCCAAGGGAGGGGTTAGAGGAGTAGCAGAAAATCCTGGAGAGAGCTGCATTTTTCTAGGAGACTGAGTATTGCTCTGCACAGTGTGACTTTGTACAGCATGACGTGTAACACCAAGCCAAGACAGCCAAACCAAACGTTACCTTCCTCTCGATTTCTGCCCTCCTCTTTGGAATCAGGAACCTAAGTATTTAAGGCACTGGAAGGGTAAGAAAGGCAAGCCTGAAAAAAAGGCACAGCCTACTATAAAAATACGATACTGGTACTAACACAAAATGTGGCTGAACAGGTCTTCCTGAAAGATTAAGTGGTTCCTGTGATTTCTGATCTATTTCAGGTAAGAAATAATGAAAAAGAATAATTTTGACAAGCCCATAGAGCAGAGTGCAAAGTGTATTTGTTAGTGAGCTTGTCACGGTGACTACAGGCTCTCAGAAACACTGATATTTCTGACATTGCTCTGCAAGGTGCCCACTGGAATAATTGCCTATAAATTATAGAAAATCAGACTCAAACTCTAAAACCCACTCTTTTCAGAAAAATTATTTTTCTTCTTCTATGACTGCCTTGTGGCCAGTTCTGCCATATCCAGAGGCCTCAGGCCCTGCAGCACCAAAAGCCATTCAGATTCACTGAGTTCCTGACATCACATTAACTTTATCTGTTTCAAAGGTGCAGGAATGAATTTCTACAAACACGTTCCAGAGCCCAAGTCCACCAATCAAAGTTGCTTTTTATTTTTATTTTCCTATCAAGCTGCCATGTATTACATGAGGGAGGGGGCAAAAATTAAGGCCAGCAAGAGTGCATCAGTAAAACCACATCAAATGACTGAACTACCTGCTGAGGCAAATCAAAAGTCTTCCTCAGTTTACAAGATGTTTCTGAATCATGTATGTGTGTGTGTGTATGTGTGTACACATGTTAATTTTGGTTTTGTTTTACTTAGTTTACAGTTTACTGTTTCATGTGATTTTTCATTTACTTCATTGCATTGCTACATCATAAATTGTGCCATAAACTACGAATAACAACTCATAAATCCTGCATGCCAATCTACCCACACTGTTCCGGGAGCAGGTGTTTCAAGAAAAGCTTGGTCAGCTTTAGGCAACTCTAAACACAGTATTATTCACTGGAACTGGAATTAGATTTGACATAAGCCTGCATCAAGTTGATGGGTTTTGTGTCTACTTTAAAGATTCAGGATTTTACTTTTACCTTCTTTGATAGTCAGTAGAAGAGGTAGAAGTGCATAGCCTGGGGTGGGGAACTTACTTACTTGTTTCCCAATAAGTTTCTTTTCTGTACAAATCTGAGATACATTTATGATCAGCAGTGAGTCTCAGGATCTAGCTACAGGGATCACGTAACAGCTGTAACGATGGCAAGGATAAGAGAAGCCCTTTGGTCAGCATTTTCCTTCAAGAAGATGAATTCAGATTTGCCTTGTATTTTAGGAGTTCAGAATTAACCCCCCAGATTTTTCTCTAAGTTCAGTATCCTGTGCTTATTAAAATTTCATCACTAAAGCTGCCAGAAAATAAGACTTGTAAATAATGCCCAGCATGGCCCCACTGACAAACACCTAGGCAAGCACTCAGCAATCAGACATGGGCAGCCCAGTCCTTCATATCATGAAGAGCAAAATCTGAGTACACACAGAAGAAAAGCAGCAAGGTAAATCCTGCCAAAGAGAAGAGGAGAACTGGAAATCTAAAGGAGATGTCTAAGAAACACAGAAAGACATTTTATACAAAAGAGAAAGTGACTACACACATGCAATCATACAACTGAAACAGGAAGAGCACAGAAAGCATATAATCTTGAAAGCACTCTAAAGTACTAAAACTTATTAGGTCCCTAATCTACTGTTACACTCAAAATTCTGCTGACCAGACACCTTAAACATACAGAAACGGCATTCTATCTTTGAACATAGTCTTTTTAACAGGTCCCACTTGTGCATATTTGAAGACAGCCCAGCAAGACCGTGGGATGAAAAAGGGAGAAAATACACTGACAGTATTTGAAATGCCAATGGGATGAGCAGGAGCCAGAATTCAAGGATTTGTGTGTATGATCCAACCTCTCTGGACGAGAAAAAAAAAAAAAAAACAAAAAGCCCAAGCAAAAGCTCTTACCATTATTACTGTTATCATCAACTAAAATAATCTCTTTGAGCAGGTGAGCAGGAGTCCGGTCAATGGCTGAATGAATGGAACGCAGAATCACTGAGAGAGCTTCGTTGACAAATATGAATACAATGCTGACCTCAGGAAGCCTATCAGGGAATGTAAGGTTTCTGCACCTGAAGGAAAAGACAAAAAAGAAAAAAAAAAGATTTAAACTGTTGGAAGTCATGATGTCAACACAAACTATTTCAGAGAAATCTATCCCCAGCCATAAGAATGATGAGAGCTTTTGCAGGCATGGATCAGAAGGTCCCCATACCTGTTCAGAGCACGTATAAGCACAAACCAAATGAATTAATATCTAAGAAAATGAATTCCTACAATCTCCTGAATCTGCCTGTGCAACCAAGGGCTAGAGTGAGCTCACTTTTCCACCCAAGGCCCAAACCGCTGAAAATTAGTTTGCAAACCAAATGCAAACTCTTGTTTAAATGCAGCTTCCAACAGCTGTTGTTCAAGATGTCTTCCTGGACAGCGCAGAAACAAATAAACAAGTTAGCCCCTTATTCTAGAAAGCATTTCCTTAATAGCCATGTTAATTATTTTTGCTACAGAATCTACCATCCTATCTCAGTCAAAATCAGGGGCTTCTTTCTCCACTCAGTAACAACACAGCAAAAGATCCAGCTCCAAGGAACATCCTGCTACAAAAGCTAAGACAGACAGTGTAGCCAGAAACATAGCTACAAGGATGGAAAACTTATCTGTAAGCTCAGTCAAGAGATTTAATCAGAATGAGAAATACTCTCATAACTCAGTGGATTTTCCTGTGCTTTTTAAAAATACATATTTTAGGCACATTCCAATTTGCTTATGCAAACAGCAGTATGGAAGTACTGCCCACAACCTTGAAGCTCCTTAATGTTTCATTGTTTTGTTCTCTCCTTCATTTCAAAAAGGATTCAAATTTTATGATTTTATGAAGAATAGAAAGCCTTTTTACCAATTTCTGTCTTTTAAACTGTCAGCAAAATGTTTGCTTTTTTTAATAAAGTCAGAAGTTCATTAAGTAAAAGTAATTAACTACTTTTCTCTGAAACTTTCAGTATTTTAATGCAATGTTTTTGAACAACAGTTAATTCTAACCTTTTCTCAGATCTGAAACTATTTACTAGGATGAAATTAGGCCACAAGCTAACCCAGGCATCATTTCTAGATAGGCTCTGTAGATGGAAATGGTTGATGTTAATGCACTTGTCTGCCTCCTCACAATGCTGAAGTGGCTATCTTCTCTCAACGTGCCTAGGTTCGCTACACCCAGGAATTTCTGGAAGCTGTGGAAAGCAGTACTAACAGCCGATGTGTAGCATACAGAAAGCATGGATGGATTCAGAATTTTTAAATCATGCTTGAATATGACTCCTTAACTAAATTTTTTTTTCAGTTCAAAGAGAAAGCATTGCATTTTTTTTATTTTGTATTTTAATCTGTATAGTCAATAAACACAGAGAAGTATTGCAAAAGCATTCCTATTCACATTCTGGATATTGCACAAAAGTTAAGTTCAATAGAGATGAAGAATTTACATGGAAGTTTTTAAAGCTTCTGAAAAGAGTCAGTGCACAGGACACATGACATTCAAAACCACCAAGATACACATAATGGTCAAAATTTAGCTGGTCAACCAATTCTCTCAATTCAGTCTTTAGTCTGAAATTGATGGAAATCACATTAAAGTTATTTAATATTTTAAGATACTTTTCTCTCTGTCACCATATGAAAGAATTATACAGACATGTAAAAGAGAAACCACAGTCTTGAAAAAGTAACGACAGCTCTTTTAGTCTTAAAAGGTATACACTACATTTTTTGCTAAGCTGGTTCATTCATCTTTCAGAAACAAATAAGAAAACTGTTCACAGAGATCCACAGGTTTTTGTTCCATGGCATCAATGCAAGAGACAAACAGCTAAAATGGTATTTGGATTTACCGATTCCCACTTGTAGCTTGATCTTTAGGCAGTGTAACAAATCAAAACTTACTTTCCAAAATCAATTTGTATTTCTACTGCTGTGTTGGTCCCTTATTTTCACTGGTAAGAGAGCTTTCAGCTTTAAGCATCAGACTGAAAAATTTTCTTTGAAGCTTTCAGGAGAGCTAAAAGCATGTCACTTTTTTTTTTTTTGAGCACCACTGGACAGCAGATCAGATGTAGCAACAGCTTGTGGAAGTGTCACTGTGTCATTTATAACCAATTTTTTTCTTTAAAGTGAATGCCAATCCATTAAAGATGACCAGTAATAAAATTTCACTACTCTTTGAAAATCAGATTCTCATAAAGGCTTACACTTGGACATCTTCCATACCTGGCCTTTCAAAGCAGGTGCAGTCGTGATTCTTACTGGTTTCAGGGAGTTTTGCTGGCAATCAAGATTTTCTAAGAAGGATTTATCAATAGATTCGTAAGGGAAATCTAAATACTGCACCTTCAGCAGAGGGATATATGTAACCTGTAAAGTACATAGCAGCTCAGAAGCACACATACAAGATAGGAAAGGAGCTTTCTCCATGAAGCACTGTGGGCCTTCTGAATTAATCAGAGCCATAGGTCCTTTCCTAGAGATAAGAACCCGAGTGGTTTTTATTCAAAACAAAACACTACAACAAGAGGCAGAGGGACCTGCCTTTTCTTCCAGAAGACGACTAGTGCAAGGCAGCACTGGCTTTCTCTTTTAGCCAGCAGTTCAGGAGTTAAAACCTTCAATCAGGACAGAAGGAGCATGAGTTCAATCTTCTCTGACCTCCCCAGAGAGCTATCTACCTACTTGCCAGCTTGGTGTGATTATTTCCAGTCCCCCTTTTCAGAGCGATTCTACTTTCTGTGGAGCCATTAAATGTATGCTAAACTGGAGTAACCAAGTAAGTCTTTCTAGCCCCATGTTTAGGGCAAATTTCTTGGAGGAAGGACTTCACAGTACACATTCCAATGGATGTTAATGCATTTTAAATCCCGGACTTCGCTCTTTGTGGCTATGTCCTATCTTCTAGATTATATACCACAGTAACTCTTGTGATCACTTTTTTCTTTCTTTTCCAAGCTAATATTTATTGTTTTCATTTAAGAAGTGCTGTTTTGGCTGAAGGAATAAATGCACCTTCACAGAGCCTGCAAATCAGGCATCAGGGCACTTTATCAGGAAGCAAAACAGAATCACAGAATGACTGAGGTTGGAACAGGCCTCTGGAGATCATCCTGTCCAACCCCCTGCTCAAGCAGGGTCACCTACAGCCAGCTGCTCAGGACCCTATCCAGGCAGCTTTTGGGTATCTCCAAGGATGGAGACTCTACAACCTCCCTGGGCAACCTGAGCCAGTGCTCGGCCACAGTAAAAAAGTGTTTCAGTTTGTGCCCATTGCCTCTGGTCCTGTCACTGGGCATCACTGAGAAGAGCCTGGCTCCATCCTCTTTGCAGCGTCCCTTCAGATTTTATATACATGGATGACAACCCCCCACCCCAAGCTTCCTCTTTTCTAGGCTAAGCAGTCCCAACTCTATATACACATATAAGGTTTAAAATCTTCTTAGGGAGAAAAGATAGTTCTCCACACCTGCCCCCTGTACCCTAGTGTGAGTATGTTAACCTCTGAAATCATTCATTACAGAAAGGTCACCTTCTGTGGTGAACCATGTCTTAAAGCACTGCTTAAAAATATTGCACAGATGACTGAGTAGGTAAAGCAGGCACAAATTGACTTGGGCTCAGCACTGTTAGATCCGAGGTGAATCTTTGGCAAATGTGAGTTTTAGGTGCCACCAGGGTATCTGAAAATAGGATTTTCAAGGTGTCTATTTCAGGTTCAAAGTGTCTGGGAGACCCCTGTGCTTATGATCACACTACAATTTTTAAATACTAACCCTCACAGTTTTCCAAAAGATGCTAAGAGCATTACAGATCCATCTCCTTGAAGTACAGACCTGTTCATGGCACATGGTGTGTGTGCACGTGCATGCCATTCTGCATTGACAAAACAAATTCCATATGCAATCTGGATAC
Organism: Egretta garzetta; assembly: GCF_000687185.1. Classification (NCBI taxonomy): domain Eukaryota; kingdom Metazoa; phylum Chordata; class Aves; order Pelecaniformes; family Ardeidae; genus Egretta; species Egretta garzetta. The sequence goes on from NW_009259180.1 coordinate 345,213, forward strand.
ACATACTTTGTAGATGTCATCTCTCACATGCAAGTTAGATGTAAAAATTAGCATGGACATAATGAGAAATGACTGACAAAATTCTAGTCTCCTGTATACTTTTATAAAGCTAGCACATTTCTGTTTGACATAATAATTGAAATTTCATCCAAGTTTTGAAAATTGGGCTTCAAATGGACTATGAACTAGTTAACAGGCTTAAATATAGTGAAATAATTATCAGAATTAGCCTGTAAAGAACCTACCAAGCCTGTTGTTTTAGTGATTCACTTGCAGCCAAAAGGCATAGAGATATAAAATGGTCCAGCAAACAAAGGTACAGCCAATCTATCTTTTAGCTGTCTAGCTTAGGCATAGTAATATTTGTTATCCTCAGCCATACCAATGTACAAAGAAGATAAAAATGAAACTCTAGCAAAAATGGTAAGATATGTCACCTATCAGATAAAAAGCAACACAGTCATTTTGGAAAATATTCTAAATGGCAATGAAAATACACTGAAAATAGTTCAAAGAAGTTGCTTCCTTAAAAACTGATTTTTTTCTCCTCTGCTAATTAAGCTAACATTGAGATATATGTAAAATATTTTTGTAATAAATTAGTAATAAGCTATGCTCAAAAAATGTTCCAGATGACAAAATCAGCGCCCAAAACACTGCTGCCCTATCACAAATCCATGCATAAACTGAAACATTCAAACAAAATTTCTGCTTCTGACATGTCTTCCATTCATTTAACAGAAATTATTTGCATTGTTTTTCCTACCTGCATTCATGTACATCGTTTCAAATTAGACCACACTGGACAAGATTTTCCATTGTCTGGCACCTTGTGCAAGATGAGAGCAAAGTGTTTAATGCTGTGAATGTCATTTGACTCCCTTTTTGCTCCACCATACATTAAAAGATAACTACATATATGACAATAGAATTAGGCTTCCGTTGTGTCTAATTTCTTTAGTCTTTTCAAATGGATTCTTTTTCAATGAGGTTACATTCCTAAATTGAGTTCATGTTTTTGTTTTTCCATTCAGACTCATTTATCATCTTTACTTCCAGCTTGAATTCACTTCTTTTTCAGTGTAGAGTTTTTTAAAAAAATGCATTTTCCTGCATACAATGTTTTTCACATCAGATGATGATAATAAAAATTACCTATTTTTTTAAGTAAACAAATCAGAATTAAACCCCCATGCCTCAGATCATGCACAGAATGCACGCAGAGCACTTGTGCAGTTTCACAAGTATATCTGTCTTCCTCTTTATGCCAAGTTTTATGGGGAATAAAATTCTGTAATTCTCGGAAAGGACAAGAAATAGTTACAGAGAAAGGGTGCATATAGATGTGTATAAAACATATGTTGAAGGGGGAAAAAGGAAGGAAATTGTATGGATCAAAATCTTAGCTCCATTAAGCCCTAAGAATTGAATGGTTGTGTGGCCACCAGCAACATAGACATTTCAATGACAGCTCTGCCTTGGACTCATCCAGGGACCTTGAACCCTAACCTCCCCCTCCACAAAGTGAGGCTTTCACTATAAAACCAAATCCACGAAGTATAGAGCATATTTCAGTATTATGACTACATGATTTTTAAATATAAATTCTAAAAATACTATTTAGAATTACAATAATAATTATTATCCCAGTGTAGTTATTGGGTTTGCATAGCAAGGTTTTGGTAGCAGGGGGGCTACAGGGGTGGCTTCTGTGAGGATATGCCAGAAGCTTCCCCCACGTCCAGCAGAGCCAATGCCAGCCGGGTCCAAGACCCAAGGCCAAGGCCAAGCCCATCGGTAATGGTGGTAGCGCCTCTGGGATAACATGTTTAAGAAGCAGGGAATAAAATCCGTGCAACAGTAACTGCAGCTGGAGAGAGGAGTGAGACAAACAGCCCTGTGGACACCCAGGTCAGTGCAGAAGGAGAGGGAGGAGCTCCAGGCACTGGAGCAGAGATTCCCCTGCAGCCCCCTGGTGCAGGCTGTCCCCTGAAGCCCATGGGGGTCCACAGTGGAGCAGATCTCCACCTGCAGCCCGGCGAGGACCCCATGTCGGAGCAGGTGGGTGCCCCAAGGATGCTGTGACCCTGTGGGAAGCCCACGCTGGAGCAGGCTTCTGGCAGGACCTGTGGCCCCATGGAGAGAGGAGCCCAGGCTGGAGCAGGTTTGCTGGTATAACCCCATGGGGGACCCACGCTGGAGCTGTCTGTTCCTGAAGGACTGCACCCCATGGGAGGGATGGACCCATGATGGAGCAGTTCATGGAGGACTGTCTGCCGTGGGAGGGACCCCAGGCTGGAGCAGGGGCAGAGCGTGAGGAGTCCCCCCCTGAGGAGGAAGGAGTGACAGAGACAGCATGTGATGAACTGACCCCAACCCCTATTCCCTGTCCCCCTGTGCCCCTTGGCAAGGAGGAAGTAGAGAAAATCAGGAGTAAACTTAAGCCCAGGAATAAGGAAGGGGTGGGGGGAAGGTGTTTTAAGATTTGGTTTTATTTGTCATTACCCTACTATGATTCGATTGGTAATAAATTAAATTATTTTCCCCAAGCTGAGTCTGTTTTTCCTGTGATGGTAATTAGTGAATGATCTCTCCCTGTCCTTATCCCGACCCACAAGCCTTTTGTTAAATTTTCTCTCCCCTATCCAGCTGAGGAGGGGAGTGACAGAGCGGCTTTGGTGGGCACCGGGCAGCCAGCCAGGGTCAACCCACCACAGTAGCTAAAAAATTACCTCTAGCAACCTACTCCGCTAAATTACATTGGGCTAATAACACTAAAGTAACAGTTGTCATGGTTACCAGAAATTTAGAGAAACTCCTGGTGTTCTATTTCAAGCACAACTCTGGTAAATGGAGGACAGGGTACATTATGAATCTCCTTTCAAATATTTGTCCACAAGAAAATTATATTCCTCTAGAATATATTCATTGTGATAAGACAATTTAGCCAGTCACATTAAAATTAGTTCATCATAACTATGCAGCAAGAACAACAAAGCAAGAATGATTTCCTGTATTAATAACTTCTCTCTGAGACCTTCTACAAGTATGTATATAAATTATGAAAAATAATTATTTTCTGCCATTTTTGAGAGCCTTTCACCAAGAGTTACATGGGTATCACAGCCAACAATGGCAATAGAACACATTTTTTGTTTTAATCACTAAATTACATCATCTATTCCACATTTTTTTTAAAAACACAGGATGCAATACAGCATATTACTAAAACATTTGGGGTTAAGGTATTGTTTTAAGAACTTTAAGAAGGAGCTTTAGTTGCAGCAGAATAAGAATTTCTCAGAAGCACAAGCAGAAACAGAACTGTACTTTCTTCAAGATCTGGTAACATTTTGTCATCGGCCAAAATGGCAAATGGAAGTTCAAGATGTATGGGAGGAAAAAATCCCATTCTGGCATAAATGAAATAAATAGGACTAAAACTCAACAGAATTGAGTCTTGTAAGAATTCCAGCTCAACTATTTATGTTAATAATTTCATTTTGTGATCATTCTTCATTTTTCCTTTTGCTATTATCAGTATTTTAAGTATTAACTGAACTATGCTAACAAGGCTAGCATTGAACAACATATAAAAAGGTCTTTTTTTCCAGATCTCTGAGGATTACAACCTATTATAACAGAACTACAGCCAGCAAGACAGTACTTCTGCTGCAAATATAGAAAACTCTGTGGTCATCATCTTCCATTACAAGGGAGCAAAGGCAGGCATACAATCATGTGAGGAATTTGAATACAGTTACCATATAACTAAAAGCAAACATGGCTATTTTTTTTTCTCCTGGCATCAATCCCTAAAAACAAATAAAAAAAATGTAGTAAGGAAATAATAGATAACAGGCAGGGAACTTGATAAATATGCAGATAAGTTCCAAGATGGTAACACAAGAGTCTCCTAAGTATCTTAAGCATAGATTTAATTGTAACACATTGATTCCCTACTCTGTTTAATAAAAGCTATTCATGTCGATAAAATTATACAGTAAAAGTCCATTTACTTACTTATAATGTACTTTTATACTTAAAACCAAGACCTTTCTCTGAAAAAAGCAGTAAGAACAGTAAACTGGGAGTTGATGATCTCAGTAAAACTTATTTTTGGATGAACATGAAAAGAATCCTGTACAGCTATGTGGCCAAAAATTGTTAGCCTCTCACAGTATTATGCCATGGATTATTCTGAGTATGTTTTTGTGCAAATGTATGCCAAGTGAAAGAACATTCACATGTTATGACACATTAATAAGAGACTGAGAGAGAGAAAACGAGAGAGCACAGATAACCATATTGCATCATCTTTCATTAAAAGGAGACAATGGGGAAGATCAAAACCAACAAGCTTACATCATTATTGACTTAGGTTATTATAGCAGCTTGGAAACTGCAGCTGATTTGATATCACTTCTAGTGATTAATTAAATACTTCTAGAGCAGCCATTTGAGGAGATGCATTCAGACAGGACAAACTGAAGCGCAGGGCAGCATCACAGAGGGTGGCTACTCAGGCAGTACACGCCACTGCTCCGAGTCAGTTTGAAGGCAGGCAAAAGTGAGGCAAGAAAAAGAAGAATCAAAGGCAGAGAGTTGAGTAAAAGAGAGAGGGAAATATGACAGAATTAAACATTTGGTAGTTAACAAGAATGCTGAATAATTTGGTAATTTTAGGACTTGTGTCCAAAACAATACAATAGGTAAAGCACCAGGCTTTTGTGCTCTTTTTAAAGGATTCCTTTGAAACATCAAATACAACATGCAATATTTACGCTCTCTTTCATGAGCAGAAACAAAAGAACTCGGTCAGACATGAACACGGAGCCATATCCACAACTAAAATAAGCCCAGCAAAACAGAACTGTTTCAGACACAAGTGGAAGTAAAGGCTTTATGGAAAACAAGTCTCTAGGAGCTGGCTTTTGGGGAGAAGCAGAGGTAACGTGCAAATGCCCAGCCTAAACCTCACAATTTGAGATCACATCTTTTTCTTACATCAGTTTTAATAAAGGAAAACCTGCAGGTTTATATTAGTCTGATGTCTTGCACACTACAACCAGGAGTGCATATACCACCATAACACTGATGGACATTTTGGACAGCTGTACACAGATAAACAGCTTTTCTCCTAAAACGCATCACTCTCTTCAACCAGCCAATGCTTCCTTTTCCTCCCCTGTAGTTAGATTTGCATTCAGTGGATATCCTGCCTGCTCTGTTTGTGCCCACTTGATCACAAACCTAATTCTGCTGCTCCTATCTAATTCTGCTGCTTCTACCATTGTTCCTTGCTTCGAAGTAATACAATTTGGGGCTGGTGAACTGTTTGAAACAAGAAGTACTTAAAAAATGGCCAAAGCTTTTCTCTACACAGGAAACAGGACATCATCTCTGCACCTGTCTGGACACCAAACAGCACTGACTCATCTAGAAGAAGGGCAAACCTGCTACAAGCCAAATGCTATACCATACCATTTAGCCATCTCCAAAGAAGAAAAAACATCTGAGCTTTAAATGCTTCTTTTCCTGCTCCACTCTTCCTGCCCTTGCTTCTTCATACAAATACTGTTTTTACCAACGCAAAAGAAGTTTGGCTGTCTGCAGTTACTCTGACTGAAAAAACTGCTTTATGCCTACTGGTCAGCTCCTTCATACCATATGGGCTGTGCAGGAGCAAAACTGCAGAATAGCTCCTCTGCTGGGGCCCAGCTGCACACTTCTTTTTCCACTACCCCTCTCTTGCTCTCTCATCACATAAGCAAAGAAGGTTATCTCTCTTTTCCACATATGCTTCAGCATGCTGGATCAGGCAACAAAAAATTTACAAGCCAACAAAGTAGAATCCTAGGTGCATCCACTTGAAAGGAGATTTGGTACACAGCTTTGGGATCCCCAACCGAAGTTTTAATAATGTCTTTCTGTGTGAGCTTGTTCCACATTTCACTCACGACAAGCTTTGTGGGTACTGCCTGCCCTACTTAAAGTAATGAGCACAACAGAATTATAACTAACGGAAAAGTATTATCCTGTTTGTGCACACAATAAGGGCAACACTGCCTTCCTCAATGCTTCCAAGCTCATTAGAGCCAGTACGTATTTGTTAGTCTGGGACATAGCTATGTTATGGGCTAACAGGTGCACATAAGGGTGGTGAACAGCAGAGCACCCAATTTCAGCAGCAGAAAAATGGAGGCCTTGGGAGAGACAGTATAAGCAATACTCCCCACAATACTGCTTGTACTAGCTACTAAGTACTGCAAAAACGGAGCCTGCTTCAGGATGTGACGATTACTTGAGGAGGCTGGGATAACCAGGGGAGGGGTTTTTTTTATCATCTGTATTATAACAGATTATTTTGGACTGTGCTGGGGACTCTACTGTGCTAGCGCAAATATTCACTGTTGAAAAATAATGAAATTCTGAATGTTTTATCATAGGACATGAGGCTTATGGCTGTACAGAGGGTTAGAAACCACTCTGCAGTACCTAAAACTAGAGAAGGTCCCACTGCAAGGTGTGGCAACTGCTACTGCAATCTGCTGGATGTTTCCATCTGACTAATAGTCTGGGGTTTTTTTTGGTTTTGTTTTGTTTTGTTTTTTTTTTCCCAGAGAATTAAGAGTTCAGGGGCTTGGGCAGAGTGCACTGCCCTAGCTACTAAATGTGGCCTCCCACCTCTGCATGCCACCCACACTGGAGGACTGAGCAAGGCCAAATATTTGCCCTCTCCTCCACATGTGTTGTGGTTCAGCAATCTCCAATTGTCCTCTGGTTTTCTCATGGCATTAAATGTTGACAATATCAACCCTAGAAAATCCTCTATGCTATGATATGAGGTTATTACATATGTGGAGTGGCCTTTCTCACTGCAGAACCTTGCAATGAAATGTTGAGCTCCTCTGCTAGTTATTTTTATGTGAATTCTCAAAGCATTGCAGGCAGAAAGAATGTCAAGGCTGAGTCATACCAGTATGATATAAAAGGGGCTGCTAACACCACACACTCTTGGCAGATCACTTAATTCTCCCAGTCTCAGCTTGGGCCAACCATATATGAATTAGATTAGACTTCAGTTATACGTGTATTTCTGTTGTCTTTCAAACTTGCTATACTTCATATGAGAGTTTATGAATACAGATCATAGACCACAACTGAGCCCAGACATACCTATATGAATGCCATTCCTTTAGCTACCTGCCCACAAGCCTTTGCTGGGATTCCAGTGTCATGCTGACTCTTGCAGAACCACTGCTAAATCCAGGCTAATGAGCTTAGTTAGACCTAGGCTAACTCCATCCAGAGGTATTGTGGTACTTCTGTTATACCTGTGCTTCCCTGCATTTCTAGTCAGAACAGGAATACCACAACCAACTAAGGTCCAGCAAAGTTGATTAACTGTCTCCATGCCACTTGCTGTGTGCTCTCTCTCTTCAGACCAAGCTGTCCTTGGTTTTCATGCTATGCTGCTTGAGCCTAGTATCCGCCCATGGATATTTTAAATAAATCTGTATAGACTCTGGAAGTGACTAATATAACTGGCTTTAAAAATAGGTGCTACAAAACCTAAAAATTGATTATTATAGTGGAAAACATACTCTTGCAGGGTAGATTTTTTTCCCCACAATAGCCATGCATGTGCTTTCACACAAATGAGAACTTGCACATCAGGAGTGGGAATTCTTTTTTCAGCAACATGATTTTCAGAATACCCTGTACCTCTGCACCCCACAGGGTGCTGTATATACAGCAAACAGCGCACATACTGCCTGACGACACACTTCATTTCCCTCAGTATAAGAATTTACTACATTTCAGTGTCAGAGAACCTACTTGCTTCTGAACCATGATAGCCATTATTTTGTATGCATGCATGCATGAACATATTGTAATGTCTACCATGTCTCTGGCAGATAGTTAACTAAGGATCAAAAATTTCACAGAAATTAGGATCATGATTCATTTCTAACTGGAGTTTCTTTTAAAATCCCAACTCTAATTTATTTCTTTCAGCTACAGTAACATTCATTTTCTCTGTCTTTTTAATTTTTAAAACCCATAGTTATAAAAAATTTAGACTGAAATTATTCAGGAGAGTAATTTCAAAAGAGGTATAAGAGCAGACATGTTTCTGTCATTGATGTCTTCTTCATTACCGAAGATTTATTTTTCCTGTAAATTAGTTTACAATTAATAAAAAAAGCTTGTCCCTACAGACAGTGCTGATTTAACCAAAAAACAATTATAATTGTATGGACCTTGATTTCCTTAAAGTCATTATTTCAGCAAATCCACAACATAAATATCTCTAAAATGTGACATACAATAATATATAGCATAAATATATTTAAAATTGCTGAACTGTTGCCTGGAATGGTGCTCATATCTTTTTATTAATATCAGACGACTTAACACAGGGTAAAATGTACTGCTTACTGCTTTATAGTTATTAAAACATTTGGTTAAAGTAAGTTAATAAGATCACATCTGGATTGCTTTTGGAATTGGCAAGGAACTAAGAAGCCTTTCACCTCTTAGTTACTGGTTCAATTCAGGAAGTACCCTTGATGTTTATTTTAAAGATTTTTTTTTTTTTAATGAGGTGCAAAAAAGCAGTTTTCCCTCCACCCATTTCCCATCCCCAGAGCTGCTGTTTTTTCAAAGGATCAGATGTATCACCAAGGCTGAAAAAAAGTTGAGCATTAACTGTCTCTGTGAATGGTCCTACGAGAACAGGCCTCAAGTGCACTAAAAGGAAGGTTGTTCACTCCATTGGTCCCATCCATCTCACCAAGCCACAGTGGATGCATTTACCCTGCCTGACATGCACGCTTCCCAGCAGAGAACAGCCTGGTAAAGGAGACTCCATGCTTTCAGTTGGTACACAATGCATGACTAAATTGCATATTTCATCACTACAGCTCCAACAGTTTCACCTGCTTACTGATCTTTATCAGGCAGTTCCGGGCTTTCAAAAAGAGTAGTTCATATTTTCCTCCTATCTTAGTCAGATCCAGTGATAAAACTGAAATTTGACATTAAAAGTTTATTATTTTAGCAGTAAACCACTTGCTATCTAATATAAGTTGTAGGTGAGATTAGGGTTCCAAAGGATCTTGGGGAACTTTTAATGGATACTTACTGGGATTTTCATAGAACTTAATTTGGGCACTCCAGGGCTTCAGGAGACATTTGAAACTTCCAACCTTCACACATTAATAGAAATTTCTCATTCTGGACATCATACGTAACCTACCTTCTATGCAATCATACAACACAAGACTTCCAGGTGAAAAAGAGCTCACAGGCCCTACAACCCGGGACCTATAATGCTAGCTTGAACTACAGCACTTACCCGTTAGGCCTGAGGTCAGGCAGGGGCCTGTCCAGCGGCAAGCGATCGCTCAGGTAAGCGTTGTAGCCATAATACTGGAATTGTTTCAGTGCGATACGTCTGTTTTCAGGACTGAGATCCTGGCCCCAGTGAGCAAATAGAGACGAGTCAGTGAA
>NW_009259180.1:354771-376791 GCF_000687185.1 Egretta garzetta
TTCGGCAGGATTTTCTTCCAGTTTTGGTGGAGCTTCTACAAAAGACAAAGACAAAATGAAACAATTTTAGACTTTCATTCCAACAGGCTCTAGGGTATGTTACTTTAAAAAGCATAACTTTAGGGAGAACACCACACAGAACAGCACATGCTGCCAGCTTACAGAAGCCTGTAAGTCTTCACATAACATGCCCTCACAAACCTCTTGTGGCAGTGTAACTATTAGCACCCGAGGCTTAAAATTTAATATTCAAAATACAGTTAGTTAAAAACAATTCTTCTTCATCACAATCAGACTAAAGGCTGGGCCTGATAAATCTAAATGAATTAAATTTCAAAAGGATTCTTATCAGACAACAAGATGTTATATCTTGCTAGAAAAAGATCAAAGTTCTGAAGGGGAAAAACAAGACAAAGGAAGAGACAGTCTGTACAGAACACACAAAATGGCTGCTGAAGTCTGTATGTAAAATAAGTTCTTTGAAACTACAGATTCAACAGAGAGAAGTAATTCACTGCACAAACCCGTTTCAGTCACTCAGTAATTTTATGGTCCTGTTTACCAATTCAGCCTATTTGAATCTGTAGTCCATATTTAGGTATATGCTACTGGGATTGTCATTTTGCAATATTTGTGTCATTACAAATTGCTTTTGTTCCACAAGGCCACATCTCTGGTTGCTATAACAAACAGAGATGAGAGGAAATTTTATACCTAGAACTTATTTTAAGAAGAGTTCCAAGTGCACTGAAATCCTAGCATCCGTTCTCCATATTTAGTTGCTCAAGAAGTCTGTGTGAGGTGACTTGTAAGGCTCTCTGTAACAGCGCTATCTCACCCCTCCAACCAGCCCTTCAGCCTTTACTCAGGTGACCACACAATCTAAACCAGAGAACCCCCTCTTTCTGTAAACACTTTATGATATACACTACACTAATAAAGAAAGATCAAATGCCTTACTGACCCCAATTTGTCATCATAAACTTGTGATTCACAAAGGAAAAAAGCCTTCATTTTCTGGAAGTCCTGGTTATTTACCAACGGTCTCCATAGCCATTAACGACTAACCAATTAAATAAAACCTCTCATTTCTGAAGAACTGTACTCACAAAACGTAACTGTTTGGTCACACAGAGACTTAGGAAAATAAAAACGAATCTTTGGAAAGTCTTCAAATGTGTCCACACACAGACACCTACAGACCTGACAGCTGGCTTAAGCTAGCTGCGTGGAAACACCCAAAGAGAACAGTTTATGTACTAGTAGTATATACCACCAGAATCCTGACTCCCAAAGAATGCCAGGAAGCACATTCTTTGATCTGTTACCACAAAGAACCCAAAATTAAAAATCATAAATTGAGAAGATTGTTTGACTAGTTCAAGATGTCTTCCTTTTTCCCCTGACAATACTGACAGGAAAGTAATGACACTTGCTTTCCCTGCCTTACATTCCAACCTCTGTAAATATATAATGTTTCTTTACTTATCAAAGTACTGCCTCCCAGCCTGAATCCTGAAATTGGCTCCAATTCTTCAAAGATGAAAAACATGCTAAAACCTCAGTCAGACAAGGAAACTACTCTGACAGGCCCTGCTACCACACAGACAAGCGTGACAGAGGGGAGCTTGTGAGTTTGCATACAGCTCCACAATTAAGAAAGCTTGGTAAATGCAGATCATTTTAGAAGGTCCCAACTTGAGAAAGGCAGAATAGTTTTAAACATCAGTCCAAAAATCAGTGCAATGGGGAAAGTCACAAGTATCTCTTATCTGTTGTTTGACAACTATGCCATCTCCACAAGAACAACTTGAATTTACACAAGAAATCCCACAAACTGTCTTCACCTCATAAGAGGTATTTAGATCAGGTACATTCCTGATCCTGGACAGTAGAAATTAACGTTGCTCAGCACTTTTCAAGAACATGTACATTCATGCTAATTGAGAAAACTATCCAAATATATGCTCAACCTCCTGTGTCTTACATTAATCTGGACTTCTCCAAATCAAACACATGACTCATGGTAAGAACAGTGCATGCATATGCATTTGTAACTATGGGCAGCTCCAGGAATAATTTTCCATGGATGAAGAGCCATCCCAGAAACCACCGCCTTCACAGAATCACACTCACACAGGCATCTATTGAATTTTATCTAATGCATTTGTGGGCAAGAGTATTTCCTAAAATGATCTATGAATCTCTTGCTGTCTTCTGACTGAAAAAGCATTTAGTAATCCAGGTTGCATCTGCAAGACTAAGATTTTCCAGCAACGAATATTGATGACTTTAGTTTACAAGCTCTAATAAACACTTGCCAAACACAGCCATTTTTTGTATGCTAAGCAAACGTGTTATTTCAATACGTTGTTCTACAGGAAAAAAAGCATTAGCAAGAACTTTCAATTACAATTCCAATCAATGGAATTAAGCACACATCTCTGATGACAAAGTCTTTCTTCCCTTTATTTGGGTGAAAACCCATGGGAGAAGCGACTTTGTTCAGGCAGTCTCTCACAAGAAATAAAAACAATTATTATAAGACCATCAGCTGCCTTCCGACTAATCAACAACCATATTTGATGCCTTAGTCTCTGAAAACAGATCTTGGCTGGAAGCCTCACAGACAGTTCTTCTTACCACTTGCTTCTACAATTGCAAAATGATCATGGGAAGCTAAGGCTCAAAGGTGAGCCAAGTAAGTAGTACTGCCTGAAGCAATACTAAGGTAGGCACATTTATCTGCTCAGTTATTACTAAAAAGGAAAGATCAGTTCCATTTTTCCTGTGGGAAGAAAGCTTACTACCTGCAGCACATTGCTGCAAATGTTAATACAGGGTCTTCCCTACATTAACTTTTCATATAAAATATAAAACCTATTGCTTCATCTGATCTCACTGACTGCAGCCTCCAAGCTGGAAATTCACCCTCCTCTTTCTATCGCTCGTTATATAGAATAAGTCAGAGACACCAAATCAGAAGACACCACTGAAATCCAGATTGTACATGACATGAAACCAATTCCCTCCTGGTAATAAATTGTATTTTTTAGTAATTGAAGCTTGAAGCATTAACACTGCCCTTATAATGACACCCCCCCACACACACACACACAAAAGTTTCAATAGCCTTTTGTAGTGCAGTGGGTAAAACCAGCAAGGTTTGGGTGAGAAAACTTGTGGGTTGAGATAAAGATGGTTTAATAGGTAAAGCAAAAGCCGCGTACACAAGCTAAGCAAAGCAAGGCATTCAATCACCACTTCCTATGAGCAGGCAGGTGTTCAGCCATCCCCTGGAAAGCAGGGCTCCATCACGCATAATGGTTACTTGGGAAGACAGACGCCATCACTCCGAATGTCCCCCCCTTCCTTCTTCTTCCCCCAGCTTATATACTGAGCAGGATGTCATATGGTATGGAATAGCTCTTTGGTCAGTTTGGGTCAGCTGTCCTGGCTGTGCTCCCTTCCCAGCTTGTTATGCAGCTGGCCAAGCAGGAGAAGCCCAAAAAGTCCTTGGCCAGTCTAAGCACCACCCAGCAACAACTAAAACATCAGTGTGTTATCAACATTCTTCTAGTACTAAATCCAAAACACAGCACTATGCCAGCTACTATGAAGAAAATTAACTCTATCCCAGCCAAAACCAGGACACAGAGGGACTGCAGGAGTGGCCTCTGTGGGAGAGGGTCAGGTGCTGCCCTGTGCCAGACATAGCAACTTCCCCAACAGACTCGCTGCTGGCCAAGGCTGAGCCCACCAGTGAAATTAGTAGCACTTCTGTGAAAAAATATTTAAGAAAGGGCAGACAATGACAAGGAAGATGGAACAAGGGTTGAAGGGAGCAGCAAACAGAATAACCAAGGAAACAAGGAAATGAGAGAAGACCAAGGTCAGGAGAGTAGGAGGTGCCCCATGTTGTCTTAATTTCCTAATACCCAAGTTAGTACTTAAATGTTTGTGTTAATTGTAATAAATTAAATACTTGCTTTCTTCAGAGGGCGTACAACCAAGCAGCAAACAAACAGACACCAAAACATCTATCCCTCATTATTAGTAAGGAACTGCAGACAAGCAATGTGTTAGAAGCAACAAGAGACAGGCCCTATCCTGTCAGAAGTTGTGCATTTCCTTTTACTCATCTCAACTGCTGTAGTGTAGCAGTGTAGCCCTTTCCTTCTTCTCCCTTCCTTCATTTGTTACCTATTTATAACCTACACTTAGTTTTTTCTCCTTACACATTTGTCTCTGCCAGTTTTCGTAAGGCAACTCATACAACTGGTACTCAAAGAACAACATGATAAAAAACCTGATCAGACCATAAGGAATTCAGGAAAGGATTTTCATGATTACCACCAAGCATATTTATAGCATCATTTGATAACAGCTAATAATGCACAGGAATAGTTCTGCCCACCATGAAAACGCAATTATTTCCAGGGTAGTACAGGACAACCACTTAATTCACCACAGCATTCTTAAGTTGTGAAAGGAAGGAAATGAAGACTTTTGTATCCAAATGTAACTGTAGTAGTCTTCAAGCATCTTGGCAAAATGCAATTATTTAATTACCATTTGCATAATGTAGTTATTTAATTATATGGGGATATTTTCTACCCAACAAATGCATATCTCTGTTCCAGAACCACGAATGGCACCTCTAACATCACCAATGCATTGGCTATGCAAAGGTTTAGCAGTGACCTTTCTTCAAAGACTGTCTTCAGTTTTGTCACCAGTATAATTTTATATTGCATCAACCTATTCCCTGCATATCTGCGTGCAAGTGCTGATCCTGCCCATTCATAATTCCTTAACAAGACTTAAGAAAGACCATGAGAACATCAGTGGCTGCTTCAAGTTTCCAATAGCCTTAACTAATAAGTTCACGAACTCATGTAACAACATTAACAGCTGGCATTTAGCAGATTTAATGGGTAAGGAATATTACCATATCTAATCCAGTTTCAGTGGTACCTAAGGCACATTGATACTAAAGCATCTATAACAAATAATTTTAAAGCAATTTAGCATCTAAATCTATAATTGGCACAGTGGCTGTTTGTGTTGCATCATGATCCATCTACGGAAGCCTTTAAGCTTTGAAATAAATCAGTTGTACTCCCTTACAATATGCATCTGCAGTTAACAACTACTTGTTTTACAGAAGAGGCCACAAAGACAGCCCTGAACAGTAAGAGTTCAGCGCTACATAGTCCGCACGTGCTTTACCCTCCCTCTGTGCTGCTTAATTTGGACCAACTGCTGCCAGTAATACACTTTTTTCCCTCTTTTTTTCTTATTTATTTTCCTAAGCTGTATATTGCATAACTTTTCTCCAGTTTATGACTGATGCTAAACTGACTCTGTTGTGATGTTTTTCATTATTTCTCATGCCCGTGTCTCCTTGAAGTTTCATCACGTAAGAACAGCCTCCTTTGCTATTATTAACCATTCCTACAAATACTACCCCAAGGCCTTGAAGTAAAGAACCCAGATCAAAATACACAACAGAAAATGGCAGCAGAAAGGCCCGTCCTTAATGACAACTGGGAAATTCTGGTAACATAGTTACACTGTGGTAACTAAATGAATATGGTTCTGCATAATGAACTAGAAAGTCTTGTAAAAAACTCACTTAACATGCGCAGGGACTAACAAAATAGCCAGCTTCAGCAACAAAGTACACTGACATCATTAGCTCTATCTCCATAAAAACGTTTCAAGCTCATTAAGAAATACTCATTTTTTTCAGTTTCATTCAGATTTCAACTTTTCTTCCTAAGAAAGGTTACCATTAACAGGTTTACAATTAAGAGAAAGGATCAAGCCAGAAAAGGGCTGTAAAAATACTTGCAGAGACAGATTGTCATTTGTTGGTACTAGTCCATAAGGTTTCTTTTGGTTCTACCCCTCATCGGACTGCGGGCCCACTCACAAAAGCAGTACTGTTTCATACCAAAGCTCTACCATTGTGAAAATGCCTTCCATGGTGTCAGAAGTGCTTTACAAAAGCTGCAGTGTGGCCTTATATGCTAATTTCAGTAAGTGCCAGTAACAAGAAGGGATAGGCAGTAAGTCAGCAAAAATATCCCATCTGCAAAAATACCCCTATGTCAGCTAAAGACACACAGAAGTCATCAATAATTGAGCAAAACTACACACGCTCGTATGTAACAGGTTCCTCACAAAAGAAAAATGAGTTAGAAATGATGCCAGGATGTAGGCAGAAAGACGTTGATCTCATGCTCTTCTGAGTTCTCCAGTGCTTGACACTGATTTACCAGCCTAGAAAGGAAGAAGCACACAATGATTGAGGAGATAATGTGGTAACCATGCCTTACCTACAAGGTGAACCCATGATGCGAATCTAAGTAGACTACATTAAAGACAAAATAAACCTCAGCTCTCTTTGATGTTCAGCAGCCAGATTTAGCAGAAGTCAGGATAAACTACTAAACGCTTTTATGAAAGAGTACCATAGCTTCAAGAAACTGAAGGAACTGACTTTCTCGCACAACCTCAGCAGCCTTCAGATTCTTGAGACAATCATAAAGAAGCTCACAGCAACTTTATGTGTTAGATTGCCTCTGCTGGTAATTTGGGAATTGTTTCAGGATTTTAAGTACTGACTTTTTCATAGGTCTAATGGCCTCAGACTCTGGCTCCCAGCCCTCAAGAAATCTATATTCAACTTCCTGCAGGCAGTAGCATTTCAGCTTTCTGTGAAAGAAAGGATCCTTTCATCCTTTTCCTCTATATGTGCCTTCATCTGTTAGCCAATCTATACCCTCTATACCCTCTCGCCAGAGGCAATTCTATGTGACAGGTAAAAATCCCAGAATTGCACTGGGTCATAGAGCCTTGATAGTTTTTGGAAGTGTGGAAACTTTACCTAAATTTTGTCACACAGGAAGATACAGAGGGAGATCCCACTTTCGAAGTCTACTGTAATTAGTGCAAACACGTTATCATCATCCTTAATAATTACAGTCTGACAACTCCTGTCTTGGAAGGCTGATCCCATGCAGGATACTGCTATAAATCCTCTACCAGAGGAATGAACCTCTGAAATGAAAACATTATCTCCCGGCTTCTACAGCAAGATGAAACACTGACAAGCAATGGCAGAAGCAGCCCACCAAGACGCAACACTGCATCAGCCACGGAGAAAAGCATACTCAGAAGACAAATATCTAAAGTTACAGTAAGAGAGCTTCCCTCAGAAAGGTTATTTTACACATTCTCTCACTCCCCAAAAAATCACAATACTGATGATGAGGCGTCAACATTAATACTGTCTTGAGCTGAAAAGTGAGTTTTATTGTTTAGATTATTCAAGTTAAGTTAATTCACCTTGTCAGAGTCTAGTTTTGTTCCCAAAGAATTTACTTTAACGGAAGCACACCTAAGAAAAAATGAATTATCTACCTGGGTTCAATTCTGCTACCACTGCTTACTTACAGCTCAGCAAGTCATACTGAAGTTGCCAGGGCTCCTCAAAGGGACTGACAGAACCTGTCAGAGTCTGTCTGTACAGAGTACAAAGAGCAGCAAAGCCCTAATCTTAAAAGAAAATAAATCTGATCCAAACTACATACAAAACACACAACCACCCTGAGAGGATTCAACTCAATATCCAGTCTTTGCATATTCCAGCACACTCTGTAGTTAGTGTCAACACTGGACAGATCAGACAGACGGGGGGGGGGAAGAAAAAAAAAAAAACAAGCCAAAAAAAGGTGATCCTTTCCTGAAAAGCTAACTGTCAAGAAGACATGATAATACTACAGACAGTGTACGAATCAGTATGAAACTTTAAAGATTAAACTGTATATGACAGCACGTACAGAAGGAAATGCCAAAAACTCTCTCAACAATTTTTTGACACTTTTGACAACTTGAAACACAATTTATTGTTATTAATTGATATGTTACCACTAATGCATTTCAGTGCAGCCAATACACATACATAATGGTAAGTTACTAGAGTGCTGCTAACATTTATTTTCATTTGTTTCTTTAAAAAAACCAAAACAACAACCTCTTGGAGATTTTTTTTTTTCCTGAGAAATAATCCCATGCTTATTGTGTGTATTAAGGTGGAAATTCAGTCTGGCTCTGCTCCGTAGCAGAAGCCCTTTCTCTCCCTAAAGTCACTTATAAGTTCTAGAAACATAAACATCAGATTGTATTTTCCCTGTATGGATGACACAAGTAGATATAAACTAAGAGCCAGAGAGCGCTGTTTGGAATCTTCACACAGATTTACACCCACACCAAAGTGCTCTGTGCTTTTTTTCTCTCATTTTTGGCCAAACAGGCCATGCTGGAACCCTGCACCCTCGGGAAGCCCGGGACAGATCTTTCTGTGTCTCTCCTGGAAGCACACTGACACAGGCACACATGAATGCCACGCAGAGTGCCTGACCGGCTCCCCAGGGCAGGGGTGCCACGCGTCTCCGCAGCATTCTCCACTGCATTCTTACCACCTAGATTTTCCCAGTAACTGTTCACTAGACAAGACTGTGGGGAGCTAACTATTTATCAAACACACACTCATAAAGGGATAAGGCTGACTGTGCCACACATTCTCAACAGGGTACTGATTTGTCATTTCCTTTCAGGGGCTTCTTATCAGAAATATCAGGGTATATTAGATGTTTGGTGATAGAAAGACCCTTGAGATCTTTGAATTCAAATTAAGAAGTTCATATTATCAAGTCTTCTCAGATCTGAAATAATGGAATGAGTCAATATATTGCAAGAGACTGAAAAAGGGATGCTAACATGAACTGAAAGCCAATGACAGCAATTCAAGTTCTTACACAGCAAATGCACAGCCTGGGTAC
This sequence comes from Egretta garzetta, assembly GCF_000687185.1. Lineage (NCBI taxonomy): Eukaryota > Metazoa > Chordata > Aves > Pelecaniformes > Ardeidae > Egretta > Egretta garzetta. The sequence goes on from NW_009259180.1 coordinate 363,624, forward strand.
GGCAAGCTTGGTTTTCAAGTAATGCAGGTAGAACAGCAAAGGAATGCAAGTCACTGCAGTGACCATCCAACTCATGCAAATGTCAGAAGGCAGCTCACTTCTTCTAAAGAGTCACCTAAGATTCAGCTTCACTCTGCTGAGGATCAAGGCACTTGAAAATGTAAGAGATCCAGACGCTTCTCCCAAGAAGGAGACAGGGGAAGCCACTGGCCCCAGAAGGCTGCAGGTCACTGGTACAGAATACTGCAAGACATACTTACCTGGGCTACGTGTCCCAAACTTCACTTTATTTGATTGTCAATTGGTGGAGATGTCAGGCTGCAAATGTAGGCAGCTTTCCAGTTTTGACAGCTGGATGTTTGTCTCACTTGTACAAAGCTCTGTCTGTTCTACATAACATACATGTGAGTAAGTTTACCCAAAAAGGACAGACGTTCGTGTAAGAGAAGTTGGATGTTTCCTGCCTTGGCAGACTTTGATAACCTAACAGTTCCTGGGAAGTCATTGCACAAGAGTTACTTTACACTGAAGAAAGATGTTTGAAGACGACTCTCAGAATGTGCTCAGCGCTAGAGGGCAGTGTAAGAAACAGGAAAATTTGTCTTTGAAGAGAAATCTGAAGTTCTTAAGACTTCTACTTCTTAAGAACTTGTCAAAGAGCTCTCAGAACTGCAAGTACTAAACTTATAAGCTGCTAATTAACCAGTAAATTCTATTACAGTGGTTGTTTCCTAAGGGTACGAAAACATTTAGGAGAAAAATAAAATTCTTATTATGCCATCAAGCAAACACTAAACTATACTGTGTGGGTGCATGTATACAACACTTCATAGGAACAAGGTCTTGGTAAGGGCTCTATATTTCTCCTGTATACACTAGAACTAGCCTATTCTGATCTGAAAACACTATAAATCCTGGCCATTGTTGTTTCAACTAGGTATCTTCTCACTACTAGGCTATTAAATTCCCCTCTAGCCATAACTGTGCCATGGATATGAATCAAGCTAGACAGGTCCCTGCACCATTTCAGCAAAGTTAACATAAAGTTACTACAAGCGTGTACGACCTGCAACTAGGGTAAAAGCTTTTAACTTACTGGAAAGATATTATCAAAGGAAATACGTATTTCCAAGTACCATCAATTTACTCTGATAATATTTACCAGATGAAGATATAGAGCTCTCTGACAGGTACCAATACTGCAATCTGAAGGCTTTCTGTATCCCTTGACACCAATATTTTGACAGAGACCAATTTTGTCTTCTCAAATGGGTAAAAGGCTGATTTTCAAAAAAATACACTATAGAGATATTGAATACTAAGGAGTACCAAGTTCCAAATCTTCAGACTTTCTAAAACACGTTTTTAAGATTTTCCAAATCTCTGCATTCCTCATACTTGGAAAACAGATTTTAAAAAAAGCATTGATTCATTAAAGTAACTCATAATTGCTTAATTACAGGCCTTCAAGATAAAGGGTGGTCAGAAGAATTGTTTATTGACTCTCACTTAAAGGACTACTGTTGCCTTCATTACAAGAAATACATTTTAAACTACAAAATTATTTTTCTCATTTCAAAAAAATCTGTACTTAAAGCACTAACTTAAATTCAACCAGTAGGCAAACATGCAACAATGTTTGGAATAATAGTCTAATGATACAATAATAATCTGCCAAAAACTGCCTGAAAATTAATTTGGCAACCTTATTTCAGTTTGTGATACACAGATCTCAACATTATAAACTGCAGTGCAACTGCTACAAACAGATAGTGGTACCTGTAATGGAAACAGAGATGGGCACAAATACCAATCTAATTTTTCAGATAAAGCTGCATGATAGCCTCATTCCAAGTCATGGTTCTGGTTAGCGGGAATAAACCTCCCTGCAATGCTGATTAGATCAGATCGTCAACTACAGTGCTAAACCTGTTTAAGCTCATCATCTCTGGTGTTTGTTGTTTTGAGAGTTATGGCACTGGCCTAACATGCTTCCTACCATGGACCAAAAAGACAGCATGCTTTCGCACACAATGGCCACATGTTAATTATTTGTGGTAATATTTTGCAAAATTCCCATCAAATTTCATTATCATGAGCACTGTACAAACAAAAGGAACTAAATGTACAAATTAAATCCTAATTTTACAGAACGGCCAAATGTTCAGTAACTTCACACAGAAGTTCCACTGACTTTGGAACCTTCGGGAGGACTTGAACAAACGCCTTCCATGCGTACAACCTCATGCTTGCCTAACCATTTGTCGTTAGGTAAGTTGGTTACATTGCACACTGCCTACTTCTTCCAGGCAAAAGTGGAAGACAACAGAAATTCATAGATGAGAGACCAGGTTGCATCCAGGGAACAGAGAGGTGCCAGGAATAGAGACTGCTTCTACTTGATGCTCAGGAACAAAGCTGAATTTCTAAAACCGACTTTCCTCACTTCCTTAGTACCATGGAAGAAATAAGTGGAAACACAGGAGATCACTTATGGAAGGCCTAGTATTATGCAATTACACTACTCCATTTACAAGCATTTTTTATTTGTTAGTGGATGTAAAACAACTGAATTACTGTGGAACTTTTTTTTTTTTTTTTTTTTTAAATTCAGATATTTACCTCCGTTTAAATGGGAGTCAGCTAGGATTAATCAAATGTTCTTGGGTAAGACCACTAACTGAGCACTGGTCACTGGATTAAAGCTATAAAGATTTTTGCTCAAAATGAACACCATTTTTACCACTAGATGGAAAAGGATCTCTCATACAGTACTGGAGCAGGGGTTTCACATCTTTACTCTTCTGCAATCGCTGCCATCACAGAAGACAGTGGCAACGTCATCACTGACCACTGTAGGATGACACAGAGCAGCGGACACAAAGCTCTCTACAATTCTCATTTCAAAGGTGACATTCAGATTCTGTAGATACTTCACAATTAACATACACAACTATTTCTTCTGGGTCAAATGATCAATGTTGAGGTCTGCTATATTATTTAGAACTTTCATTCCCAAGCCCATTAAAATCCATCCCTCCTCCTTTTATTCCTTCTTAAGGAGCTGACATGGTGGTCATGTAATGCCCTGAACAAATTCCTACACAAAAAAATCTCTCCATGTCAAAAGTCCTACTGCAACTGGCACTGAATGCCATTTCATGTTTTCCCAACTTGCTTTGTTCTGTTCTTGCACATTGTGGAACTTGTGTTCCTCCAAACAAAAGAACTGCATTTTATTAATAGGAAATTTTATTATTACTAGTAGAATAGTTAACAAGAGTAAAGGTTGCTTCAAAATCCAGCTTATTTTGTGTTTAGAACTAACATAAAGTTTAGATGATAAACAAATAACTTTTGCATTGGGGGGGAGGGTGTGTGTGTGTTTAATTACAATGGTTTAAGGACAGCTTAAATTGTAAATAGAGTGGAAAGCTGCCCAGGGTGGCATACCACCTACTTCACCTATTCAAAAGGAAGGGGATGACTTTCTCCACCAATGGCCCATTGCGTGGTGACAGGCTACTGCAGTTATTGCTCCTGCCCGAGACTCACCACTAGCCTCCTGACCCAACCCCATCCTGGCCCTTTCTTCTCCCCCCTTCTTCCCAGCAAGGCAAAAAGGGTGAGCAGAGGTTCTCTGAGAGAAAGGAGAACAGTGGATTTTGAAAAGGAGGAGGAGAAGCAGTAGCAAGCCCACGGATCCTTCCAGCTGGAATCCCAGGACTGAGCAGGGAGGCAGGGAAAGAAGTGGCCATTCCAGGCTGACTTCCAGCCGCCTGCTCTCTCCTCTCCCCCACTAGCACCCAACTAATTCCTCTCAGCACAGTTACTAAAATAATGAAAATACTTGTTCATTACATCCTCCTGCCATCACAGTTGAATATATACATGAATATACTAGGCATTCCTCCGTTCTTAGCAAGTATGGAAATGTTTGCAAAGCAAGCTTGAAGGGTACAGATGTGTACAGTCAATAAAATCTACATATAAAGAGCACTCTGCAAAGGCAACAGAATAAACCAGGTTCTACTTTAAGGCTTAGGGTCCGAGACCTCTCAAACACATAGCACAGTGAGTTCCACTGCAAGAAAGAAGATAAAAAGTCTTCACTGATTGTAACTGCACATGTTCCTAAATTTAGGCATCTGCTTATATACTTACTAAAAAAGGAAATTCATCTGCATTTAATGAATAGCAGACCACATTTTTCTTTGGGATTAGTGGAGTTTGCATCTGTGCAGCTGAGAGGATTTAAAAACTCTGTGTTTTACATCATAAACCCAAATCTATGTCACCTGAAGTAAACAAAAAAGCACTTAACTATTTTGAAAACTTTATTTTGCCAAGAGCTGTCAGTCATGCTAGTTAGTCATATGTACAGCTTTTACTTTCATACAAAACTGAGTAGTCACACCAGAAGTGAAGTCCACACAAGGACACAGAAACCAGCTCTCTTCTACACTCATCCAACTCTAAGCACCAAAAATAGGCTTCCTCTTTCAGTAATCACATAAAATGAGATTTTTCTTTGCTTACCGAGATGTATTGAGCTTCCTCAGACTAGTTCTCCTTCACCAATTTCTATTCAGTCCTCTGAGGAATTTTGGCTTGGCCCCTTCTTCACAAACACAAAAATTTTAGAGAGCAGCAGCTCCCCCACTTGAGACTGCCTTTTCACTTTTCATAAAAGCTTTCAACATTATGATAAATGTTGTAAACTGTTTCACCACTTCCACCAAAGTATATCACTGGCTTCTCAGTAAACAGCCATTTTGGTAAGTGGGCCTGTGCTTGGCAGAGCTCCTTGTTTGAAAGTACTTTTCAAACACTTGCAGATGTAATTTTACATGCTTGGAGCTAGTTCACGCTTTCAAGATTTTTCCTAAGCTACCCCGAGAGACAGAGATGAGCTTCAGTTTTAAATGAAACCTGAAGAAATGTGAACAGGGCAGTTTTGAAGAAGAGCCCATGTGCACTTCTGTAAAAGCATCTTACATCCCCATTTGCCATTGCTCTTTTCATGCTTAAAGCACTAGACATATGCAAATGCAGTAGCAGAGAGCAAGTACATTTTAAAGATTTGCAAACTACACTGCAATAGAAAAAGAAAACTAAGCATAATATAGCTTCTCCTCTTTGCAGAAAAACATGAATGACAAATTAAAAGCCCTCCCCCATCTTTGATACCACATAGATGATCTGTGCTAATGTTAATAGCAATAATAAACTGAGACTGTCAAGATGTCATGAATTCTCTTGAAATAGTAAGAAAAAGCAAAGAAAATGCAATCAAATGTGGTCCTCAGGTTTAATAGGCATTCAGAAAATGCTGTAAGACTGTACTTACCTTTAACTTAGTTTTGGAAAAAGGATAGTAAGTCAAAAACATGCTAAAAGAAGACAAGTCGTAGAAGACAACCAGCAGTCTGCATAAACAGAAGGCAAAGAGGATTTTCCACATTATACCCAGCAAATACTTTGGTTTGTTTACTGTTCTCAGCTGTATGCACTGCCTATTCTACAACTAGGAACTTTGAGAAATATGTACTACCTGAGGTTTTTTCCTCTTCTGTGTTATTTTAAGAACTGCAGATAAATTGGCTTTAAAACTTACAAAATTCTGCCTTTCCTTTGCAACTTTAAAAAACAAAATAATTTTTAAAACTATTTTTTATTTGAATCTGCAGTAACTTTACTCTTCCTCTGCTTCAGTCATGTGAAGAACAGAAGTGTCTGACCCATGTCAGCTCTGCAGGGTTCTGCTCCATTAGCAAGTTTGTAATTTTTGCTGAGTTTATACAAGTATTTCAAAAATCTGATAAATACATCAAAAACCCACTATGGAAGAGGGTATCTCCCCAGAGTTCTCCACTGTTAAGGTCAAGGCTCCTCTAAAGATTGGACTGTAATGAAGAAAGAACAAGAGTGGAAAACTCCATAAGCACTGTTATTCCTCAAGACAAGAGGAAAATGATGCACTCAGTTCTCACCAAAGCACACAATTGCCTATGGACTTTGAAGACCATTACATGAGGCAAGAACTGGACACTGAGTGTCACTCCACATCAAAGAGCACGCTCTTCAGATGAAAGGAGCACAGACACAGTTTTTAAAAGCCCTATCTTTGTATCCACAATTGGGTCCCTCTTTGGAAAAAAAGGCAATAAAGCTAATAAAACCTGCAGAATGGGAAGGCTCAATTATTTAATATTTCCTAAGCACTTTGAAGACATAAAATTGTATCTGTTTTATACTGCTCTTTACAACACACCAGGTTGATTCCTCAGAAGAGATATTATGCAGTTTTATGGACAGGGGAGTTACAAAGCCATGAATGATCATTACGGGGGTTGGGGGGGAAGGTGCAATGTCATGATCATTACTGTTGAAAGAGATGTAAAAGCTTAGAACATATGAGGAGCTTCTCAAACAGCTGCTGATTGCTACAAAATGACAGACAAATTCCACTATCATTTACACTAGAAATTAAAGACATACGGAGGTGGTTGGTTATTTTTGTTTGGGTGGCTGGGTTTTTTTTAAGTCATCACAGCCTTGTCAGAATTTTAACCGAAAAAAAAAAAAGCGCTAGATTACAGAATGAATCAAATTTATAGCTAGAAATTCAGTTTTAAACTGGAAAAAAAAGCAAGAGGAAAAAGATGAGGAAGCCAAGAAAAACTGAAATTGCTGCCAAAAAATGGAAACTAAACAAAAATCAAGGAAAATTCCATTTATTATGCAAGATACAATGGGCACTTTAGTTAGTAATTTCTCATCATAGGACTACAGAGTTTCCTGTAGACCTACTATGACTTCAGTGTGAGAAGTTGTCGGAAAGGGCTGAAATTCACAAATCACCCTCTTGTAAATGTGCTAAATCCACACAGAACAACATAAGTAGAAACATCTTCTGAAATTCTTAATTTATTACCCTTCTTGCAACACAAAACAAAGTTAAAATTTGCCAAAATTCAGCCAGGCCTGTTTTATTCCTGTCCTCATACTGCATTTGTAGATTAACTTCTGCTAATCCCGCAAAACAAAAAGGACAAGGGAAAAAAAAACCACACCCCTTAGTGGGCATGTATTTTGAAATGATACAAGAATTCTCTACTGTTCTATTTCCTTCTAACAACGCTGTGTATCACAATCCTGAAGGGAAATACAATTCTTAAAGATTAACAGTTGTTAATTTTGTCTAAGATGAAAATTGAGACTCTTTGATAAGAATTGTTCCAGTCCTTTTAATGGTGCTCACCAATACTGCACCCCAATTTAAGCCAGGGCAAAGGAGTACTGTGCCCACTGCACAGCACATCCAAAACCATCAACATCTTCCTGAGTTACTGAGAAATACTGTTACTTACTGAGTTATTCACAGTACTTCTGCAGAAAGCCTGTTCTTCAAGTTATGCTTATCACCAATATGGTCCAAACCTACTATCTGTAGAAACTCTGACAAAAATCACAGCAGGACATGTTTTTGAAGAAACACGCCTTTTTTATGATTACTGAAATTTAAATTAATCATGTTTGCAGTTTGCTTTAAAGACAAGGCTGCAAATGCATTTTTACTCTCATGTTGCTTCTCTGGAAAGTCTTTCAAGCACTTTGATAAACATCATTACATTTCACATTCTCTTGTGTTTTCAAGAAAAAAAAAAACATACAACAGAAAATAGCCTGGCAAGGCATTACTAATGACGACTGTGAAATAGCTTAATTTCTAGGCACTTAATGATCTTACCACACTCATACCCTTCAGGTGGGACACGAGTTACACTGAGATGTCAGCATGCCCATTATGAGGCCACTCAGGCAGGCAAGAGAAAATGCAAAGGGCAGAGAGCCTTGCCTTGAATCCTGTCTCCCACAATGACTCAGGTGCTTCCTGCTGCAAGGAACTGCCTTCTTTCGCTTGCGATTCACAGCTCCAAAACACTCTCCTGGATTTACGCGTCTGTGCATTCTCTTTAAAACAGCCCCCTAGGCCTGACCTTCCTCTCTGAACAATTTGGAAAAGGTCTTCCTATTTACCCAGTATTATGCATTAGAAGCACCTCTTCAGGATACAAACCATTCAGGCTTACTTCTCTCCCCTGCGTAAAGTGATCTGAACGTACTGCAAGGCTGCACTGGGACCCATGACAAAGCTGCTTAAACGAATAAGAGCACAAGCGCTGCTACTGATTTGTGCCAGATAAAGATCTAGAACATTTTAAATAGTCAATTACAGGACAAATTCTCATCTCAGCTATATTAAAATGGACAGGAGTAGAATTTGCTTAAATTCCCAAAGCTGCCGAAGGATACATACAGTTACATTTCATGTATTTCCACACAAGTATTTTCTACCAATTCCACTCTTCCACTGTGAAAGAGAGCAGAATCGGATCTGGATCCTAAAGTCTGCATTAAATAAAGGAGTGCATTTACCAGGTATCTCATACACATATAATCCCAGACAGGTGGTTACTAATCCTAGCTGCTCTAAATAGAAACAGAATTATCCAGGAATGTTAGCAAACATCAGCAAAATGCCTAAAAGCAGGGTAACGAAAACAGACTTTCACCAATTTTGTGGAATATCTTTAATAATAGAGGACCAGAGACTTTATTATTATATTATTTATTATCATTACTTTTAGCAGAGACTATTAGGATAGATAGCAGAAGAATATACTCTGATAAAACACCAGAGAATTGTGAGACATTCAATTCTGCATTTACATAATGCTTTTAGGAATTGTTATGCATGATAGCAGATTTCATTAATCCTGAGGTTATGTCCAAAATGAAACACAGTTTTTTCCATTTGCTCCACCTGCCCAGCAGGTGTTTGAAATCTGCAGAGCCTGCAAGTTAATTACTGATGAGTCACTAAGGTAGGATGGGCTAATTAAACTCTATTTGAAAAAGGAAAGAATGAACAAACTATTTTGCCAAAAGAGTTAGGATATTACTTGCAGAGCAGTAGTGGAGGAAGAAATTCTAGAAGCATCCAGCTCTGAAGAAAAGACTTGAGAGGAGCTGATGTTACTTTGGAATAGCTATTCATCAATGAAACCAAAGATTTTTTACATCCATGGTGGAAGTAATTTTCTCTAACAGCAAATGAAGATTCTTAACAGTTTGTTTCCAATTAATCTTCACTCCTGGAGAAAAGCTGCCCTTTAATACTTGAGGCTTAAACACAGTTGGCATAGATTGACAAAAACCAGTAAGGGCTCCAGGAATTTTGTAAATAAATCCTAGCTTGAGGAAATGCCAGATAATTAAATTTCTTACCTGGAAAATGGAATCTGGGATACTTTAATCCGACATTTTGTTTTACTTAAGCTGTCTAAGTGCAATCTCCTCTGAAAAAGGAATAATGAGGGAAACTGGAGCCAGTTAGGAAGCGGGAGGCAATTTCCCTGGCAGGAGAACTGAAGCTCATTGCATTAGTCGTAATCATCATCTCCAAACCTTAGCTGGAAAAGTTTCCTGAAGAAGCCCCACACAGTGTTTCATTGTGCCCCCAGGGAAGTGTGATTCGGTAAGCCTGCTGAGTAGGCATGGCTTTCTCCATGAGCAGAGCCACAGTTTGGCTGGGATCATTGTAACAAATCTGCTTCTCTCTCCATCTGACTAAAACATGCACATGGAATCCCTCTCTCCATACTGTTGACTCAGACTTTCTCAGTGTGATTTTGAGATCAAAAGTTATGTCAAGGTTGCTTCTCTGCCCCATACTGATGTTTAGTCAATGGTCATTGTTTGAAAGAGGTCAGCAGGTGCACAAGGCACCTGGAGATTTAACTCTGCGGTCACATTTGCATTTTCAGGTAATTTACCAGAAAAACATGTGTCTCCTTTTTAAGAGCTTAATTCTCCCAGCTACCAAGTTTTCAGTATGACATCCAGGGCCAGTAAGCTTGCCGAAGAGAAGTAGAAACCGATACCAAGAAAACTCCTACAGTAGTTTCACTCCATCCTAGTTTCTGCATAGTGGCCTGCTAAAAGGTTCAGCAAAGGAGTGCTTCTGACTGTTATTAGCGTCTCGCTCTGCAGCTGTATCTATGCCAATGCAGGAGTTGAAAAATACATGCAAGGAAATACTGATGAGACCTTTCTCATCTCATAGAATTTACATGAGAGTTGGTTAATCAGAATCAGAGAACTGAGCACAATCTTGTATCATTTCTTCTCCAGTGAACGTTGTTATAGAAGGTTCTGTCCCTTCAGACATTTGCTCTGACAACCCTTTCTTGTTTATGTACTTTCCTGCCAAAGACCTAGCAAGTTGCGGGGGAACAGATGTCTGTTTTCCTGTCACCACTTTTCTGGCTTAATCTACCATCAGGTTCTCCAGTTCCCCAATACTCCCAGAAATGGAACCGCAGATAGCAGATTTCCACTTATTACGGTCCTCAGTTTCACCCACAGCCAATGGAAAATTTGCCATTGTTATTTTCCTATATAGTCTCCAGTCTAATTTTACACAGTTTTCATAAGTAGAAGCTTCTACTTCTGTTCATGATGCATTCTTGGTATTTTTTGTCCGTTCCTCCTGACACCTCTACTCCCTGACACTGGCCTGCTTTCAAACTGCTGCAAAGAGTAACAACCTGTGGGCACATGGAGTATGTAAAGCTGCGTAACACTGGGTACAAAAACACCTCCACCTTAAAAAAAGTGCCTATCCTTCAATGCAAAGAGCTATTCCCAAGACAGCCTGTTGCCTCAGACGAGAAGAAAAAGGAGAAAACACTGAAACTTAAGAGCCAAATTGTCCATGACCACAAGCACATCCTTTGGCCTCCTGTGGAGGATGATGGTTGCACTGGGAATTTACACTAAGGGTAATTGTCTCCTGTTGTTGCTCATAGTATCCTTCAACAGTGGAAAAGGGAAAAGAAGATTTAATTTTCTGCCTAAAATAATTCCTTAATTATCTTTGTACAACTGAGCACTTACAGAAAAGCCAGAATGTTCTCCCTGTGGATCTCATCTTGCCATTGTAAAACAGGAATAGCGCTGCTTCCCCTGCCTTGCAGGAGTATTAAAATGAAGCTACACTTCTGAGCTACTCAGTACCAGCCATCACTGAAATGCCTATAAAAACAATAAAAATCCTCTTTCCTCTCATTAGCAAAGATGTTAAGAGCAGCCATTTTTCATTAATTCCTCTGCATCAGCAGACAGTTTGCATCACCAATGGTCTTCAATTACTTGTGGTCCCTGTCCCACAAGAAGTTAATACTGAAGACGTTAGTCTCACTGTTTTCAAGCCACCCGCCTCCAACACTCTCTGGATTACAAGGAGCAGATGTTTACTATGATTCCATTTCCTTAACTAGTAACAGCGGATTTGTTTTGTGCGTAAGGAGATTAACTAGATTTTCAAACCACTTTGGAGTTTGGATTGTGAGGAATATTTAATATTTCAGTAGAACTATCTTCCCCGCAGAGTCGCGTGGACTCAGATATTCATTGTCTTACAGCCTGATAAAAATTTGGTTCTACGAACAACAAATGTTAAATTGTTACCAGCAGGGTATCCGTTCCCAACTGACCTAATCGTACAGAACGTAAAGAAGCAAAAATGCTAATTTTCAAGTTAAAATATATTGCACTCAAATAGTTTTGTTCAGGCAAAATCCTTTCTTTAAATTACATCTTTTAGCCCTAACAAAATGTGCACTTCTTTGCTTAATTGCTTTACCCCTCTCTTTTCCCATTCCCCCTTTTTGGTTTTTCTTGCTCAGAGGTATGCAAACCATCTGTGCATCTAACATGGTCTGATAACTATCTGCAAATCTGTTTCCCTGAAAGTGACATTACCAAAGCTGGAAGGCCAAATAGTACCAGCTGCTTGCAGGAGTGCAGGCTTGCACCTCACAAGGTCTCTTTAATTGGCTCGTTCCTTCTATGTGGACAATACAGGAAAATGACATGGGACCTCCACAGGTCCCATACTTCTGCTTGGGTCAAAGATCCCTGCACGTTTTTAATTTTATAATACCAGAGCTCGGTGTTTGAGTTTAAATGCCAATATTTCAAGTAGTTAACTGAGTTTCACATCTCTCATTTCTTTGCAAGACAATGTCCAGTGAAAATCAGACCCATATTGACAGAACTTCTGAAGAACAGTTTTTTCCACTGACTTTAATAAAATCTATTTTAAATTAGAAATATTGGCACTTATTCTCAACATATGGCCCAGTATGTATATTCTCCATATATGCTGCACTTTGCTTTGGGTTTTTTTTACTATTTTTCTTTATTGACAAAGGGAAAAACCTTCATCTCAGAAAGGCTAATAAAAGCGTTATTTGCTTTTATAATGGTAGACCATTAAAACCTGTTCTGAACTTTTACTGAAAAGATACTTAAATTTTATTCTCATGACACTTACATGATATAGAAACATATGCTTATTTTTATCACTTTCTAAATAAGATTTAAGTGTTTGGAATAATTAAAAAAACTCTAGGGGATTTACATTCTCCATCCCTGAAAAAGACAATTCCAGGGTCAAAAGAATACATCCTTGGCCCACAAAAAAACCAAAGCATGTTTACACAGCCTCTGAAAGTGTCTGTCTTCATTTAAATTTTTACACTGTTTTATCTTACATTATATTTTGGGAATCTGGTTTAGAGATTTACATTAAATGCTTCATGTTAGTTTTAAAATTAAATCAGTAAATGTACAAACAACATACCTGAAGTGCGATGTTACTTATACAGCCATACCACCAGGCAGAGCATCTCTTTAGTAAACAAGAGTATTTTTACCAGAAGCACTGGCACAATCTTACTTTGAATACCACTGGTGTAAAGACAGCTTGCAGCTTTACAACCAAGTACAAGTGTTGCAACTGGAGCAAAGACATACTTTTGACCAAAGCTAAAACCTGCCTCATAAAAAGAGCCTTTTTCATTTTGTGGGGGGAATCTAATTTAAATACACTCAACAGACACAGAGGAGCTTCTTATTAAAAGTATTTTCTTCCAGTAGCACTCACACATTAACGCTCACAGGTTCCAATCCTTAAGAAAAGCCATGTTCTGTAAAACATAATGGTAACTCCTTTTGAACTTGCGTTTCCTATTCATAACATTAATCTCAGCTTAACCTTAAGTATTTGGATATCCCTTAATATACCTTACAATAT
>NW_009259180.1:376801-460086 GCF_000687185.1 Egretta garzetta
AAGCGCTTTCATTACATTCCCTCCAATATACTAACCAGCAAAGAGGAGCTACTGCATGGAAAGGATTAAATTATGCAGGAGAAAAACGTCAATACAGATCTGTTTTATCTTGGAGTGAAAGTACTCTCACAGAATCACAGAATGGCAAGGGTTGGAAGGGACCTCAGGAGATCATCTAGTCCAATCCTCCTGCTAAAGCAGGTTCACCTAGAGCAGGTTGCACAGGACTTCATCCAGGCAGGCTTTGAATATCTCCAGAGAAGGAGACTCCACAATCCCCCTGGGCAGCCTGTTCCAGTGCTCTGTCACCCTCAGAGTAAAGAAGTTTTTCCTCATATACAACTGAAACCTCTTATGCTTCAGTTTGTGCCCATTGCCCCTAGTTCTTTACATGCTGCAGTGTTGTTGTTCAGTTTTCAGCAATGACTACTTAGATCCTCCTACTGGGGACCCACTCAGGCCCTGCTAATTTTTAATTTAAGTAAGTACTAATTTCTAAACCACACCTTTGAGGCAAACAGGCCTTAATGGAGAAGATAGAACACAAAGGGATATTGGAACAGCAATTCCTACATTGTTTTAACATTTAAGGAAAAGGAGTTATTTCCTTCATGAATATCAGTTAAATGAACAGCTTTACATAAAGTATAGTCAGAGTACAAGGCTTGCAATATGATAAAATATTATCTTCCACAGAAAATAGTGCTGGAAACCATGGTATAACTGAAAACTTTGTTTCACTTCTGACTGACTGATGGATGATCGTGTCTTCCCAATGCTTAACTGGATTTCCAAGGTCTACTTTTTAACACTATCAGTTGTTTGTCTTCTAGTCTTACTTGACAAATCAAATTAAGTAGTTTGGATTTATGCTAGCTTCTTCACAGAATTTCCATTTATAAATGTAGGATTCAAATTTCTTATTTAATATTTCCCATTAAAAAAGAGCAGGAGAATGAGGAATGAGGTTTTGTCATATTTGTCATATAATTCTGCTTGACGTCATTCCTCTTTCAGTGATTTCTATCTGCATAATTTAATAGTTCATTATCATATTACAGCCACTGAATCTCAAATAGCTGGTAACGATCATATTTCAGAACCTGTTAGCATCTACTTGCTACAGCCTTGTTCTTCCCATCTTCCAACTGAGCCACTTCCAGCTGGTCGGGGGGGGGGGAAAACTATTAATATTATTACAGTAGTAGGATACAAAACCTGCATCATACCATCCAACATTCCAAATGTTCAGGTGGATGTTTCCAACCATCCTAAATAGGTTTCTGTGCAGCTTTTAGTAATACTTTATACTAGACTCCATGTGCATTATTTGAAAACAACCACATAAGCTAAGTTGTTGGGGCTTCTTTCTTTTCATCTGTTCAAATATTTAAAAGAATGCCTGTCCCTCTAAGGAAATTAGCTCTATATTTGGATCTAAGATCATTAGTATTTCACAGAATCACAGAATGGCTGGGGTTGGAAGGGACATTGGGAGATCATCTAGTTCAACCCCACTGCTAGAACAGGTTCACCTAGCGCAGGTTGCACAGCATCACGTGGGTTTTGAACATCTCCAGAGAAGATGACTCTACAACCTCGCTGGGCAGCCTGTTCCAGTGCTCCATCACCCTCAAAGTAATGAAGTTTTTCCTCATATTCAGATGGAACTTCCTGGGTTTGTGCCTGTTGCCCCCTATCCTGTTGCTGGGCACCACTGAAAAGAGTCTGGCCCCATCCTCTTGACACCTGCTCTTAAGATATTTGTAAGCACTGATTTATTTTATCTCAGATGCTGCCCAAATCATACTCTAACTATTAAATAAAAACAGTTTCTATCCAAAGTCAAGAGTATAAGCACAGTTAATTGAGCATGAAAACACATATGGATTCCTCAGCAAGGCAACCAAGCCGGATTTTCTGTCTCCCATCTCATTTTTTCCCCCTCTTCTTCCTCAGAGTAGCTTCCATACAAGTCACTGTAATAAGCTGAAATATTTCTCCTGTGCTACCTTGTGGAAAACTACCTCCAGAGGACTGAGGGCCCCACAAGGATGTTTGCAATGTCATCGTAATTGCTGTTGGTTCTCCACGGTAAATCCAAGCGAACACAGGATTCCTACCAAGGTCAGGGAGGCCAGTCTGCATTATTATTAAAGATTAATGCATATTTAACACAAAGTCTATCTATGAATTTATTCCCTCAGATCACAAAAGCTAATGACTCTGTAGCTGCTGGGTCTCCAGTTTCCATTCAGACAAATATTCTTTGATACCCAAACTTACCCTTTTCACAGCTTATTTAATTCTCAGTATTTAATGCAAAATTGACTTGGATATGTTTTCCTATTGCAGTCCTAGAGTAATTTTTTTTTTTTTTTTTTGTTAAAAACTAATTCATAGAATCATAGAGTATCTTGAGCTGGAAGGGACCCATCAGGATTGAGTCCAACTCCCTGCTCCTCCCAGGACTACCTAACACTACACCATATGACTAAGAGCATCATCCAGACACTCCTTGAACTCTGACAGGCTTGGTGCCGTGACTGCTTCCCTGGGGAGCCTGTTCCGGTGACCGACCATACCTATATTTACCTTATAGACTTTGCAAAAATGCTACTTGTAATTCTACATATGTCCGAATCTGTAATATGTAGAAAAATGTGACTATTAGGTTGTCTTTACTACATTTTACAGACTGTCACGACCTACAACCTTGCTGAATGTTAGTTTCTTGCTGATTTATGTTTCCATCAACATTGAAATGCAGCTACTTCTGAATGTGTGAAAAAAGGGGTCATCAGGTAGAAAGGTATCAGCAAACTTGTTCTAAGCAAAGAAACTACTGTAATCGAAGATGCTGGGAAAAACAATTTGGATGAGAGCCACAAGAAAATATTGTGGTTTATTACTAGAAAAAAAATCTCCATTTTTAAAGCTACATATATTGGAGGTCTACTGTATGCCAATTTAGATACATATTAATTTATGCCTGGCTGATCAGGCATATCATAATCCATTATGATATTCTAATATTTCAGAAAGTTTTGTTATTCACATTTTAAAAACGTAATTTAGGTAAAGGGTATGTATAACTGGAACATTCCTACAATTTCTACAACAAAAGCATTTTTCTAATCAGTTAAAATTCACTGAAGCAAATATGTTCATACAAGTGTTTAGCTTACGCATAGATGGGATTAATTATTTGGATGAGAATTCAAAAACTTTTGGAAAGATCATTACTCTTTCTGTGAAATTAAATATCAGATTGTTCTCTTAATAAATGCATGCCTTCATAAAAATCCAATGAGAAACTATTGAATGAGAATTTAGATTAGGTTTGAGAATTCTGTCTTCAAGTTAGGAAGGCAGTTTGCATTCCTAACAGCACTATAAAGCTCATTACTTAACGAGGGCAATCTAGCCAGTAAAACCAACTGGCAACTCAGAAGAAATAGCTTTTAAGTCAAGAATACTCTCTGATGACACACTACTGATGATGATGTTTATGTCAATGGCTACGAGAGGTGCAAAACATGCAAAAGCCAGAGAATTCATCTGCAAGGTCAGATTATCAGATGTACAGAGTACTCCCCAGAATACAAAGGAGAAGATTACTTGATTTTAGTAGTTAGAGTGCAATTATCTATTCTGTACCTTGCAAAAATTAAAGTCATCTATAAAAAAAAGTATTAAAAGCATTTTCCATGAGTTTGATGATGCTATTTATACTCTTTTTAAGAGCCCATAAAGCAACTTGTGAAACTATGGTCTCCCATACTTAGCAACTTGGTGATGATGCTGACGAATCAGCTTACTAATTAGCACATACTCTGCAACTGCAATTATGCTTTGCTTCTTTTTAAATGTCTTTGTATGATGTAAATCTCTCTATGGCTCTGTGATGTTCTTGATATGCAGTTAAAACCTTTATCATATTTATTAACTATCCCAAAGACAATTTGTGACTACAGTCTTCCCAAACAGTATTACTGTTTATTTGTCTTACTGAAGCCCAATTCTGACTTGAAAATTTTACCTGATAGACATTACATTTGGAAAGTTGATACCTGTTAGGGAAAAGTTTCATACCATTTTAAAGGCTTGACATGGTAATATAAGTAAGCAAAGCTCCACTAAACAACAAAATATGTTGGTATTTTCCTGTAGAATCTGAAACAAATCCCTCCCTAAAGCAGAAAAGCTGCTTTTATTGTCCTTCAGACATTTCAGTGAAAAGTTCTCCCTCTTTCTCCCCAGCTCTGAATAAATTACTAGGATGCTTACTCTTCTACGTGCACTACAGAACCACCATCCCACCGTTCTTCCAGCTACTCTTCAGTTTGCAGATATACTTTACAGTGACAATATTTGTTTATACACTTCCTTATCTTCTCAGCTGAACTTCTGTCCTCTACCTGAAGCTTATCTCTTAACAAATAACTGCTCTCTGCAAGTCTCCTCTGGCACATACTACCAGTTAGGCTGGCTTTCTCATGGTTCCTTTCTTTCATTCTCTTGTCAGATTTCCAGTCTCCTTTGGAATGATGCTTGCTCTCCCCTGAAGAGATCAGAACCTTATTTTGGTACCTGTACTTGCTTTGTACTCCATTCAAAAACACAGTGGCTATAACATATCTAGAAAGGGTCGGGGATTTCCAGTGGCACAAAAACAACACAGGAAGATGTTAAATCCCTTGCTCCCAGTACAAAGGGACCCTCAGACTATTCCAGCTTCATTTCAGGTCAGAGAGAAGCCCAGATTCAGCATGCAAATTAAGGGAGAGAGAGAAAAAAAAAAACAGCTCTGGGTTTTTTTTTTCAGGCCCTGTGCAGATTCCTGCCATCTGCACTTCCTCCTTCCCTGAACAGAAGTGCCTTAATTTCCACTGTACCATGTGGACAAGGACAGGTGCAAAGTGATACCAGGATACCGGATCTGCCCAACTTGCCAGAACATCTTGTCTTCACACATGGACAGAACTTTCAGGGTACCATTCTGAAAACACACTGCAGCTTATTAAAATACGCTACCAAATCCCACAAGACATGCTGAATAAGACCCAGTACTGAATAAAAAGTAGTGTTAAAAGCACTGGGATGCCTTTTATAGGACTAGCTATTGATTGTGCTTACTTGCAGCAAGTTATTTATTACTTCTACTGATTAAGAAGATGGTTAATGATTCATATTTTATTATCTGCTTAAATTTTTGCATAGCCATCACTCTTGCTAGAAAACAAACCCTGTAACAAATAGCTTTCAAGAAGGTACTGGCCAACTAAAAAAGAGTGACAACCTGAGAAATAGCAACAGCAGAATGAAGTTACCTTCCACAAGATACAACTGCCTGGTGAAGCTGTGCCACATATACACATCAATTTGGCAGGTGGACAGAAGCAGCAGCTGATGCAGACAGATACCCTATTAACTCTTCCAAAGCATCTTGAAGGTCAACCAAATACCCTTGGTGATTTTGAGGTGTTTTGATAGCTAGGTAACCCTCCTGCAGGGAGCAACAGCAGCGACCACATCAGCATCAGGTCTTGACACAAGCATTTAACAAGTAACCTTGTTTTCAGAGGAGAACACTGACACAAGTGCAACTTGTGTAAGTCAAATTTGCTGGGTTGGATTCAGTTCTGTTCCTTCAAACAATAATCCATCCGTAATAACAAGTACAAGTTTAGTGCTATACAAAAACATTTCCACTTCCACACACAAAGCTGAATTTGCTCATTAACTGTAGCATTATTAAATCCTCACTGTTCAGTGACTTGATTAGGAATGCATTTGGCAAATGCTCTAAGGAACCACAGATTCTAACGCTCTCTTATAGTCTCAAGTACCAGGACAGACGTCTTTAGTTTCTCGGTATCAAACATACATTCCAGCTACCTCTATACAGCTCAGCTGTACTCATGCTCCTAATGACACCCACTGGGAGCTGGAAACGCACAGCCTCATCCAGTATTCCCTACAGCAAAACAGAGACATTGATTTTCCAGTTCAAGCAATAGCAGCAGGTTGTCTCGGTTTCCTGCCCAGTTTTATCTTCAGCAAAATGTTTGCATCTTTACAGCTATTAACCTCATCACTCTGTGACATTAAATATTGCTTTATGTTTCCTTTTTAATAGAAAGCTCTGTATTTTTCCTTTTTAATAGAAAACTCTGTATTTCACTAATAGCCTGTTGTTCTTTAGTGGTAAAATACCATCTATCAAGTGCTCAGGGAAAGAAAAGAGCTCTTCTGTTCAAGATCTATTTTCTAAAACTACAGGTATGTTTGGCATGTGATTCACATATTCTAAGTGATCAAAACACAGAAATGTCTTCAGCCTCAAGCGGTAGACAAAGCCTTCCAAAAATGAAGCCTGCAATTGCTGCTGAACTGACTAATAATTAGCATGTGGTATTGGCATTGATAAGGCAGTAGATTTAAACGCTTAAAACAAATAATGTCTTTAATATGGTCTAGAAGAGGGATTTTTCTAATTTAGCTTTTCTTGCTCCTGATATTTAGGTTGAAAAACTAACCTGGGACCAGAAATAGAGAAGAAATGCTGAAAGAGTAAATGAAATACAGCAATGGAAATGAAAGAGCCTCAAGCATAATGCCGCTGTACCTACCTAACAGATCTTTTCCCAATCTGTTGGACTCTGCAAGCCTGTCAAGTCAAAATTTAGCATCCTTAAGAAAAATCCAAGAGTTCCCTCTTTACTTGGAAATCAAATTTTTAGCTGAGACAATATAGGTATTTATAATTTTTTTGTAAATGCTAGGTTTGTTTAAAGCATTGTCATCTGCCGTTTTCAGAAGATCAAATGGAATAATGAAAAACTCAAGAAATATTGCCATCAGCCCAGAGAGTTTACAGTAAACGGAAAGCAAGTTGTGAGTAGAAGAGGTTATAAATTATACAGGATTTTTTTTATTTCACACACTGAAGAATAACCTCAATCAGATTCCTTGCCTGCCAGGAACAGAAACTCTGGCTCTGCTTCTTGACAGCCGCAGGTGGTAACGAACAGTATCATCTCAGCAAGCCTTTCTACAAATGGATTCCTCTAATATTGACTATCACCCAGCCACGGCATCTGGCAGCTCCATCCTTTCCCAAATTCCCCATATTTGACCAGCAAATGCTGAGCTAGGTCCTAGACCACTGAAAATCTATACTAGGTCAGCCTCACAGAGACAGCGCAGTGGCGTTTGATAGACTGAAGTGGGATTCCAATCCTACTCACAGCACAACTGTGAACTCCCAATCCTCACGTCTTAAAATACCTTCCCAGTCATTACATACACATTTCTTCTAAACTTTTTGGTATCTAAAGCATAACCCTTGAGAACAAAATAACTCCCCATCCCCTGGAGTAGACACAGAATTTTCTTCTGTGTTCTTTTCAGACTGTATTGTGGCAGTAGAGCTTTCAGCACACTTCAAACACGGCAATTATGCTTAATAAAGAACACACAATACAGAAAGCCTTGTACTCTGCTCCAGCTGTGCCTTACCCATGCCTCTCTCATCAAGAAAACACCTGTGAAACATGACAGATTTAAGATACACCCCTTCCCAAACCAGTAGATCATCAAAACAGATCAATACTCCATAGTAACGGACTGAGGACTAAGCTTGCAGAAATGCCTCTGAAAGGCGAGCAGCTCAGAGGGGGCTTCCATTCTCTCCCCACCTGCCCTTTGGGGTATGTTTGGTTTTTAATAACAATTCACAACTCCAGACAGGTTGACAACTTACTGAAAACGGTTCTTCTTCAGAAACGTGCTCATCACTTTCTGTGTACCATCTTTATTACATTGGTACTGACATTTAACACTCAATAAATCTGCAGCCCTTTTGTGGAGCTCTGCCTGACACTTTAACTCAGACTTCTCCTTTTCTTTCGATACTTGTTGAGGTTTTCCAGGAACCAGGAGTTGGTTCCACATCTGGCACTTAATTATCATGCAAGCCACTTGCATACACTCCTTCCCGCTGGCAAGATGAATCAGGAAGAAAGGGTGAAAAAAAAAAAAAAAATGCCCTAAGCATCTTTCACAAAATTTCATAGCTGTTTTTCTCTCAACATACAAAATCAAATTGTGTGCCATTCCATCCTGCTGCAGTTTGTAACTTCCCCAACAACAGTCACTATGAACTGAGTGAAGAAGACCGACAGCTCTCCCAGCTAGATCCTCTGGTGCAAGTTCATTGTAAGACCTGATGGGGAAGGGTCAGGGGACACTGCTGATTGACAGCTGTCTCTCTCAAAATGGGGTGACATAACAACTTCCCAGGCAAGATTCCTGCACAGAAGCAGCCCTGTGAGGCAGGGAAGGCAGAACGCCAATACATAATGGCTAGGAAGGTTCTGAAAGAGAGGACTTCTACACTCCAACTCGGTATCCTTTTACCCCACAGGGAACATTCAGATGACTTTAAAGTGGCAGCAGAACTCCCTGAAGCAGAGCACTACATGGGATTTGTAGCAGGACTCTGCTAAGCACTTTGAATTCACTGAGATACGACAAAAAGGAGAATTCAGTTGTCTCACTTAAACTGGGAGCGCACAAATTATTCCAGAAGACTTTTTATTCAACACCTGATTAAGTTATTGATAACTGTCAACAGAATTAAACCACTGAGGCAATTCCTGTCAATGTTTTTTTATTTTGTTCCGATGTCAAAAATAAGTTACATGCAGTTCATTTGCTCTACAGTGGATTTTCAGAGAAGCCAAAGAGCATAGGTGCCTGAAACAGAGGGTTGTCAAACCATCCCATGTCAATGGATACCCTTGGTTAAGACAGGTATACAAAAGGTCAGCGGACACTGTGATGGTGGAACCTGTCTACTGCACCTCACAGAGCACAAGGCAGGAGGATTATCATTAGTTCAAAGGACCGCTCTGAAGAGAACAGGAGCCCACTGGAGGTTAAGCAAGGAGAGTGGCTCAAGGATTACTTCCCACACAGGTTTAAGATTTGGAATACAGCTGGCAAACCACAGAGAGCAGAAGGTAACAGTGTCAAACGTGGGATCTCCAGGCCTAGAACAATGACCAAAAGAAAGCTCCAACAAGAAAGAGAATTGTAAAAAAAAAAAAAAAAAAAAAAAAAAAAAAAAGACAATTCTGTAATCAGAGGAGGACAAGGAGTCAGCTTCCTCAAAAACGTGTGTGGTGGTGAGTGATTAGGAGTCACAGAAGTGTGCTGATAGCCTTCAGCATCAAATGGGCTGGATCACACTGTAGCGCAGTGCCCAATCATTATTGAATGCTACAGGAGAAAGGATCCTAACTCTTCAGTTACTTCTTTCACTGAACAATGTGGAGACTTTTTTTTATTGAAGACTTTAATAGACATTCTGCTGCTGATTCTGAACCGATAGCTTGTTTTCAAGAAGTGTCAACCTTTCATCTTCTCTGTCAGTTACAAACTAGAAAACCACACTTCCAGATTCTCAGCTGTTGGAAACTGGCACTGCTCCAGCACCAGAAACAGCCTAATTCCCACTAAGACTACAGATGACGTGACCCCTTCACATAGAGGATGACAGTGAATGAAGATTGAAATGTGACAGTCAATGTATTCCTTCGGGTTAGCTTCCGTTCCAAGTCAGAAATGAAGCATATGCAGTGCTTCATATGCATGCAATGTATGATACGTAGAAAACCAACTCGTTTTATTGTGAGATTTCTGTTCCTTAGTACTGTTTCTTTTAGCCACGAACACCTAAATTCAAGACAACTGCAGCTTTCCTTACGAATAGAAAATTCTAGCACTCTGACTGCAGAGTATATCTGCAAGTCCTAAAATGTATAACAGAGAGAGCTCACAAATTAAAATGCGTAATGGAAACTCAGTATTTTTAAATCATAGCTTTTTTGGTCAATCTTGTGATTCCGGTATTTGACTTGAAAATGCTTAGAATTCATAATGCTATACTTATTAATCACAATATTTCATTTCAGCATACAACATGCTTACACTTTAACACGAAATTTGACTCTAGGTTGTAAAGAAATTAAATTTAACTATACTCCCCTCCAGAAGCCATTTTTAGCTTTTAGTACAGTACACAGCATTAATATGCCATTACTGAGATGTGAAGCAGTCACTTTCTTCCTTGGAGAGATTCTGTAATTCATTTTCTGAAACAAGAGCATGAACATAACAGAGAAGTTTTGCATACTGGTAGGTTGTCATCTTGACTATTTATTCATTTGCCCATGTCAGATTCCTTTCATGTAAAGGTTGCCAACTTTAGTATGTCTCCATAATTGCACCATTCTTCCCTGCTCCCACTGCAGCCGTACCTTGCTGGCTCTGCTCTCTCCCAGTCTCTCTTTAGCCATGCCTCTTACCTCAGGACAAACGCTGAGGGCATCCTGTGCCAGGATCAAGGCTATTGCAGTCATTTTGTTCTCTCTGCCAGTCCCCATCTTGGTTTTGTCAATACCTGTCTGTGCAGCTCACAACACGTTTGGCAAGAACACACTGATTTTCTGCCTGGTTCTTTGTTATTTATGGTGCAGGAAGGCAAGGAGTTCTTCATACATAGAGAACGCCATTTCAAAATGTCCCCCAGGAGAGGGCTCATAACCTAACCCTAGCCCATGTAGCAATCATTGTGGGAAGGTGTTCAAGAGACCCGATTACTTGCTCATATGAAAGGCCTCCTACGTGTCTCAGCTTACTCTCTGCCACGGCAAGCACTCCGTACTGTTTACATTTAAAATTATGTTTGCCTCGATAGGCCCAGAGGCAGATTCACTGGCTGTTTCACCAACTTTGTGTTGCTGCTTCAAATGTGTTCTATCATTTCATTCCATTCAATTTCATAACCTGCCTGTAAACACAATTGTATTACCACTGCATTTAGCAACACTTAAAATACAGAGATCATCTGTCTAATATATAAAGAATACAATTGATACGATTTATACAACTGTGTAAAAGAAAAAAAAAGCTACTGTGAGCAAACAAGTTGTCATGCCACAATCACCAGAAAATTAATTAAATAAAACCTTCTCAAGTTTTCAGCCAGAAAAAGCACTTTACAATAAAAATTATCTGAAAGTTG
The DNA here is from genome assembly GCF_000687185.1 of Egretta garzetta. Classification (NCBI taxonomy): domain Eukaryota; kingdom Metazoa; phylum Chordata; class Aves; order Pelecaniformes; family Ardeidae; genus Egretta; species Egretta garzetta. The sequence goes on from NW_009259180.1 coordinate 387,897, forward strand.
TGGGGCCTGCTCTATTTGTCATAATTCTGTCCTGTACTAATAATCACATTGTCCTGCATCATTTGGAACAATCATCTGCATCATGCAACGCAGTGTAAACCAGATATCTATTGGGCTCTGTACCCCTAGTTTCCAGTGGTATAGATAGCAAAATTATCAGTCAACAAAATATCGGTGCCAATAACTATTTTATAATTAACATAACTGTTCCTGATTAAAACAGGAGAGACTGTCTTTAAGGAGGGAACATGTTCTGTTAGTGGCTCATACAGTATCTCAGCAAGGAAAACAAAGATATCGTACCTGAGTTTAGCTTTGTGTCTGATTCTCCACAGCTTTCTGGTTTAAACAGTTATTTGCACTAGTGTAATGGGATCTGATACACCGTCACCAGTGGCCGTGACTGAAGAATACTGGCATGCTGGCCTTTTATCCCCACTTCATAAATTCCAACACCTGCTTTACATATAAAGTAACAAAATAGCAGGCCATTCCATAATATACCAATCCGAACATCGTGAGCAAGTAAGCACCTGGCCCAAGATACAGAATATAATATTAAAGGCTACCTAAGCCTTTAATAATGCATTTTTGATAGCAGTACTAAAAGTATTCCACTGGGGACACTGAGTCTGTAGACAATGCAACATCTCACCTTGCACTTTTTGTTATTCACATTCATGTGGGTACTTAACGCCTTAAGATTTTTCGCTAGGTTTCTACACAATATGCTTTTATTCTGGAACACATACATTGGATAAACAAAGTGGTCATTACATGATTCATTCAGAATCATCTACCATTACACAACTTCAAACACGTAGCACAAGACACAATAAAATGCCAGCACTTTGTTCATTTTCGAAGACAGAACCGATCCTAAAACACGAGAGAAGATACTAAACTAGTATGACGGCATACTAGTAATAAAGTGAATTATTAATTTTAATTATCTTTAATTTCACCTTATAAAAGAAATAACCTGCAGATGTACCTTTCAGCAAGACAAAATAATTTTTCACTAAGAAAAAAAATCTTACAAGGATTACTTTTTTTTTCAGTACATATAACAAAGGCTTTGTGCTAGATTTTTACTCTGAAGCATACTAATAATGGAGACAAAGCATACAAATGGATGCTTATTGATGCATACTCCTCGTGGATAATATAACACTACTTATTTGACTGATTCATCTTGCTATCGTTCAAGTAGATTTCTTAATGCTAAAACCCAACATTCTATCAAAAGAGTAAGATACTGGGTATATTCAAGTAATCAAAAAGCTTCCCTACAAAAGCCTAGCACTGGAGTCTCAACTACACTCCGAGGCAGTTCAGATTTCATTTTAACTCAATTTTGGTGCCCTCTACAGGATCACAGTCAAGTGCTGAATTTCATATTGCACACCCATTTTCCCAAGGCAGACTCCGTATGGAAATACAGAATTCCTCTATTTTTTAATTTTGTAAATTGTAACAGACTATACAGTTTGGATTGATTTTTCTGATTTGACTATCTCCCCCGAGGACTACATAAAGGAAACAAACCTTCAGGCTACATATATGTTGCTACTGTCTTCCTTTTCTAATTGAAAGTCTTTGATGAATTTGATTCTAATTATCGCACACAAACTGGAGCCCATCCAAAATGTGAACATTAAACACAAAGCCTGTTTTATCCACCAAAAAAAAAAAAAAATTAAATTAAAAGGAATCCATTAATATTCCTAAAGTGAAAGCCATATCTGTGGAGCTTCTTTTCTCATGAAATATTTGAAGTCTAACAAATATATAAGCTATTTTACCTGTCAGTCTAGCCTACCAGAAAACATTCAACAAAATATTTGTTGTAAGACAATAACGAGTCACCAGAAAGAACTAAAACTTTTGCTGAAATACATGCAGTTATGATACTTCATCAAGAATGATTTCTGAGCTCTAGAAGGTAAGTCTTCCTCAACACCAAAAAAACGTTTAAACCCTAAACTGAAAGAAGAAAAAAGGAAAGATCAGAGATTCAAAATTGCATTCCACGTGACCACCACGACTACTGGTTGGTTACTAATTAAAGAATCAATCTTTCTCAAACGCCTTTTCATGATAAATGGCAAAAACTCTAGAAAGTCATTAAATGAAAATTTCTGCAATCCCTGAAAGCTTCTCGTAATGACAAAATTGACTTCTGCGTAGCTCTACTCATCATACAGTGAAAAATATTAAGAGGGAGGCGTGCTAGCAGATGCCTCTATATCCATTTAAAAATAAAGTTGAACTCAGTGAAATAAATCTCTTCTTAATCAGCAATACTTTAAAAGCTAAATTACAGCTAGAGTATGTAACAAAGAGATAAAACTCTCTGAATAAGAATCAAAATTAATATAAAGAAATTAAGTTATAATTGCTTGAGGAGAGGGAACTATCTAACTTTATGAGATAGTTACAACAGGCAAATTGCAGTAGTTTCACAAAACTCCAGTTCAGACCCTGGTTTTCTTCTACTCTCAAAAGGACCCAAAAGCAGAATTTGTGTAAATTTTAGGACGATGCAAAAAAATCTGATCCCACTAGATCAGATTTGATAGAATGTCTTGATTTTGAAATGATTATGTACTTCCCAAAGCATTGAAACACACTGCTACAGAGTACTCATGAGAAGCAAAAAGTAATTTAGGAAGTCTGTTAAAACAGCAGCACCTTTCCTACTACCCAGGAGAAGCAGCAATGCTCTGTACTTTTATGTACATTATTTTAAAGAACCAACTTACCTTTTTTACAGATTTTTCAAGGTAATGAAGCTCAAAGAAGATTATCCTTTTTATTAACCAAATGTGTCTCCTTTTCATAAATGCAACCAACTGCTAAAGAAATAAACAGAACAAGATATGCAAAATGGATGTGATTCTTGAGACTTGGACGTCATGTATTTCTCAGTTACTCGAGAGAACCCTAATGCCACATCCTCTGGCTCAAAGTAAATCATGAACTGTCACACATAAGACCAGTAATGGAAAAGCAATTTGTAAATTTTCAGCTTACTTCTGGATAGCAGGCCAGCACCTGCCAATTGCTGTTAGCATCAGACTCTGCATATGCAATACAGAATGTATAGAATTATATAATTTTAAATACATACTCCTCCTTGAAAGGTATATAACAAGTCACCTAGGCATACTACTACAAGTTTACTCTTTCTCTGTCATACAACTTCAAAGATGATGTATTCCCACAGATGATTTTGTTCAAAACGTGTATTGGGTATGTACTGGTTTAGCCTTCTGTCTTACTAAAAGGTTGCAGATGTCAGGAAGTCCCTGATCTGAACGTCATTGCACTGAAACAAAGAGTGACTGGATACAAATCCCACTGAAAGGTACAGAAAAATTCTTAGGAGGTGTCGAGTACTGAGAGCAATGCAAGAAAAGCATGAAATTGTACATTTTCCTTTGTTTATTGCTGCAGTAATCCAATGGAAGGCATCTGCCTAATTTTAAACAACATACAACGTTCTGCCTTGTTTTTGTTTTCTGCAAGGAATTGGGAATATCTGTTTAAGTAGCCTGAGGTCCCCATAAAGCTCTTTTTTTGTGAATCTGTCCACTCACCTGGAATGACAGGAGAGCGACACAACAGTAGTGTTGGGATTAGAGATGAGAAATTGCTATTTAACTTCACGAGTACCAAGACAAAACAGGAAGGTCAGAATTTAGGGCTCAATTTTAGGGCCAGTGCTCTTTAATGTTTTTATAAATGATCCAGAGGCAGGAATCAAATGTGCATTAACTAAGTTTGCTGATGATACTAAACTAGGAGGAGCTGTGGACTCCCTCAAGGTTAGAGAGGCTTTACAGAGAGATCTGGACAGACTAGGAAGCTGGGGAATCACCAACCATATGAAATTTAACAAGAACAAGTGCAGGATTCTGCACCTGGGATGGGTTATCCTGCTGATACATACAAACTGGGGGACAAGAGGCTGGCAAGCAGCCCCATGGAAAGAGATCTGGAGGGTTGGGTTGATAGCAAGTTGAATATGAGTAAACAACATGTCCTGGAAACCAAAAGGGCCAACCATGTCCGGGGGGGGCATCAAGCACAGCATAGCTAGCCAGTTCAGGGAGGCGACTGCCCTCTACCTTGCACTGGTGCAGCCCCACCTCGACAACTGTGTGCGGTTTTGGGTGCCTCAGTACATCAAACTACTAGGAGTGTGTCCAGAGAAGGGCAACCAAGATGGTGAAAGGTCTCAAGGGCAAGACTCAGGAGGAGGAGCTGAGGTCACTTGTCTTGTTCAGCTTGGAGAAGAGAAGGCTGAGGGGTGACCTCATCCGTCTACAACTTTCTCAAGGCAGGGCAGCGGATGGGGAGATGCTGATCGCCTCTGTCTGGTGACCAGTGATAGTGCATGAGAAAATGGAATGAAGCTGCATCAGGGGAAGTTCAGATTGGACATTAGGATAAGGTTCTTCATGGAGAGGGTGGTCAGTCACTGGAACAGGCTCCCTCGGAAAGCGGTCATGGCACCAAGCCTGTCAGAGTTCAAGTAACATCTGGACGATGCTCTTACTCAGATAGTTTATCTTTAGGTAGTCCTGGGAGGAGCAGGGAGTTGGATGCGATGATCCTTATAGGTCCGTTCCAACTCGAGATATTCTAAGATTCTTACAAGTAGAACAGAAACATATCTCACAATACTTACTCATCAAATTTAATGGCAAAATCCATACTTTTTTCTCTTCTATGTGATACTCTGATTTCTTTGCACATAACTATATTTCTGCCTACCATCTAACCCCATTTGAGAACAACTAAGGAACTGAAATTGCTAGCATGCATGTCATGTGCAAATACACTTACTAGTACTTGGTGCAGTATGACAGTTAGTCTACAGTAAAGTTTATTTATTTATATTTCAAAATTTAAACTCAAAATCTGGCAAGGATAAGAAATCTTCCAAGCTTTCTTTCCTTTTTTCTCTGTAATTTTCACGACAATAACACGTGTGAGCTTAGGATTCTTCATGATTCTTCAGCCTGGAGAAGAGAAGGCTGCAGGGAGACCTGATTGCGGCCTTTCAATACCTAAAGGGGGCCTGTAGGAAAGATGGGGAAAATCTTTTTAGTAGGGCCAGCTGTGTCAGGACAAGGGGTAATGGTTTTAAACTAAACCAGGGTAGGTTTAGACTAGATATAAGGAAGAAATTCTTTACAATGAGGGTGGTGAAACACTGGAAGAGGTTGCCCAGAGAGGTGGTGGAGGCCCCATCCCTGGAAGCATTCAAGGCCAGGTTGGACGGGGCTCTGAGCAACCTGATCTAGTTAGCGGTGTCCCTGCTCCTGCAGGGGGGTTGGACTAGATGACCTCTAGGGGACCCTTCCAACCCAAAACATTCTATGATTCTATGATGCCGATTAAAACATTCCATGTGATATAAAGTACACAATGGAAGTATGATATGGTAACATTGCCCTGGGGGGTCACTCTAATAAAGAAATAGGTGTGTCTGCTTCACCTGATTATTACTGCTTTAGTGGCCACTTAACTGTGTCAGTACTAGAAGAGTGTAACCTGTGTCATACAACTCATTATCACAGGCTGGTTTAGACAAATAGTATATGTGAATTCACAAGCAGAAGGGATACTTGCAGGTTCATTGAGTGGCTATATTCACTGTGTATAGCATCCACCGCAGCAATTCCCTGAAGTATTAATTGCTGAAAGCCGAAAGAATATTCCAGGGAACTACCACTTAACACATTTTTTTCTTTCTTCCATACGCATTGGCTGCTGCCAGACACAGGACAACAGACTATAAAAACCATCATATGATTAGCTTTTTACGCACTATACAATGCATTATGCACTATACAATGCGGGGCTCATTACACAACACATACATTATATAACACACTGACAATTTCAAAAGCAGGTAACCATGCAGTGTAACTTATCAGCCAAAATCCATGCAGCAAATGCTGGTCATGTGAAATACATGTGATTAGGCATTTTTAAAAAGTAACAAAGTAAAAAGAAAACTGGGAATAGAAGCTTGATCTGCTTCTGCTTGATAATCAGTACTTTTTTGACGTCAAGAGTCAGATATGCAAAAGCTGTAGCTGAAGTCCCAGAACTGTATTTTCACTGGGAGACGATTTGGCCAGAGAAACATAAGCCCCTTTGTTTCTCATGCAACGCTGGTCATGCACAAACCAAGCACGTGTAACACCTCAGTTGTAGGTATTTACATAGACTTAATTCAGAGAAGTAGCAGAAGAAGAAGAAGTCTTGTGTACTGGCCTGAAAAAGGCTAAAGAAAAATGCATATGCTTTCACTTTATCTTAAATGGGAGAGCTATCAGTGTGTTTTGTTACAGCAGTAAGGTATAACTTTGTTTTATTTCTGTTACTCTGCACCTTAGTGAGAGGAAAGGTATTAACTATTCATAACAGCGAGGTATTCATTGATGTGAGCCTTAGTAACGAAGCAACATAAGCAGAATACCACATGATCTCTTTCCAGTTTTCAACAAGACATCCTTTTGAATGTCTGTACTGTACTTTCTTAGTAAGGCTGTGCCAAAAGGTCAAAGCATGACAGGTATTAAAGAGGGTAATTAATACGACGCTTGGCTGTGCCTTACATTCTTTAGAAGGTAAAATGTAAGGACATGTCAGAAAAGGAGGTCAGCTGTAATTGGCGAGCAAGGAACTAATCTGCAGTATGCGCTGTGGTGTTTCAGATCAACACAGATTACATTAATCTGTGTGACCTGCCTGCAGTGACTCCTACCACGTGACAGAAAGTAGTCAGCATTGGGCATCACAGGAAGACATCTACAAGTTCCTGCAGATTAACGCTTTCAGAGGAGGTGGGGGGAGAGGCATTCAGCACAACTCATCACCTCATAAGAAGCGGAACTGACAGCATAAATAAGATAGATTTCCAAGCAAAGTACATCTTACTGAATTTATATGTCACTGGGGTGTGCTTGCATTCCAACACAAGCCAACAGCAACTTGCTTTTATGCCTTTCTGCATACAACATTCTGAGGTTCTAAAGACTAGTTTAGTAATAACCTCTTAAGGCTGCAAATGTAAAACACCTCTTGTTTTCAAAGGGAACTCTCACCTCCTTCTTGAAGAGAGGCCCACTGAAGGACTTTCATGAATAAATTTCGTGGTGGAAATCCCAAGGCCATCGCTGAACAAACAGCAAGCACCTTTCAGAGGTGCTATGTCAGTAAAGCTTTCCCAATCTCCATGACGAAAGAAATACACACAGCCAAAAAGCTGCAAGGGGGCAGTCCCCCACATAAGTGTGGTATTTGATTTGTATAAATAGTTTTTCATTAAGTGCCATTAGAAACAGTAATAAAGACCAGTTTATATTCCTGCAATGGGTTTCACTTCCCAGTTGAAGCTTGGTTTAGACATAAAAGGTTTTTTTCCTCTTAGGCAGAGAGATGACTATTAGTTTCTTCGTGGAACTCCACATGCCAAACTCTTTATAGCCCAGGGACTTTATTACATGTATCTTCAGGCCAGAATGTGAAATTACTGATCTGAGCTTTCATTTTTTTTGCACTCACCAACCTCCATCTGAAACAGATCCAACCATACAATGCTCTTCAATATTCAGTTTTTTCTAGGATCCAAGTTCCTTGGATCCCATGTTCCAGCTGGGATTTATTTTTAGTCCAGATGACATTTGTTTTAAGAGTCACAATATGCAAAGAGCCTTGGATCTAGTGTTTACTTTAGCTAGCATTTTCTCAGTAAAGCTTACAGTTAAGGAATATGCCTGGTACAGGACCATTTCTGTGGGCAATGTAGGATTGCTTCAGAAACAATGGCATGGATGGCATCAACAAAACTGGATTTCTTCACTGTATTAAGCCTTAACAGTATTTTCATGAAACTACATATTGAGAATACAATAATTGTATTAATTTGTGAGAACAGACACCTAATGAAACACTAGGGTTAAAAGGGTTGGAATTCATGTCCATTCCATTCAGGTTCAAACCTTAAATTTCCACACTTTCCAGCAAAATAGCATAGTGGAAACTTTCCTGCTAGCCTAGTTTCCTGTGATTATAATTTTCAAAATTCACTTTTTATCTCTCGCTGCACAGACAACCAGATAATATCCTGTGAGAAAAGATCATGAATTTTCTTCTTCAAAATATAAAGCAACTGTAAAATAGAAGATCTACATTGATAGAACTGTCAACTTCAAAAGGCAGATTAATCCTATATTGCCCCGAGGAAGACTGTTCAGGGCCCAGACTTGGGTGATTTCCCTTTAAAATATTCTTATGTCCAAATGAGTCTTTGAAAACATTTTGATAAGCAGAGCAGGGTGAGGATACAACAGATAAATTTCCTCTCCCAGGTTAGGAGGGATTGTCTTGCCAGCTGACATCTCGAAGAAAGAACTTTTCAGCCTTAATTTTAACCATTACAGAGCAAAGTAGCTCAGGTGAGCTTTTATTCCATTAGTAATTGTTAAAACCAAGTTTGTCCTGGTGTTGCCACATAGGCTGCAAGACATTTATAAGATATACCCATAATTCAGAGGAAGGCATCAAGGTCTGGAAAGTCCCAATAAACTGGATTATGCAAGAGCTTCTTATATTTTCAGCCCAGCGTTTCTCCACAAGCACAGCAGGAGAAAAGGTCAGTTTCCAGCAGTGCTCTCAGAGGCTTGGATTCCTCAGGAGAAAACCTGTCTCTTTGAAGTGTGTAACTGCTACACTGCTATATGTCTATATTCTTAGCTGGCATAAAGCAGAATCATTCCACCTAATGCTGTAAAAGTACACAGAGAGCCTGATGAGAACCTACTCTGTGTAAATGAATAGTAAATAACTTTGTGTGTAGTACAGTATAAAGGTTTTATATGTATTTATTCAAAGTGAGCTTTATAACCGACTCTTGCTTCATAAATTCACAAAGTGAGTAGCACACTCATTAAAAATATGTATCCATTAACATTTTTCTTGAGAAACATTTATGCTGTACACAAAAATTATGTGAGAATAGCAAGACACACTGGATAAAGTTAATTAGAAACAATACTGGTTGATTAGATTGCTATCTTTATCTATGCAAGTTAAGGATTTTTATATCATCCATTTTACTACAATCACCTGGATTTAACAAAGTGAAAGGAGTTAAGGAGTTAAAATACCTTTCTCTCACCTTTTGCAGAAAACGTTTTATTAATATATCAGACTCATGCATAAAAAGAGTACCCATGGAATAAAGTCTTTTGCATCCACAAAACTGTCCTGTGGCCATCTGTTCAGTACATTGATTTTGGTTTAGAAAAAAAATAGCCAATAAATTCATAACTTTTTCAACCCAAGCCTATATTAATTCTTCTCCTTAAAGAACACAAAGAAACCAGGGTGAACATTTTGTGTCCAAACTGAGTAGGTCAGATAAGTAGTGGGTTTTATCCAACTAAATGGTAAAGGAAACGATGCGTGAACAAGAAAATTGTAATGCAGCCATGGATCACTTCTGACACTTTCAATTAAGGTTTTGTTTAGTTAAGCACTTACAATTTTTAATGAACAGTTTTGCAAAAAATAATTAACTAAAAGATTTCCAGTTTTCTTAAATTGTCTCACTTCTCTGCTAAAATGTGTTGTACTTGTATTTTACTGTTTTCACACATTTCACTCCCAGATAACTGCACTGGAGAGCAATACTAGATTCTGATGCTGAACCCTTTGCAAAGGAAGTGCTCTACATGGAGTTTGCTGCTCTTTTCATTAGAGACATTTGCACTTCAAAATTCTTAAATTAAAAACCATGATGAATTTGCATTATTAACAGTTTTTTTTAATAATTCTATTTTGAAAAGACAGGATTATACCATCTACATAAGTACATCTATAGTAAGAATTGAAAATCAACTGAAACTCTCTCCATAATTAAAGCAAAACCCAAGTAAATGCAGACTGTGAACTTCAGCATAATAGTTTCATCTGGCAATGCTCTCCTTCCTGGTATTTACTGAGAATGTGTGCCACTATGATATAGGAAAAATCTTCACGGTATTTGCTCATACTCATTTTACAGTAGTACTTGTAAAAACACTACGTCTCTGAATGTGCTATTTTGGAAAGTTCTGTTCTGTCCTTTCCTTCCAAAATCATTTTCATTCCAGCTACTCTTGAATTCATCAATTACCTTCAGATTGAAAACCTAACAGCTGGGGGAAGGGAGTGGAGAGGCAAAATGCAATTTTATTTTTATTTATCCTTGGATGCATCAGACACATAGAATGCTTTCCCAATCACAGGCTGGTTTGATGGCTGATAATGATATCTACCAGGAATGAGAATCAGCACAAACCACACGGCTTGAGATAACTTTGTTTCAGAAAAGGAAAACAAAACAAACAAAGAAAACCCTACAAACAGCAGGCCTGACAATTCAATTCTCACTGCAGCATCTCACATTGCATTTCCTTGCTCTAGAACCAACACTGCAGAACCAAAAGGAATCTACACTTCATGGACCGCATTAAAGCTACAACTACTCTGAGAACAGACATGTATAAAACCATGTACTTTCTTATTACAGTAATAGTTTATGATCTCCTGAAGATGCACACACCTGACAACTAAACATCTCTCGAACACTGAAGGCACTAGTGTTATGCTAGCAGGACAGGAGGTAATGCAGTAAAATACACACAACAACACTGAAAAGCCACTTTCTCTCCAGTAGCATATAATCCCTTCGAGCTTTGCCTAGAGCTCAGTTTAAAGACTCAAAATTAATGGCCTCAAATTAATTAATATGATCTGAAAACTCACATCAAGATAAAGCTCTCATGGTATGAAAAGTCACTACACTGACAGATTAAGGCCTCAGTCTTACAATGTCATTAACACCACCTAGATACAACATCAAGTGTGTTAACTCTCACGATCAGCTTTAAGTGCCCTGGATGCACAAACACAAAAGCCTTGTCCCAGAGATTTGTACACCTTGCTGTCAGTCCTTAGCACCACGTGTTGTCATTTAATTCTGCCTTGAGGAGATTGAATTATATGTACTAAACCCATTAGAAAGTATTTGCAGTATTAGCTAAAATACAGGACTAACTCTACAATTAAAAATGTGCAATTACTGTATTTCAATGGAAATTTTTTACTTGAAAGAAAACAACACAAATTGCCAACATCCACTCTTAGGGCATTTCACAATTTCAACATTTACAAACATCATTTCTTTCAACAAGGCTTAATGTCCCTCTTGAAGTTCTTCAGGAAATTTGCCCAGGTTTCATTCATTGAAAACACAGGGGACTTGAGTCATAGCATAAATATTCCAACAGCTTTGCATTTCCTATTAAACAGCAATGCATTTCTATGCCATCCAAAACAAGAATAATGGAGTACCTATTCTCATAACAATGGAGTATGTTCTTAAAAATGATGACAACTTTGCTTTTATTCTTTTCAATATAAGCTTTAAAATATTTTAAATAGTGACCTACATTATCATACTTTCAAAGTTACCTTTTTCTCAACACTTCTCAAACACAGCCTGAAGAGTATGCTTGTAATTCAATTTCCAAAGTAGCATGTTCCCTGACTAAATTAATGCATGTTTATGGGATGTCAGACACTATCCTGATCTATCCCCTAAATCACAATTAAATACAGTAGCTAAGATCCAAGGAAAAAAATGTCCTCTCCCTGTTTAATAGCTATTATTTAAATGCTATTAGCGGCACTGCAGTGTTATAGGACCAACAGCACGTTTCTTATTTCAGAATGTGAGTGTACATTTAATGGAAGAGAGACAGAAATTGGTGTCAGAGGTACACAGCTGTGGCGGGGTCATGAGCAATGACCAGCTTTGGGCTCTCTCCATGCCGTGCCCCAGTTCGGTTAAACCCCAGTTGCTTTGCAAGTTGAGTGGGTAACATTTCCTCCATGCAGTGTCATGTGGCCAGGTTACCAGGCTCATCATTAGTTACTTCCACTTAAAATACTTTGTGTCTCAACAGACTGAGGATGGGCCAAAGGCCAGCCGCGTAAATTGCTGGTGCTATACTTCAACCAAAGGCAGTGGAGGACATGGAACTCTCTCACTTTACGTAAGGGATTTAAAAAAAAAAAAAAACAAAACCAAAAAAAACCCACAAAACCAAAGGGAGAGAAAAAAAAAATCCTAAGATACTTGCACCTTTCATTTACGCAAACAAAAAGTGATCACAGGAGATAAGTTTCGCCACTTTCTCTAGTTATTACTTTCTTTCTCAGGAGCACTAGTATACTATATAAATATTACAGAATTAATCTCATCTGTAACTTTAAGTGTCCTGCTTCCAATAAGGTTGATTACAAAAAGGTATTTATGCTTGCCTGGAAAGCAGTCACAGTAGAAATGGCGCTTTTAAGTCTACAGAGATTTCATAATCATATCCAAGAACTTGCACAGTTTGGTGCTCTCTTTACAAAGCAGCCTTCCAAATCCACCAGCAATATAACCCCCTGCCAAACTGAAAACTCCTTCTTACCTTTGTGCCGGTTAGAGAATGATTTAACCTCTGTAATAATGCCTTCACTTAGCTTTGGAAGATCATTAATGAAGGCAGTTAGTGCAACACCGCCCTCAGAAATACCATTAAAGCAAGTCTATACATTTTATCATGAATAAGGTTAACACTGCAACTCTTATTACTACAGTGTGTTGTTTTGCTAGTGAAATTTTTTTACAAGTGTTTAAAAACTTAACAGCTGCCTACAAAAACAGTCCACAATAAGTTTTTACTCACTTCTCCCTAGAGTCCAAAATTCTAACTACACGGTATCATTTTGTGCCCTTTTTTAACCATCTAAGATAGGTTCCCAGTCTGAAATACAGTATCTTCGCTTACTTGCTGTTTCTGGGATGTGTATTTTAAATAACTTATTCACTACCAGTGCCAACATGCTGACATATCACAATTTTTTTTTGCATGAAAAACGGTACTTTGTCCCTTGTGTTTATGCAATTAAGCAATTTTTTTTGTTAAGCAGAGTTTTTGCTCCTTCCTATTTCTCACACAAATCTATTATAAATGTTACTCAGCCCAGCAATTCTATTTTAGTTGATGCTGCTCAAATACAGACCACCAGACTAAGCAATGCCAGGCTCTGAGCAGCTGAAGAACAGCTAACACTAGCAGTACAGGCTGAATGCCTTGTGGACCCGAATAATAAATAGCTTTTCAAAAACTTTATATGCATAAATACAGCCACACCTTAATAATATCCGCCCTGGTTAAATAGAACTCCTAATTATCTCTGTAAGTGCTTCTTACATCCACTTACGCTTGCTGAAATCAAGTCTTTAAGTACCCAGTGCATCCACAATGACATCAAGCTATACTTTGAGTAAGCTGGACTGCTGTTCACATAAAACTGTTACTGGGTGAACGCCAGAGATCAGTTTTCTTTGAAATGATCACTGGGGGTAAGGCATGTGAGCCACAACTTCAAAGTCAGCTGAGCTCACACCCCAGTTATCCCAGGGTATTGTGTGTCATGGTTGACTTTCTGATAGGGATTCAGCTACGCTTCTTCCCTTAATCCTGAGCCACTGTAATCGCATTACTGAGATGGAGTGTCTTAATTAGTTCTGGAAATGGTACAGTACTCCAGGAAGAGTAGGTTAGCTTGCAATGCCCAAGACAGACTTCATCAGAAACAGGTATTCTCTGAGTATAAGCTGGCTCACTGAACTAAGGAACTCAAAAACGGTCTCTGGAAATTAATGGCCTGACACCCTTAAGCTGTTTTCCGATTCGCAACAGCTGTTCTGTAACAGCTGAATTGCCATCCTGGAATCACCCAGTTGCAAGCAATCTCAATAGCACCCATCCTACACAAATTTTGTAGGAATTTGAATCTGACTGGCAAATGGGACTGCCAGGCTCTGCAACCGCCTGGCCGCTGGAAACGGGAGCCTCATTTAGCCCCTTCTTTACCTTCCCAGAAAAACACAGGCATTTGCTTTAGAAGGCGAACAGTGCCATAGAAGTCATCAACACAGCTCACATGCTCAGTGTCTACCTTTCTTCTGTGTTTTTCCTTTTTTCTCACAAAAGTGACAGGAACCACATCTGGAGAAAAAAGAAAAAAGCCTGAAGCTGATATGGGACAAACAGTTGCTTGTTATTGTAAAAACATTAAGAGAAAGTTAGTCCGCTCAACCAACTCAAAGTTGCATATGGGTTCTGGGCTGACATAAATGGCAAATGGGCAATAGCTGCCATGTCTTAATGACTTAAATCATCCCTGTAAATTGACACTGCTCTCTCACAAGTCTCAAGACTATTATTCAATATAATAAACCAAATCCAAAGGAATTACCATATCAGACAAGATTTTTGGTCAATCGGCTCCAGCAAGCTGCCTCTAGCAATAGCAAAGAAACTTATGCCTTGGAAGAAAACCAACTTTTGTCTGCAATGTACCTAATCAGCCTCCAGTTGAACCACTGCTCACCACTCTCTGTGCTGACTTCTTTCTACAAACAGACCCCCATTCCACCAGGAAAACTCTGCAACTGCAGTATATTGGGAAAGGACTACAGTGCAGGAACATACAGTCTTTCCTCAGTCCAGGGACTGTAACCCTTCTGCATGCTGTGGATGGGGCAGATTAAATCCAAAATAAGAGGAAAGTGGCCAATGTAAATTTTATTGCTAAGAAGCTACAAGTGCATTCAAATAAACAGTATTTAGAGCAGAGCCCATCCATCAGCTTTTTTGCAGACACTTTCATATCTATTTCAATATGGCTCAGCAAGCACTGGCTGACACGAAAAGCCAAGTAAGCATTACCAAACTATGAGGAAAAGTATCAGTACCCTCACAAACTGTGGAAAAGGAGACACGACTTTCTAAAAATCATGTATTTTCTTTTTAAATAAGGAGTCAATTGAAGCAAGACTTTACAAACAGTCTGATTAAAAGCATTCACGAGCTTTCTCTGAAACACAGGCTTGGCCAAAACTTATTTTCCCATTCATTAGACCAACCCAGTTTTAAGTACTTGTTACGTACATTAGATTAGGGATAATGTCCTCCCTCGACTTGTATAGCTCAAGACATCTTTGAGGTCTACCCTCTGGAACACAATCTTCTATACTACTGCAAAATAAGCATGTAACAATCAAGAGCTTTAATCCGTGACCAATGTAATGAATGATTCTGACTGGCACTGCCCTTTGGTCCTAATAAGATTTTCACTACCCAGAGCACAGGGTAGCATAAGCTGAGTGGCTGAACTAATCAGTAGGTGCTTTCACTTCATCAGCTTCACCTGGCCCAGGAAACAGCAGACGACGCTACAGCTTTGCCTGTGCTGCACACATCTAGCTCCTCAGATACCAGGCCCTGGCAGCAATGCATCTATTTAACAGCATTGGGAACCCTTATTTGACACAGGCAATATAGCAAACACCAGGAAAGATCTGGGACACAGATATATTCACAAAAATATTTTGTTCCAGTAGCTTTTTGATTAAGCAATAATGCAAAAATACACCCATCAAATATGAATTAAGGCCTGCTGCAATTAAGAGGATGATATATTTAGATAGCAATTCGTAATTTTGCTCTTTTAGCTATGCCCAGACAGACACGTCTGGCTGTACCTTACAAAGCTGAATTAGGTAGTTATCTAAAAGAGGGGAAATTAAAATTGGCCAGCAGGGTTGCTTCTGATTATTCCACCTCAATTAGACATAATTATTCCAGATCCTAGCACCACAATTTGAAGATACAGATCTCAACTAAGCGATTCCCAACAGCTCACCAGTTTACTTTGCTCTTATGTTTGATGAGGCATGCATGCTCTATGCGCAAATGTTTGGGTGTCTTAAGGAAAGTTTCTCTTGCAATGTGCTGGCTGCGGGAAGCTGGCTTTTACCCATGGATGGCAGATGGCATCATCAAAGCAGCACAGCTGTACTGTAAGTAACTCCTACACTAAATGAATTACTGCCTCTGCTAATGGGAATCACTCTGTCTCAGAAATAAAAACAACAGAATCCAAAGGAAGTGGAAAGGCAAATGGACTACCTTATCCTCTCCGCTGCACATCCCTGGTAAATCTGCCAAATGGTAAGTGACCCCAAATTGAGAAGACTTGCACACTACCAGCTGGAGGAGGCAGGGCATTCAGTCACTTCTTATTCTGAGCCCATAGACTGGAAGACCTAAGCTGTCCAGTGCTGTTGTATTTTTCTAGCAACAGAGAGGACACTAGCAACAGAAAAACACTATGTCACTGCTAATACAGGATGGGATCCTAGTTCTCCAATTTTATTACTGCAACACCTACCAAGAATTTTCTTAACCACTGCTCAAAACAGTGTCCTACTGCTGGTCTGCTCTCAAGATGCAAAGGATCAGCCTGGTCACTATGGTGGCCACCTCAGTGCTGCCCAGAGTGATGTGACAGCTAACATTCCTAACAACCTGTCCTGCCTCCTGACTTACCTTCCAGGCAGAACAACCAACACAGTCTCATATAGATCTCTCTGCTGGCAGGCTTAAAGAGGCTCTGATGTTTCTAATACGTGACAGAGAACCTTCTGCACAGCAGCATCTAAATCCAGTTTGTGTGTTCCATGGGAGACAGGTACAAAGCCAGCACAGTCCACAAGATAAAACAGCAATGCCATACTCTCCATGTACAGTATTCTGTAGGGCCAAAACAAGCAGCCTATTTGACGCTGAGAAGATTCCCTCAAGTCTCACCTATTCCAATGACCAAATGGAAACACATAGGGACATTTCTGCATACTTTTGCCTGTAAAGTAATAGTGATGCTGTTAGGCATATATGCTACAGCTGGCTAAAACTGGTACAATACATTTACAAATGAAAAAACTAAAAGCAAGTAACTAGTACAACAAAAAGAAAAGCAAGCTTTTATTTTACAACACAAAATATAGTGTATCAGAGAGGCAAAGCTGTATCAAGTACATTCTCAGAAATTACTGGGTCTGCTCTTTTCAAGGTAAATATTATTTAGCATTGCAGAATATCACCAGTTTATTAAGTGGTTCACAGACCATGAACAGGATGAGCTTTGTTGTGGTCACACCATGATTTCAAAGCCACAGACGACAACTGGAACAAACTGGAAGGAAAACTACTCTGCAAAGGTCAGCATTTCAAAATGAAAAGGAAACAAAACAAAATAAAAATGCAAAAAAACCCAACCTTGCTTAAAGGACACCTTGTGCCAGATCAAGGCTGAACTCAATATGTTATTTTCGCAGAACACCAGCCAGGAAGCCAGTAGACAAATCTCCTCCTTAGTCTGTCCACTAAGATGATAGCTGGGCTATGGAATAAACAGAAGCACTCAACTCTCACTTTTTGCACAGCTGCAGAAGCTGGTGCAGCGGGCTACTGATCCACTGGTAATGAATGGTGAAATTATCTGCTTTACCAGAGGATTGACTGACCCACACTCTTCTACAAAGGAAGTTGGTCAGTGTGAGAGGCTGGGGGTAGGTACCTAGACAGATTCTCAGCATGCTACATTAAGTCAACAAAAACTCAGACCAACAAAGCACAACAGAGAAAAGCAAGAGCTTTCCATAGGTTGTTGGCTGCATCATTTACTAAAAAAAAAAAAAAAAAAAAAAAAGAAAAAAAAAAGGATTCCAGGTATTGCAAAAGGGGAAGTCCTAGGTCTCACTTTTTACTTCTATTGCCTAAACGTGTCTTATTCTGGGTTTTCAATCCCAAAAGTTTCAAATTTACAAACCCAAACAGTTTATACAGAACTCCCTATCGCCAGTACAAATTAATTTTTTCATTATCTTGTTGATGTTAAAATCACTTAAGAAATGCATCTCCACTTTGTCCATGACCTCTCTATATTGTCTGCACACCTAATAAATAAGCATTTACTTTGTTTACATCTGTATCAGGAAAAAAGGTTGTCCCAAGTTTTTAAGTAGTGTTGTTTTAAATGTGACTGCTGACTGGAGACAAAACACTATGTGAAGTGGCTCACAGGGTTTATGATTGTAGATTTATATTTGTTTACATAAAAAGCTATTTTTGCATGGAAAAGAAGTTGTTCTTTGTCAGGAATAAACAGAACTTCTTCAAACTCAATATCCGTATACAACTGCCTACCATCTGAAATCTGGTTACAGTGATAGTTAATGACCTCGTATATAATACTGTGGCCAATCAAAACTGATAAAAACAGACTGCTGACTTCAAGGATTTCTTTAAAAATCTTTTCATTCATCCAACCCATTACAGGGAAATATTACAGTTATTAGAAGAAATACTGTAAGTTTGCCCAGCAGGAGAAACAAGATAGAAATACAACTTGCACATCTATAAAATATAAATATTCCATTTTTTTCAATGCTATCATATTGAAAAAATATCTCTGTATTGACAGAAGCAAGAAAAAATGATCACTAGAAAGAGATCTTAAACTATGGAAACAAGCATTTCTCCAGCTCTCAGACCTGTAGGGGTGGTGGTTGGTTGATTTTGCTGTTAACGCATCTGATCTACATCTGAATTTGCAAGTTACACCTATTAATTACCTACTTCAGAATATACTTGGATTATTAAAATACACTGCTCTTACATTATAATCTCACCCAAGTCACAATATTTTCAAACATTAACTTGGCCAGAATCTTGAAAATGCATTCCATTCTTGGCACACCTTAAGGATACTGGATGCTAAAACATCTCCATTATGAATTTACGAAAATTTAAAATTGACATATTGGCTCATTAGAAGATGAACTGCCCTTTCAACACTGGGAATAACATACTTTCTCCAAAGTTAAACTATAGTGCATATATTCTTCTTAATTGTAATATTATGCCCCTTATGGAAATGAAATGCTGAACACTTAAGTAGACTTGTCAAGAACTTAACTGGTTTCTAAGCCTCCATAATCATAATTGCCAAAAGTCTTAATATATTAAAAACCTCAATACAGTCAAGAACACCTTTGAAGTGAGGTATTTATATAGCTTATAAAAATGTATGAAAATATAAATTCTGTACAACATGAACTAAGGGAATTGTATCTTGAGACGTTTCCCGCCAAAGTCAACTGAACAGGCACAGAAATATACCTAACAGAGAAAGGGGACAGGCAAAAAACTTCCAGAAAATAGAGCAAAAATTGTTCAAACTCCTCCTTCCCACTGCTCATCTCATGGAAAGGAACTGGGATTCAGTAAGGATATGAAACTTTCTATAATAATATGGTTTCACAAACTAATATAAACCCAGAGTTACTTTGCCAGTGTTGTAAGTTAATATAAATTATTATTACTGCAGCTGGGATCAGAAGCTATCCCCTAGGTGATGAAGGTAAGCAAGTATTCAGCACTTATTAGTGCTAAAAAAAAGGGAGAGCAGTGCTTCTTGTCTTCGTTCTTTCCAGCTGCCTGACAGAGCTCAGGTAATCCATCAGCCTAGACTCATGGAGTTCACAATTTGGAAACAGATTCTCAGGCAAAGTCAAGGACGCCCCTCAAAAGCAGAGAAGATACAAAGCGTCTGGCTTCTTATCAATGTCTTGCATAAGACAAACACTGATGGTTCTCTCTTTGCAGATACAAGACAGTGCTTCACAGTCTCTTGAGGAGACAGAGTAAATCTTCCAAGGCCAAACTGCCACAGATTTGGCAAATATCCCTGAAATCTTGGTTTTTCCTTCCTCATTTACACTACATTTTTATGTGGCTTTCCCCTTCTTTACCTCAAAAATATTGAGCTCATTAAGTACTTAATAATCATAGAATCATAGAATTGTTTAGGTTGAAAAATACCTTTAAGATCATCAAGTCCAACCATTAACCTAGCACTGACAAGTCCACCACTAAATCATGTTCCTAAGCACCACATCTACACCTCTTTTAAATACCTTCAGGCATGGGGACTCCACCACCAACCTGGGCAGCCTGTTCCAACATGTGACAAGCTTTTCAGTGAAGAAAATTTTTTGTAATATCCAATTGAAACCTCCCCCCGGCACAACTTGGGGCCACTTCCTCTTGTCCTATCACTTGTTACTTGGGAGAAGAGACCAACGCCCACCTCACTACAGCCTCCTTTCAGGTACTTGTAGGGAGCGATAAGGTCTCCCCTCAGCCTCCTCTTCTCCAGGCTAAACAACCCCAGTTCCCTCAGCTGCTCCTCGTTAAGACTTGTGCTCCAGACCTTTCACCAGCTTTGTTGCTCTTCTTTGGACACGCTCCAGCATGCCAATGTCTTTCTTGTAGTGAGGGGCATTGCCTTTCATAAATCCATGCTGACTGGGCCTGATTGCCTGGTTGTCCTGTACATGCCACGTGATGGCACTCAACATCATCTGCCTCATAACCTGCTTCCCCAGCACCAAGGTCAGACTGACAGGCCTGTAGTTCCACAGATCCTCCTTCAGGCCCTTCTTATACATGGACCTTTGCTAATCTCCAGTCAACTGGGTACTCCTCAGTTAGCCAGGACTGCTGATAAATGGAAAAATGTGAAGAAAGAAAAAAAAAAAAAAAAAGGGAAAATGGGAAGTGGCTTGGTGAGCACTTCCACCAGAGACCTCAAGATCCCTTCTGGCCCATAGACTTGTATGGGTTTAAGTGGTGTAGCAGCTCGCTAACCATTTCCCCTCGGATTATGGGGGCTTCATCCCGCTCCCCGTTCCTGTCTTCCAGCTCAGGGGGCTGGGTACCCAAAGAACAACTGGTCTTACTATTAAAGACTGAGGCAAAGAAAGCATTAAGTAATTCAGCCTTTTCCTCAGCCTTCATCGCTATGTTTCCCCCCACATCCAATAAAGGATGAAGATTCTCCTTAGCCCTCTTTTTGTTGCTAATGTATTTATAGCAACATTTTTTATTGTCTTTTGCAGCAGTAACCAGACTGAGTACTAGTTGGGCTTTGACCCTCCTGAGTTGCCTGACACTTCTTCCAAAGGTCACAAACACTTTTTTTTTCCTGAGTCCCAGCCAAAGCTCTCTGTTCAGCCAGGCCGGTCTTCTTCCGGCACATGGGGATGGCCTGCTCCTGCAACTTTAAGATTTCTTTCTTGAAGAATGTCCAGCCTTCCTGGACTCCTTTGCCCTTCAGGACTGCCTCCCAAGGGACTCTGTCAGCCAGGCTCCTACTCAACAGGCCAAAGGCTGTCCAAACAAGAGCAAGAACAGATCAAAGAACTAGCTGCAGTGATTTGTAAGTCTTGCATTTATCTGAAATGCAAGCCCAGCGCTGCTAGAGACACTGCACTATTCAGAAGAAGGTACAAACTGCAGACTCAAAAGAAAGGTGGTACATAAGCCCTTTGCACTCAGTCCCACGCTCCTCCCTAGGACACAGACCTGGAGCAAACCTGCAGAGAAGTCAGCATAGCAAAATTTAAGTTTGCCTATGATATGTGAGGGAATCATGACGACTCTAAAACACATTAATGAATCAAAAGAACTGTATCAAGATGTTAAAGAGAATTGCTTTCATTTTGTTTCCCAGCACCAATGGCCTGAGCAAGAAAACCCACTCAAAGTCTGTTACTATCCTGAAAAACAGAATAGGCCTAGAAATAGAGAATGGCTGAAGAGCTTTACTACACACGTACAGCAGCTTGGTGATCATTTATATTTCCTTGTGCCTCTCACAGGAAGCTGGTGTCTCGTAAGGCACTCCCTATGGCTGCCCCGTATAAATGTTATTTCAGCAATGGATTTGCTTACATCTTGCTACAACTCTTAAGAGCCCGGATTTTATACAGGGAGAGACCATTTAATTTTGCAGCTTCACAGAGAATGGAAATGTCTCAAAATTACAAGTTTAAAGTGATCGGATACACGGTTAACAACCCTTACACTCAAATCTATGTGTGTGCATGACACTAATATGCTAACTCTTTCTTTGGATTTCATCTCCAAATTTGAAGGCCTTTTTCCCATGTACGCTGAAGAATGTATTAGGGAGGTGCATATACGTATTCATATAAACACTCATATACATTCATATAGCGCATACATATTAATATTACAGCAGTCAACACATAAATGGGTGGGTGGTGTGTGGAGTGGGGCAAATTCTCCACGTTAATCTCTACAGTCTATTACCCATTCCCATCTGTTATTATAATATCCATGATTCCCTGTAGCAAACTCTGAATTTGCTGCTATAAGGAATACAAAGCACGTGCTAATAGCACACAGAGCAAGATAAGATACAGGTCACAAGAAAGCAATGGAAGAAAATCATCATGTACAAGCTCTTTTTGATCTCATGTTCCATAATCAGTCATTTTTGAGGGTGCAGTGTATGATATATTGCTATCTACATCATCCAATTCCCCTGGAATATCTTACACTGCAGCAGGGAACAATAAAACCCTAAAAATCACATCCTGAAAGTCCTCTAAGAGCAACACGTCTGTTTGCTTAGCAATAGCTAAGCAGAACTAATTTATTTGACTGCCTCCTCCCCCCCCCCACAACTTCATAGATTAAATAGTAGCTCTGTGAAAAATGAAAGATAGCAGTGACTTTGTACATCATCAGAGTTAAGATTGACACAGAAGCAGTACCCAGCCAGATCCTGCTCACTTATGCTGTCATCCAGGAGATGGTGGGACCCATGATCAAACAAGATTTTCTTTGTCAGCTGAGGTGGCAGAATAATGTTTGAATACCATAGCTAGTGAATGTTCTAGGCACCCCATCTTCTAAAGGCACTTAACATGTCAGTTGTCTGGATAATCTTCTCCCAAAAGGAGAGGAAATAAGTAATGGGTAAGAAGAAAGCTGGGAGAACCCCAAACATGTTGGGGAGAGGAAAAGTGGCATGGAACAAAAAAGGGAAAACACAAGAAGGTGATTAAGAGAAAGAAGACATAAATCATATTGCAGAAAGGAAAATGAGGGCACAGAGGAGAAAAAGAATTTGGAGAAGACCTCAGGCACTGGCCTGAGGAACATCTTTTGCACCTATCGCTCACTGCATCTGATTCCATAAAATAGTATATGCTACTTTTGCCCCACGTCACCGCCTGCAGTGGGGATAAAGCCAGTAACAATTCGCATGCCTTCAAGAATGACAGGAGTGGGGGCCTTCAGCTAATTTAGCAGCTCATTGTCTTTTCACTTACCCACAGCTCTCCATTTATTCTAAATTTTGATTACAATTAAAATGTAACTCCTAAAATAGCTCCTACTTATCCTTCCCCCCCGCGCCCCCCCCTCCTTTTTTTTGATTGTTATTATGTTTTAAAAAGAAGAGGAGAAGAAAAGAAACCAACTTTGAGGACACCCTCCTCCCCTTGCCCAAACTGGAACATTCTGGCAACACTATAAACACTACTGCCGCTATATTTATAGCAATGCTCCGGAGGGTGAGGGCATAGAGATTGCATCAAGGAATTCTCAGTTTACAAGTCTGAACTTCTGCTGTCCAAGATAAGAAAGGTCTTTTTGCTCAGTGCTTCTGTATGTCTCCTCATCAGAAAGTTTGAGTTAATGAATGCTTATCCACAACCTCTATCACCCTTGTATAAAACACTGAGATTTCCAGCACTTCACAAATTAAGATATATCACTAACTTTACTTACAGACTAAGAAACTGGGGAAGGTAGTGGAGCAGAAATGGGCAGTGGCTGGTACAGAGCCATGCAGTAAAACAAAGCATGGCTGGTTCTCATTTCTCCACTCCAAAAGCCAGAAGAGTCTGCCTCTATTTCCCTAGTCTTCTTTTCTTTTTAGAATTTTTCTCTCTTATATACCCCACCAAAAAGACTCACTCATCTGTTCTTAGGTAAAACAATCTGGAACTAGAAAATAGTGTTTCAGATGCATTACCCACAGCTGCTGATGCTCTGACTGCACGAACATTCATTTTCAATTTGCTGAATTCCAGGAAAAGGAAAAAGAAAAAAGATATGCATTTTGCAGGAATAACTAACAGACCAGATTAATTTTGTTGGATTTTTTTTTTAAAAAAAAAGCACAGCTGGATGCAAAGGCATGCATTTCAAAAAATCATTGTGTCTTCTGTAATGTGCTTCAAGGTTTTTGTTTGTATAAACTATTTACTTTGCAAGACTATTACAATCTACAAAATTAACAGCACTAGAGCCATTCTGATGGCTAGGTAGACATTAAACTCACCACAGGAAACCATTCACTCAACTTTTTCATGGCAAGGACAACAAAAGCAACGCCTTTAATTTACGATATTGTTTGAACATTCAACTCATTTGGAACAATGTAACCTATGTCCTTATACTGACCTAAGAACCCCTATAGCTGCAAAACATTATACTTCAATTTCATGCACAAAGGAATTTTATAAGAGTTCTTTATATTTATAGGCTAAGGCCATAAAGCCCCACTGCTCATTAAATTCTACCTCCTGCATCGCAGCTCTCTAACCTCACCCAGGTTTGCACTGACCCCAGTAACTTGCAGTGTAACTTAAACCAGACTTTCCAAAGCTTAATCCAGATCAGGTTTTACCCTGTAAATTCTGCATCGAACTCAATGTTTCACTATGGCAGTCTTTACTTAAGGACAAAAAGCATTAAGGACTAAAGTTTAAATTTTAAAAATACTCATGTCATTAAGTTTTATCATTAAAAATTAGTCTCTCATCTGAATTTACTTAGTCTAAGGTTCAAACCTTTGCACCTTGCTATGCTTTTTATCTAATGAACATACAATTACCCCTCACTCATTTACACACTCTGGTAAAGGACGGTAAGGCTATCCTTTAACCTGTTTTTTAATTAAAAGATAGACTTAAACTCAAGTCTTTGACTTTAAGAGACACTGCTGGTCATAGCATCTGGGCCTTTCGTAATCTGTAACTTGAACACAGCAAACAATAATATTTGACAAAAATCAACCCTGTTATCATAGCTTCACACTGAAGAAAAAAAGCTTCATAAACAATACCTTGCATAGCAAATACCTGGCTATTCTCATTCCACAGGCCTGACAGTGCATATTACGAGAAAAGAAGAATAGATGAAAGCCTGACTTTGATTTATTTTTCCTTGGTAGCACTCCAAAGGCAATGCTAATTTTGGAAAAAAAAAACCACAACTGAATTCTCCACTGACCAATTTTTCTTCAACAAAATTGTTAACTAGATTTTGATCACTAACAATTTACATTGAGGGACACACAAGCCAGAAATAAAGAACCACCTCATCACTTGGCAAATCAGATTGCTGGCCTTGTATAATATTGACTGTTATAATAAACCACATCTCACACTTCTGAAGCCTACAAATTTGGGTCTGGAAGTGCCGGAGACAGATTGGGGTTGGGGAAGGAAAAAAAAAAAGAAAAGTAAAAAAAAAAAAAGGAAAAATGGAATTACAATATGCCTTCTTTGGTTTTTATTCCAGAAACTTCCAGATGCAGATACAGCCACAGCAGATGGCTTCCTTCTCCCCTCAGGTACATAAGCAAAGGCTGTTGCACAAGCACTGGCTGCAAAAGAGGCTGTGCCAGATGCATGGAGCCAGGAACACACAACTCAATCACAAATACTCGTTTGGGCTACTGGACCAGACTGTGTCTCTCTGACAGTCTGCAGTTTCAAAGAACTCTGGTATATGCACTTTCTGCTTCAAATCCAGCAGAAGTCACTGAGGCATGAAGTCACCCTTTTGCAGAGCCTTGGGTGTTTTGCCAGAGTATGCACGGTATGAACAACCTGACAGACTGACTTGCCCATTCTGTAAGGAAAGAACTACTAGGGTTTGGTGGAGAAAGCTTAGTCTGCCGTCCATGCATCACTTCGCAAGTCGTTTGCTCTTTTCCAGGTTAAAAACGCCTCAGACCTCTGTTTTCTCAGCACTAGAAGTAACCTTTTCAGGACCTGCATTGTAGATAAAACACTTGAATACGTAGAGGCTGAGGCCTCCTCAGGTTCTGTGGTTCAAAAGTGTAATTCATAACTAATCCAGTACTTGTTTTCAAGTCACAGATGGAACCACGCAGAAATAACTGGAGGAGAAACAAAAAAGCAACCCAGCATCACTAGTTTGCTTTTCAGGTTACACAAAAAGCAGGTTCACTTTCACTGTGAAGGTGTCTAAAACTGGCAATGAAATCCACCAAAAATCTCTTCCTAAGAATTCAAAAATATTCCACTTTGCTTTCCCATTCTAAGTATGAGAAAATTAAAATCAAAAACAAGGGAAGAAGGGTAAAAACATTGATTTGCTGCTGTTGTTGTTGTTAATGTGACCTTGGAAGCAAAATATGTTTTGGCTCCTTAGGACTTTGCCTGTCTTATTTTCACATAATTTCCACACTAGCAATTCTTCTTCCTGTTTAGTAAGCAACCAAACAGTGACAACAAACTTTTCTACAGCTTCTGATGTTTCTTAAATGCCATGTTTATAAATGTAACTGCAGATACAAATTACTCTTGCCACCCGTCCCTTAAAATGCAAGGCTGCCCTTTAAATGTTTATTTTACCTGAAGTTCATCCGTGTTCTGGAAGTTAATGAGCCCCCCTGAAACTCCTTCATAAATACTTTACTTTCTGCAGCATTTCTTTTCTGTAGAAAGTGTCTGGGGAACCTCTATAAAGATCAGTGTTATGTAGTAAGAGCCATAACATTTTATCAGTTTGTGAGCCTTAAAAATAGAGTGAGATCCTTTGTAGCAGTTGCATACAAGGTAAGATAGCACATAGACTAATTTTGAAGGGCCATTTCTTTCCCATATTAAAAATACAAACAATAATAAGAATGTAGAAAGGAAGGAACCTTTACTTCCAGGATGCCTGTTGGCAGCAACCCAGGCTTGTACTCTACTGGCCAACCAAAAGTGCGCACTCAAAGGCAACTCAGCAATGCCCTCTCCTCCCACTTGGATCTCACAAACAAACCAACCCAGCCAAGGTGGAAACTTTACTGATTGTTCTCAGTGGAAATCGCTTAGAGATGTTTGTTTCATATTTGTTGTCAAACATTCTTTAAAATTAGGAAGACCTAAATTTAAGGTCTACCTGCTCTACAGGCAGCATTCATTAGTACAAATGAGACTAGCAACTGTAGACTATCCACAAATCCATGGTGGTCTTGTGTGTCAAAGAGCTGGAAACGACCCAGGTTGTAGCTCAGGTCCATGCTGTATCTATGTATGTGTGTTTCTCCTGGCATGAGGAGGATGTTGTTTATGATCTAATAATTACACTTCATGAAGTCCTGTACAACCTTCTTTATTTTAACTATCAGAAATGTCTCCAAAACAGAAAAATAATTCAGCCACTGTTTTCTAGATAGCCACTCCTTAACATACTCAAGATCATTTGGCTGTAGTATCACAAGTCATGTCGTAGGATGTGATTCCATTAAAAGGAGGCAGAGTTACTAGTACTTAAAATCTGATGCATCTTGAAAGGGTGCCTCTCACTGCCTTCATGTTAGGATTTTACTTACTGAGCATGGGGGTGGAAGGGCAAAGAACAGCCCTATGAGCTCTCATGAGCAAACCTTAAGAACGCCAGTCTGCTCATTAGTTGCTGCTGTAAATTAATTGGGTTTCAGAAGTGTTTTGTAACAGGAAAGATGATGAGCATCACAAACCAGATTCAGACTGTGTGCAAACCCTCTTTAGATCAACTAAACTGCCCTCACTTTCCTCAGCTCTGGACCAAAAACATGGAGACAAATTTTGCTTTTAAGGTTTATCTGTGCATGCTTTTAATGGGAATAATGTTACTACCTTAGACCTTTTTTTCCCCATTCCATCCTTGACAGACATCCTTCCAGACTATAGGCTGCTTGAGACTACGTGCATAATGCTCGTCATGCGAGTAACCCCACTGACATCAGAAACCTCAAAGGAGAGCACATGACTAAGCCACTGAAAGAAGCGCTCATTAGAAACACGTCTTTTGGAAAGCAAAATGAGAAGAGGTATATAAGCTAAAGAAAAGCTTTAGCATTTTGACATAAGTTTAAAAATGAGTGTAACTTTAATGGTTGATAAAACTATTACAGTTAGACTGCATATCACAAAAATAATTATTATCATGCACCTTCCCCTACACATACCTTATTGTCTTATTACAGAGTAGGTTTTCTGTTAGAGTCCTCATTCATATAGCACTGGTGAGTCTATGCCTGTAACCCTACATACCAAATTGAACATCTCAGCCACAGAGCTGACAATAGTTTACTGAGAACACAAAACAATGTAATAAAATCAGAAAGTCACTTTCTTCCCCTCTGTAAAGTATAAAAGGAAGCAAACAGATTTGCTAAAGACAAGGTACAAATAACCCAGAAGAACCCGAGACTTATATACCCGCCAGTGACGGGACTCTCTATTGACTTTAAAAAGGCCATTTGATACTAGCTTAAATCCGAAGTTGACAGTCTCTACAAAAGCAGTAGAGACAAAAGCATTGCAGCCCCTGTATGAATTAATTCTGTAATACACAGAAAATGAAAGAGAGGGTGTATATGTATTCAGGAGCGTGTGAAAACGGAAAAAAAAATTGCAGAAGGCTTGACCCATCTATTTTTAAGAGTGTTTATGGAAGGGCAATTGAGGGTTCAATATTAAATGAGTAAGCCTAGCTATGCATGTTAAATTCATCAGCCCTGCATGTACAGTGGTAACTCTTGTATGTACTCAGCACAACCTAAATCCAAGACTGTTTATAATTTATTAGAGAAGAGACTAAATTGAAAGAAATCACAAAAAAAAAAAAGTGAGGAGACTTCCTGAAGACCAGTTTATTAAAATCTTTAGTAACACAATCTCAGGCCCTTTGCCCTCTATAAACTACTACCTGCATATTACTCTCCAGGAGATCTACTCTCTCTCTGGGCTGCTGTGGTGCCCCCAGAGAAGACGTGCTTTCCAAGGGCAGCTCACAGAAAGGTGTGCCTGTCTCATGCTAAGAGCCAAAAATAAAACCCAAACATGAGACACTAAATAAAATGGTTAATTCAGATGCCAAATCTGTACCAGTTCCCTCTCCATTACTCTCCTGAAAATTTGGCACATATAGCAGAAATTCAGCTTAGTCTCAGCAATTCAGAAGATGAGTCAAATAAAGGGCAAAAAGGAAGAAAGGGTAGCATAAATAAGTGGATCCATAATGACTGGAGCTAATGACACCTAATTTCCCACCACTTTCTGGCTGTTATTTCGAATCTCTTGTAAGATACAAGCTCTAGATAAGCCTGATAGAGTGTACGTGTGTTCAAACTCTTGTTCTCAGTGCAAGGACACGCTACAATACCTTCTGCAACAGGACCGCAGGAGGCCATTCTACACCTGGCCAACTATTTTCAAAAAAGCCATAAGAACTTAGCGCCTTTGAGATTTCCCCTTTGTAAAGTTTAGCCTAAAAATCAACCAGCCAGGCTCGAAAGTTCCTGCATATGAACACATGTTCTTAAACCCATAGGCAACCTTACTGCTTCAGGACATTAAACTGCACTTCATCTACTTTTCCACAATGATGAGAAATAAAAAAACTCTCCACCTTTCTTTAAATTTAAATCCTTATTCCCATCACATCATGTGGTTTACAATTACAGCAATATCACCTTTACAGACCGATTTCATGAAAACAGCTAAGATTGTCTGCACCTTTTAAACTTTGTTGTACGAATCAAGTCAAAGAGGGGGAAAATATCACTGTCCTCTACTTAGATACTCAGCAACCACTCTTGAAACGGGAGACCTTAATGTACTTGGTAATTGAATTTGAAGAAATGAAGAAGAGCTGAAGGTCAGGTACATGTCTTGTCTTCTCTCCCACATCACCTACCAGCTACACCAATAACATTTGCAATTTCCCTAGAGTACAGAATTGGTTAAGAAAGGGATAAAAAGGTATCAAGACGAAGGTGAGAACAAGCCAAACCTGAAGGGAAAAGAGAACAGCCCACAAGCATGGCATTTATAGTTAAACCTGCAGAAAATAACAAGCCATTCAGCAGAGAGATCTGATTCATGTTCAGACATCTTAAGCACTAAGTAACAAGTTGCCGGTGTGTTGCTGGCTCTCGTTTCCAGGCTTCTCACTGCTGGCAACACTTGCACTGAACATTGCAAAAACAACAGCTGGAAACTCAAGACTGTCAACTGCAAACATAGCAGACACTGCAAAAGCACTGCAAGCTCCTGAACATTTAGCCTTCCTATCTGAAACCATGTAGCCCACATATTTTATCTTCCCTCAGACTATATTCTTTCTGTCAAGAAAACAGACTCTAAAGAAAAGATGATCTGCAGTCAGAAATGCAAAACAAATCAGCTTTCTTTGAATTCAAAACTAATGAAAGCAAATGCTTAAAAACATAAAAGACATCACGTTTCTGTAACTGAAGACAGGAAACATGTTCAGCTGCAACAATAATAGACTTTAAAAAACACCTCAGTAAGTTTATAGTTTCATAGTATGCTTTTTAGTATTTCTAGTGATTCAGTGCTCCAGATCAGCAACCCATTCTGTACACAGGAGTGACAGGAAATACCTTTTGATCTTTCTACCTTAACAACAAATGTATTGCAATAGCACTAATGCTGCGTTATTATTAAATTCTTCCAAGAAGGGCAAAAGCTATTTAAAGAGCGGCAAGGACATGGATTGGTGCATGTTAGGGGAAATTACTGGCTCCCCAGCAGCCTGACCGACTCTCTGCTCAGCAGCCAAACTGGTCTCCCCACACCTGCACCACAAGCTCTGTGTAAAACAGCTGAGAGAGGGGCAAGAGACACAGCCAGGCTGGGGGCCTAGGCTGAGACATGGCATCATAGATTTTTTAGTACTGCAGCAGCAGCACTGTGCATCACTGGTACCATGTCATTGCCCAGATCAGAAGGCACAGTACTATTGTAATAGCAGCATCACTTACACATGCCTGCTACCTCTCTGCCTCTAAAAGCCTACAAGTCACACAGAACAGAGCAGGACTTATGCCACATACCTGTAAAAGCTGGCCCTGAAAACACTCTAGCTGTCTCAGAGACAACCAGCTCCTCAGCTCAATGTGTGACTCCCTAGCAACTTTGAAACAAAAGCATAGTGTAGCAAGAGAAAATTTTTAGCCCCGAACAATTTCTAGTGCAACAAAATGCCCCTAAAGTTTGGCCCGCAGCAACATTTTGAAGCTAAAGAAAGATCAGTCCTCAAACAGATCTAATTTAAATAGGGGACTAATCCTTACCAGAGAGAGCTAAGCAAAGACAAAGAGTGGAAAAGCAAGATTTAATCCACCATTACTCAGCCTTTGCTTTAGCTAACATACACTTTACTCAAACACAGGTTTCACTGCAAATGATTTAGTGACCCCTACTCTACCAGTTCTGCACTAAGTTCAGTGCAGGTCACAAGGCAACCTTCCCCAAAGTCACTTTACCAGAAGGCATTCAGGTATGACAGTGGTTTTAAAAATTATTCTTAAGTATTATACACATAGGGTTCTTTAAATGAACTTCAATGAGTAAAAGTAATACGCAGCAAGAAACCTCAACCAGTTGGAGGATTGATTACAATATTAATTTTAGCCTCAAATTCTAAGAGGTTGGCTAATTGCCTCTGCAAATGTTGTCTCAATCCAAGCAAGGCAGGCATGGCTGCCTGATTAAAGTCACAAGGTCATCGTTTCTACCTACCAGAGCTTCTCTGAAAAAAATCATAAAAGAAACAACATAGAAAACCCAAATTGCCTTTTTTGTATCACTAACGCACTAATTTAAATATTCCCACAATACTCCTACAGTTGCATTAGTAGTCTGACTTGCCATGCCACTGCTGTATCATCAGCTGACTCTGAATTTCAACTCCTGCTTATCTTTTGTCTCTGTACCACAGTCCACCATGAAATATCATTATCATGTTTTAGGCCTTACTTGCCAATTTTGGTAAGAAAGGTATCTTCAAGCAGGGGTACATCAGTAACTGCTAATCACAGCAGAGCACCTCATGGACCTAAAACTTATCCAGGGAACTGCAAGTGAATACCTACCAACAAGATGTGTAATTATTGGGCACTTACATTAAAAGTTTTCCCATTTAAGACCACACTGTGCTGCTGTTACGAGTGGAAGAACAGATTCTCCACTGCTCACATCCCCTTCAATTTATTGGATTCACTTCACTGTGATCAGTGATGCTGAGAAGAATACAGATGGCTACAATCAATCTTTTCAATCAAATGCTATCCACTTACAAGCTTTTAAATTATTAGTAGCTGGTCACCTGAGGTAATGAAGGTGCCATCCTTAGTAATGACTGAATTTTCTATATTTGTAAGAGATGCTGAATGTGAATAGAAAATTCGGTTAACAGATGCTCTGTAACTTTGATACTTTTGCTCCCTGAAGACCTCCAAACCCATTCTCTCAGTACATCTATGAATCTCTTCTTTTGCCTTTTCTCATGATGTCCTCTATATTCAGAGCAGGTACTTACCACTTGTCAAGAAATCCTTCTTCCTTGCATCTCCCTAGCACCTTTTTTAATAAATCCTTCTTAGGGTGCTGACCTCTAGTACTGGTCTGGTCTCAGCCTGCCCAAATATTGTTCCTATCTTTATTGGCCTTAACATATCTTACAGCAACACTAAGAGACCTTCAGTAAGGATTCAGGTTCCTTTTACGCTAATACATCTTTTGTCATTTCTTCCATAGGTCTCATATAAAGTTCTTCAGGAAAGTACCTACTTACACTCCCAGAGAATAGCAATCAACGGGTCACAACTGAATTTGTCACCTAACAAAATGAACAGAAGCCCAAAAGCAGATTGTGATCCAACACAGTATTCTCAACAATTGTCAATATTTGATATTTCAGAAGAACAAGGGGAAAAAGCGTACATTCAAGCTACAAAAAGTTCACTCTTCCTCATAACACTTCGGCTATTTTTTTTTGGTCCTTGAGATTAGTTTAGTCCTTATTTTACTCCAGATCCTGAATATAAACAGTTAATGCTAACAGAGAAATGATGCACTCTGCTCTTTCATAAGCTAAAAATAAGTTATACTGTAAAAAGCTTCATCAATAAATCCTGAAGACCCTCTTAGGCCCCCACTGAAGTACATTTTCTAGGACCTTTATAAGGCCATGATGCAGAAACAATCTAGACCATCAGCTTCTGCTGTGAGTAACATTTTAGTACTCCACCTTCTACAATTTGAATGTTACAGGGGCTTATCCTCCCCAGTATGTCCTCCTCCTCACATACCTCAGATGACTTGTTAATGATCTGTCCGCTGTTTCTCTGTCTGCATTTCATGCAATATGTTAAAATAGAAAAGTAACAAAAATTTGGAATATAAAAAAATAGTAATAAAAAGGGGTATTTTGAGCAGGCACTTCATGTAACAAGCTGCTTTTGCTTAGTGACAGTTTTTCTTCATTAGATGATTTTTTCCACGTATTATCATAACACTGCTGCCAAATCACTGACAAGGAATAGCAGGAAAGGATAACTAAACACACAGCCAGAAAAAGAAGAAAGGTGTATCTTGAAATCATACCAGATCTTACATTATTTCTTTTGGTTTCACAGATTCAAGAAAGATTTCAACAAAGCATAATTGTTCTAATAATTCTGCATTACTAAAACAAGCTAGTTTTCAAGTAACACATGGTATTGTCCACACTGATGTAATTAGGACTGTTCAGAAAATTTGTTTTAATGCTATTCCTCGTTAAAATAGGGGGAAAAGGCACAAAGCCAACTATATACTGCGTAAGGGTACATTAGCAAGACCAAAGAGTAGTAGTTACCCAGCTGTAGGATATTTGTTCCTTGTCTTCCAGGCCTCAGTCCAAAAAACCCTTTCAATAGCAGCCTAACTTCACAGCTACTCATGCACTTTAAGTCAGAAAAAGCACTCAGCTATCTCAAAATGGAAATCACTAAGTATTTTACAAGATCAAGGCAGGCTTAAATCAACATGTAATTATTCAAACACCTGTATTTCAATCATCTATAATGAGTTACTTTCCGCAGTGTTGCTACTGGAGGTTACATCAATGATCCTGGGAAGAGCTGCAGGTTTTGTTTAGAAGCATGTTTGGAGGTGTTCAGAGTAGGGTTTTGTACGTTTTCTAACATGACATATTTTCCAATGTTTTGTTTATCTCATCTGGGATGTCAAACGACAGGCATCAGAATGCCACAATAATATTTGCTTTTTCAAAGAATTGTGACACCCTTTCCTCTCAAACTCACAAATCTACAGTTCAACAGTTAGAATCCTTCACAGGTTCCCATACCCATTAATAAAAATGGATCCCCAACACACAGGGTGAGAGAAAAAACAGCACTGCAACAAGAGCAGTGAGACGCTATCTCTGAATGCAAAGCCTGCACTACAACCTATTGGCCCCAGAGTTATACATTCAGTGCACTGAGGCTTCTACATTTCTTCGAGGAATAAAGAGCAGCGCATTATTAGTAACAGCCTAAAGCAAACGGAATGACATCACCAGAATTCTTCTGCAGACATCACTGGCTTCTCAATCACAGTACTACTTACTTATGCTTTTATTGCTATCTTTTGTAAAATTTAATGTACATTTAGATGAAATATGTACAAGGGAATTACACAGCAAAATCTCAAGCAGGCTGTGTTTCTATGCAAGCATTCATCTTCTCTACAGGAAACCTTCTAGGTGTATACAGCCTTATCTTCTCATCTGTAGTGAAATCTCACAAAAAAAGCAAAGACTTTTGTTAGTTTTCTGGCTGATCTTTCTAGCAAAGATATGTTCATCCTTTGTGGCAGAAAGCAGGTCATATGAAAAGAATATCTGAAGAAATGCAACTTTGAGAAACAAAGAATAATAAAAATCAAAGCCATAAACAAGCCATTTGAAATAAAAGCCTAACAACATCTAGGAGAGACTGCAGCTTAACTTCATTTACTCTCCACTTCTAAGCTTTAGAGATATTTGAGACACACAGTTCTGACTGAGAAAAATTCATATATATATACACTCAAGAGTCACTGAGACAGTAATATCATTTTTATGTAATATAAAGCATCTTCAAAAGCGAGTCACCCTCTTTTGCATGCCATCCTTAGCTGTCAATGCTAGCATTAGTTATATGAAAAAAGATGTAATATTAACAAATTTGTTTAAATTACAGTTTCTTTGCACAAAATGTGAATAGGCACAGGTCAGATTTACATGACACAGAGATGGAATGGTGACAAAAAAAACCCAAACAAAATTATTACTACCTTAGTTATTTTCAGAAGTTAATGTGAACAAGATCAGCAAAGTGCGTTTTCATTTTCTGTTAGCCAGACTATGAAATTTGTACAAAATATCGCTGATTCTGAAAAAAAGACCTGGCAGAAGAAACGTTACGCTACAGCTTAGCTTTGGAGGTGATTGTCCAGTGTCATAAGGAGCAAAAGTTTACACAGATCGAAGGGGAGGTTGAATAAGTTGAGTGTGTGGAAAACCACAGGTAGTTATTAAGCACAGTAATCACTCTTATCTCAGTAAATCCATGAGCTGAAAACGGTTGAAGTCTCAGAAGGAAATGGAAGGCATTACCATGCATGCTTGCCTTGTTCTTGTTCTTCCTTCTTGTTCCTTATAGCTGCTGCTCAAGACAGGGCATCTTTTGTCTGATCCGGTACAGCCTTTTTCTTATGTTCTTAGGTAACGAAAAGTGGTGTAACAGAGAAACAGACTGGATAGAAATAGTACAAAGAGCACCATACCACTGCCTACAAAAGGCACAATCCAGATGGAAGCCTCCAAAATTTCCCAGAATCTGTCATCAAACAACATTTGATTCAAACTTGCCTTCAAATCTAACGAAAGTTGGTGGCAATCTGACAAAACTCCATTGGCCTCAGCCTACCACCATCTGAAGAGAGAGGTAAGGTGGCCTTCTGTGGGCTAACGCAATTGTTGAAAGGAATTGTGCACATAGCAAGGTCAATAATAAAGTACCCTCTAATCTTGTCTGCATTCTTTTCTGTCCTCTCACCTATGTACTTGCTTGTTTCATTTGCATACTACGATTTGTTTGCTGCAGTGTAAATTGTTCAGGGCAGGAGCTGTCAGTGACATTTGTAGAGGGCTTCACACAGTAGGCAGCATTCAGTGAAACCCTCTGGCCTCTGCCAATGATAGAAAATAAGACAGGACAGCAGCTGAGGGTAGCAGCATGTTGGTATTCTTTATTCTCTGAAACCAACATTAGACTTAACAGGAGCAGCAGAAAGACTAGTAACGCAGAAGGCATTTTACCTGCGATACGTGGCTACTCGCTTTTTCTGAAAGCTAATTTGTTCATGCTCCACAGCTTCACTTATTCTATATTAACAGAAGTCAGCTGCATGACAGAGTCTGAGTTTAGTTTTTATTGTTAACTGAATGCTCATCATCTCCAGCAACATCCAATTTCTCTCCTGATTGCTTCTCTCTTCTGTCTCCTGTTGCTCCATTTTGTCTTCAGCCTAACTGAATACACTAAATGCCTTAAAAGGGCTCTTCTATTTCTGCCTGTAAGGTAAACTAAGACCTGAGCTGCTGTTAATTCACTTTAATTCATGTTAATGCACAGAAGGCAATAAAATTGGCACAGTAATAGGGCATCACAGTAACACAAGGGGAGCTTGGCTGTCACTGACTCCAAATGAGGATTTTTTTTTTTCTTTGTAGCCTTGTGTTCATACCATTTCTAACTTCAATATTCTACAGTTTTCTTCACTACTCACAGAAAAGTCCAGGTTTAGTGTTTCCTCAGATCTCAGTTTGGTTTAGCATTCTTATATCTCAAGAAGCAAGCACAAAAATTAGCCAGGGAATACTGTTTTGCCTCTGATCAGAATGTTCAAAGACAATTTACAGAAGAAACACTATGGTCTCTCTTTAAAGCACATCACAGGAAAACTGCGTTTTCAGTGTTTAAGAAAAAAAAAAAAATCTTCTCGCTGCATGTCTGAAGTCAAAATAACACACTCCTAAGCTTAGCTACTTTGACAACACTGCTGATGCAACATCCCTACTTGTTCTGGTGATATTCTTAGAAAGAGGTGTTAAACTGCTTAAATTCTCATATACCAGTGCAGAAATTAAGCAGTTGTGTAATTTCATCCATCTTTGAAAAGTTACACCAATTCACATGAGCTCTAAATTTGGCTCACAACTGAACACTGCTCTCTCATATAGCTCTTAGCTTTCTCAACAGCTTTCCTTATGAATATACGAAGAATTTGTTAAGTTTCTGGGCCTTATTATTCTTCAAATCCCATCTGTGCCATATCAGTTATATCTTATCAAATAGAAGTACATTCCGACAGCTTTGTATTAATGTAACATCACAAAATGTTCTTGAAATTAGTGTTACTGACCCTATTCTCTAGGTAAAATCAAACAGGATTTGAGTAGCAGAGGGGAATTAAGCCCTCAATCTCAGTTCAACAGAAACCAAATCATCTTCCCCGTCCCCCCCTTCCTAAACTCTGAGATTTGTGTACAAGGAATCTTTTGCAGAAGATCCCTCAGAAAACCATTCTCAAATCCTATGGCATAAAAGGTCTGAAAATAATATGGCTAACAGGAACTTGTCTGATTTGTCTCCCAAACACAATGTGCCATTGTTTTTCTTCAGTCCTACTGTAATACAAAGCTTTTTCTTTCCAATGGCATAAAAGTCGGTATATCTTCTTCTGTCATACATGGCATTTTTAACATATTTTTAAATAATAAAGTGAGCAGAAAGGGGAATATTACATGGCCTGTTGGTTATTAGCAGGGTTTTTTAACACTCTCTCTTCCTATTCTGAAGATCCTCCATACACCCCTCTGAAGTAAGTGCAAGCAACCACAGAAGTAAAACAATTGATCCTCTTCAGATCTCAAGCCTTTACCTCTGTTATACAGTCTTTTTGTAACACTTAAAGAAAAAAAAAAACAAAACAAACCACTTCTTTTTAAAAAATGAAAGGATGGAAAGCAATTGGACAGAAAGAAGCAGCCGCTACATGGTCAAGCTAAGCAACATTAGTTTATGAACAACTAACTGGCTAATAAAACAAGAAGATTTGGCTGCCACATGAAAAGAATGACAAAGATAAAGCTTTGAAAGCAGTCTTGTTAAAGCTCTAGAATACCTCATGCTATCACAGGGGAAATGGCAGCAAGGAGAAGCTTAAAAACAAAAAAAAGATTAGTAGATTATAGTTAACTGACAACCTGAAGGCTATCAATATTTCCAAATTAAAATGTATTGTCTCATTTGATTTACTGACACCCATGACCAAAAGTAGTAAATAGAGCAAACTCTGCACTAAGCTTTCATTCTTCCTCTCTCCCCCTTCCTTTCTACAAATGCAGAGCTCTGGCTCCCTCCCCAAGCTTGCCAAAGTAGTAACTGAAATTGATTTCTGAAGCCTCAGGCAAAACACTCGCATGGATCTGTTTCCTTATGGTGGTAGAAACTTGGGATGGATGCCCTAAGTGAGCACAGACTGCCAGACAGGTGAACAGCTATGGAATTTTCACCTCTATTTCACCGAGCAGTCTGGGGAAGCTTAGCTGACAATACAGCTTGTCTTGTCTGTCGGGGGGGCGGGAACAATAGGCACCATCTGTCCTGCCTCATTCAGAAGTGCAAGCATCCGAGATGAAGGATCCCGTCAGCGCACCAGAAAACGATAGCTGTAGCGGGGAGCTGAATCCATACTGATTAGCACTATAGTTCACTTCATGTAGGTACTTACTATGGGCCTGAGCTGAGAGAGAGTTTCTATTTCTGCTGCCCTCATGCCATGCAGTAGGCTTTGCACTAATGATATAGAATGAAAAATTTAATAACTATAAAGCACTGCTTGTCAAATGCTATATAGCTGGTCTGTCACCAGTCATGAAAATCCAGTGATCTGATCGGATGCCATACTCTTGCCAAAATATACAGAGAGAAATTAAAGAAAAAACCCTCTTGGCATCTATAAATCACTTAAGTAACACAAAGCACTTTTATATACAGAAATAGTACCCATTTTATGGAGTTGCAAATTTACAGACAGAATCCATTTTGCCTATGGGTGGACACATTGAGAAAAGAGTGTATTTTACATTGCCCTTATTGACACAGAATTCAAGAATTAATCCAGAGGATAACACAACCACAAGAAAATTCAAGGATCACACTAACTGCACTTACTTGTTACAGCTGCTGTCAAGCTCCTCAGCTCAAAATTAAAAACTGGTAATAAGAAATTATTATAAAACTCAGGAAGGAAAATAAGGTAATTTTAAGACTCGCCTGTTACCTACAGCATATTCTTAAGGAATGTAATTAAAAATATTCTGTAATTCAAAAATATTAGAAGACAGTAACTTTCCTTAGCCTCCCCTTTCATCATCAAGATCTCCTACCGTAGTCCAGATGTTTGTGTTGTAGCTTCTCCAAAACAAAAAATGCGTATAGCCGAAGTAGTCAGTCTTTGGACATGGATCTAACTGTGTCTCAGCTACCAATGTTTCTGTCTCCAGCTGACTGCTCCTAAGGAATGAAACATCAGACCTCATAATGAGAGCCCTAAAGATATTTTCAAAAACAGGGCTACCTCCATAGGGTTTTTTTGCATTCCCACAGCAAGTTTTTTTTTTTATTTTATCTGCCTGTGGGCATTTAGTACCCTTACTGAGATGAAGCAATGCAGTAATTAGGGTACATTTATCCAACCAAAGGAAGGTAATTTGCTTTCATTTTCCATAATGGAAGGAGAGGGGTAGTAGGTGAGGTAAGAAGTTATTACTGACCCTGCCAGAACTTTTTTCCCCAAAGCAATGAAAAAAACCATTCTTTCAGAAAAATACGGGGTTGAGCCAGCAAATTTAGCATTTGCATAAGACAGTCCCAGCGGGTTATGCACTACAGAGTAAATTACTATAAGGAAATACTCCATATAGAGGATAATTTTGCTGGAATACTCTCTACAGAACAACTCAAGA
Source organism: Egretta garzetta (assembly GCF_000687185.1). Taxonomy (NCBI): domain Eukaryota; kingdom Metazoa; phylum Chordata; class Aves; order Pelecaniformes; family Ardeidae; genus Egretta; species Egretta garzetta. The sequence goes on from NW_009259180.1 coordinate 427,910, forward strand.
GTGAAGATACATAAAAGATGTCATTTTTCATAGAAATTATGTGTGTTTATGTATCTCCATAGATGAAGAGAAATGTGAGGAAATGCATGACAAAAAAATTACATTATCTAGAAATATATGACTATATTAATATTATACGTATATTATAATATACATGTAACATATATATGTGTTATAAATATATGTATATATTTATGTATACACATTGTCTATGTTATATTTTATATACTAAATTTACATAAAACACATGCAGTACATGAAGAAAAGTGATGCAAAATTGCAGTGCAACAAGCAGTCATTTTCTAGGCAAAAGCCCAGCAGGTAAGAGACTTTAAGCCCCAAGAAATCTTAAAGAACAGCTCCAGTACATTTTTTCATACCATCACATTACATTAGCTGTGTGAACAACTGCAAATAGAGAAAAGGGTGGATGTGGAAATCAATATTCTCAGTCAAAACAATAAGGAGAGACTATCAGGCTTATGGAATACAGCTGCAGCTCTGGATATTAATTCAGACATGTTGCCATCAGTGTCCAGTGACACTGAAAACAAGGATTGACTTGTTTTCCTCGGCACTGTCAAAGACTGGCTCTATTTTACCTACTACCACTGTGAACCTTTGGGAAATATGCTTACAGCACCTCTTTTAGTAACCTCAAAATCTGAGAAAGTCAGCTTTTCAGCAAGGCAAAAGGATGACCAAATAATTCATCAGAATATTTAATAAATACCAGGTATGGTAAAAAAAATAAAATCATGCATCCCTCCTGTAAGTCTGGAATATGAATTTCCAAATGTTTTGCTAATATTGGTCACAAAAACACCACCAGCATCATCCTCGAACTACAGATTCAGTTACCACAAGAGTAGCTTAATCAAGATGCCAGACGGAGTCTTCTGTTCCACTTTCTTCCTGGGCAGTATCTTGACACTAGGAGCTACCTTGCGCTGCCTGTTTAATTCTCATGAGAATCTCATCCAACTCCACAGGTTTCTTAACGATTTCTGAGAAAATCTCTTATGTATGTAAATCTCAAGGATCAGTTTAAACACAGCTACAAATTTACACCATCATACCTGGAAAGATTCTCATCTCTGAAACTGTGGAAAGAAAAATAACCCCTTCACCCCTCCTGCTTCTCTCCCCCCCAACACCCCCCAACTCCAACCAACCCAACTTGACATTGCCAATTCATCCTTCCATTCCTCAGAAGCTGAAAAACCACCAGTCGTGAACTAATAGGGAGTTTATTACTACTCTTCAAAGACAGAGTATGGAAGGTTTGGGAGTTCTCCAATGTTCGGAAATGTATATCATGATTTATGATTACCAAGTATACAGTCAAACAGTAAATGAGTGAAAAAGTAGGCTGATTTTCTTCTAATTGCTTCCCAAAAAATGTTATCCAAAACTAAGTGCCATTGGATATGTTCTAATTTTTTTAGAGAAGCTGAATAGGTCAATTACATTTTTTTATTTTGTACTGAAATTTTCATGTTCAGAAACTAAGAAAAGTTATAGTACTGTCTGGTGAGAAAACATCCCCTTTTTTTCCACAAAATTCCTTTTTTGCTGTAACATCAATCTTCACTTTGTAATATTTCCAAATAAATACAGTAAGAAAGAATGCAACATTCTAACTACTATTCCTTTGCAGAAGTCGAAAACTAAAAAACGGCCTGACCACTTAAAATATTTTCTTTTTAAAAAAATTAGACACGCCAAAGTCTATGAAATGGAAAAGAATGCAGACAATCAGGATTTCCTTCATAAACGTATTTGTTTTGTTTTTTAATATCTTTACCAAGCATGAAACTCAAATTGTTTGTATAACAAGCGCTACTGGTTTCCACTCCCATTAGGATATCTATATCATCAAACCAATTCCTCTTATCAAATAACCTGCATCAGGTATTTCACTCGCTGTGCAATTGACTTTGGGCGATTCCGTGTAGCCAGGAAACACCTGGTTGGTTGAACCAAAAAACAACTCTAGAGCTTCAGTAAAGTCAGGATGCAGGTCTGAGGAGCTTCTTTCTTTGTGGTTCTGTTTTGAAGCACTGGTGTAATAATGGTTTCCATTCAACCTGGTTGTGTATTCACTCCTTACTACACCTTTGATAAAGTTACAGAAGAACACATAAATTTTCATCTCTTTGCCTATGCCACTGCTCTATTATTTTTCACCACCATTTTCCAAACAATACAACAGTCAAGGAACATAACAGTAGGAAGCTAAAGAGAATAAGCATAGAAGGCCTTTTACTCCTAAGTCTGTAAATGATCTGTCTGTTCACCAATAGGTAAGAGTCCTCCACCCTTCCTCATGTGGCGCTGCAGATGCTCTATTAGCAGTCAGCCTGATTTCAGAGAACATGCAAAAGCATGTCTAAAAGCATGGATGAGCGGACTGGACTTTTCCACATCAGCTTAGCTCTATCCACATAGAGCTTCTGAAAGTAGAGCAACAACTAAGTTGCTCTAGCAGTCAGCCATGCTCCTCTAGCCTCCTGTTCCCTCCCTAAGCTGTTATACTTGGAATGACTACACACCTGGGTACAACTGAGCCGCTTCTCCTTCTTTGCCAGGTATCATTGCCGCGGGGAAATGGCTGTAAAGCAGGGCAGAAGCAAGCTGGTAAAAGCAGAGTGAACAATCCCAGACTTAGTCCATTTGGCCACACATTTCAGACTGTAGCAAAACACAAGAGCAGTCGGTGCTCACTGTTCTGGATCAGTCTGCAAGGCTTAGCCAGGAATTGGGTTAGAGTTACATAAACCCTAATTCAAAAAGGATTTCAGCTTCATTGTCTGGTTCAGCTAACACAATTACAGAAGAAGCTTTGTCAATACACTGAAAAGATTTATTCTTTGCAAATGTTCCTGTTGCATTTAGAGTCAGAAGGGAATTAGGACAGAGACAAACGATGCCCATTGTGTAGGCAAAGTTTCCAAAAAAGATACAGAAATGCAGAGGAGCTTGGGTTCATGCTGACACACCACAAGTGATGAGGGAGTGAACCCTACTAAATTTACAATGGGGAAAAGAAAAAAACAACCATGTTTTTTCCGCAAAAGCTGTCAGTATTTACTCTGTTAACTGAAATGCAGGGGCTATGAAATACAACTTTGAAAAGTTTTTAGTTAAAGTGGCTACGAAAACCTAGCATAACTGGCTATTTACCTTAAACCATAAAAGCATTTTAAGCAAACTAACAAATTGATAAAAAAAGCACAAAGAACAAAATAAAGCTATGGCATTCTCAGCTTTCATTGGTTTGAATGCCTCAGGAGGTGTGCAACTAAGCAAAAGGCATCAGAGAAAAAGCTACAGGCTCTCTTTCACAGCATGATCTGCTGGCCAGCACACCTTTAACACACACGTATATACTGCCCCACAGGATTTGTGGATACTGTCCCACAGAAACCCTGCCTGATCATCACTGAGGGTAGATTCCAACTGCAGCACATGCTGGCTGGACTTTACAAGCAAAACCTAATTGTCTCCTAAATTTTCCATCTTTCACTTGATCGAGGCACTGTCTAATTCACAGCAAGAAGGAGCTCGATTCTGCCTGCCAGGTTACACAGACAAGAAAACAGGCAAGAGCTTTGGTTAAAACTTTCAGAATTAGGTGAGATATAGTATCAAGCCAAATAACTTTGATATTGAATATATGTTAATATTTGAATCCATAATGCTGTTCTCTCACACATATTGTTTAAAAGCTTTTTTATCTAGGAGAGAAGTAGTTGTACTGTTCTATGGAAGCATACAACTGATTCATACATGTGAAGTCCTCTTGATCTAAGAGGCTTCTGGAGCACACTTTGCAAGTAGGTTCTGTGAAAAAAAAAAAAATTATACCTGAAAAATCGTGTATATCAATCCCAATTATAAGGGCCGAATCAGAACTCATCTATCTCCAACTTTCGGCATATTTGAAACACACAGCATTACCATTTCTAGTGATACTTCCAAGTGCTACTGATGGTCTACACGTATTTGTAAGTCTATGGAAGACACAGATATTATTAACTAACACAGAGAGCTGGTCAGGACAGAGAAATTGCTTCACAGCAGTTTGCCTTTCAGTTTCACATCTGCTATATTTAAATAATTGTCATGCACGCAAAACTGCCTGGCATGCCTCTCATTTGGGGCCTAGAACATGCTGCAAGAGCACACTCACTCTTTACAAAATGCATTAGCACATTCATGATGGGCCTCGAGTATTCCTTCTCAGAACATAAAAGACAATTTTCAATTTCCACATGATGCTTTAATTATAAAAATTGATTAACATTCTTGCTCTCCAGTACTGGTCATACAAAGCACAGCTCCTGATGACCACAGAGATTCACCTGTAGCACAGAGCAAAATCTATCTCCTGTTTAGTCATTACATTCCTACATCATTACTATTCTTTTCCAGCCAGAACCATATTTAATAGACTTCTGATCAAGTCAGAAGACTTAGGGGGGTCTGAATGACAAAGTAAAAACACAGAACTGAGAGAAGAGCCAGCAGCTGACCACACTGAAGGCACACACCAGTGAGTCCCATTCGGCTATCATACAAGAATTTAGCATTCTCTCATGAAAACAAGCAAAAAATTTTTATGTGGGGAGTTCAGGCAGAGATCAAGGACCTTAAAAGTCTATGGCAGAACACAGAACTGATGCAAACCTGAACACAGGCTTTCTGTCATTCCTTGAACCAACCTTTGGTTTTCTGGGTTTGGATCTTTAAAATTCTTCAAAGAAAAGGAAAAAAAAAAAGTGGAATTGCCAAATACCTCCAAGAAAAGTAGAACGACATGTAACACAGTTGTGGGAGTATTAGCAGATCCTGAGAACAAATATAAAACAAGAAAAGTACACATTAGTTTGAGCCTTAGAGAAGTCTGGATTTAACTCAAAGGAAAGAAGGCTGAGGGTTCCCGGTCACTGTCATGGAATGCTATGCTAACTGAAATAGAGCACCATGAAATTTGGTTTCTGTTCACACCAAATCTCAGTAAACATGCATTTCGCCATGGGATGAAGTTCAGCTGCTTAATCTACAAAGCAATGCCATTTTTTGGCATGATGTATGTACTGCCAAAAACATTGTCTACTTCATTTTAACACATTTTCACCACTTTGAAAGCTAGCTGCAGAGGAGAGTATCAACTTGAAAAACTTACGTGCTCAAAACACCATGAGTAAAATTATCTTCCAAGAAGAACAAAGCTCTGAATGCAATTTTCTTTCAAATATGCCTGCATTTGTTTTCACAAATCCAATTATTTCTCTATAGTGTGCCTTCTCATACTGTGTGGTTTCAGCCACGTAGACATACTCCAGGTACAAGATACAAGCTAATTAGTAGCAAACTACCCCAACACTAAAAAGGAAAATAAAGGAGATCTGTTAATACTAAATAACCACGAGAAAAGAGTTGGTAAGAAAAAAAAAAAAAAACCACACCAAACCCCACCAACCACAAAACAACTTTAGCTTAAAGAGGTAGGAGAGTGAACTCTTCTTTCAGAAATGAGAAAATAAGTTTCTCAGAACCCCACAATGTGAACGAAAGTAGTAGGGTACTAGAATTCCTGTGAAAAAGGCTTACAAATAAGTGTGAGATGACCATTGAACTATGGATGGAGTCTCAATTCAAGCAGACATCAAACTGGGACATGTTAGCCTTTTACTAAGCTAACAGTTGATCTCCAAGTTTTCCCTTGATACACTGCAGCCTTTAAGATCAAGCTATTTGAATTTACTCTCAGAATTTTTAGCCTGAGGGCTTACTGGTGTCACAGCTATTTTAAAATAGGGATCAGCACTGCACAGAGATAACACCACTGCAGCATAAACACCTGCCAGCTAAACTGACAGCTCTTCGAAGATGGCTCTGGACACCAATCCCAAAAGAGCTAACAACAGCTGAGTTAAGCTGGAGGTTCACAAATGGGACACATGAAGAGCCCAGAGGTATACAGACAGCTACCTCTCTCATCCTAAAGTTTCACTGTCAACAAGTTTCAGAAAAGCAAATTATAGATGATCAAATTCCTGCACTTTGCAAGTAATTTTTCATATAAACTAATTACTCAGTAAGAATCTACAAATCATCTCCTAAATGTAATTAATGCACGCATCTTGATTTGTCAGTCGTATCAGTATACAAACACCAGCCGAGCGTACATGTAACACGATCTTATTGCTACATCAGCAGCCTCAACCACCACCATGACTTTCCTAAGCTAAATAGAGACACAAATGCAATGTGGTGTCATTTGATTGACACCAGTGGTGTGACATTACGGCCAAGTTGAGCAATGAAGTATGCTTTTTTCTGTATTGATCTCAAAATATACCAGCCTGCAAAATCTACAGAGAAGTGCAAAGCCAAAATTAATAGTATCTTCTAGTCATATCGAGTAACTTACTGCGAAACAGCCACACTCCCACGCAGTGAAGCCAACTGTGCTGAACTTTCCCTTAGCATTTTTAATTAAATAAATAGTGACATCAGATTTTTAAAAAGTACGTTTTATCAGTTCGAATTAAACCAACAAGTCCCCCACATAACCATAACAGGGAAATGATAGGGTTAGTGTAGGACTCCCTGACTTCCCATGTTCTTTGTTAATCAGTTACTTCACCACATGTAAAATGAGGCCACCCTTCTTCAAACTCTTTTCTGAGAGACCACTATCTATTTAAAAATTTATGCAAGGCTATTAAGTTTTGCAATGGTAAAAAGGTTAGAGTGCAGTAGAGAAGTCAACTGCAAGACTCTTTGGGGCAAAATTCACATATTTCAGTTATTACTAAAAAATAAGCTGAATGCACAAAGAAACAATTTCTTTAAGCCAAATAAATACCATTTTGTGTATCTTTTAAAACAAATTGAGCCTTTAAATTTCATACTGCCCTCTCTGTTTCTTTATTATTCCCCAGTATCGATAAAAAGAGATATAAATCCAGTCAGAGCAGTGATACTGCAGCTGGGATACTGTAGAGAGGTATAAGACAAGAAACAAAGCATTAGGTAGTATGGTAACAAGCAAGTGACAATGCAGATACATAATTTCTCAGGAAAGATGTTTAAAAAACAAAGTAGTTTCCTTGGGTTCCTCCATGACACAGATATTTAAATACAGAAAACTGGATGCTAATAAGAATATAATTTGGCAGCAAAAATTAATTAAAAGAGAGAGTCTTAATGGCAATGAAACTGAAGACTCGCCAGGCAATCTACAGAAGTCTCTCATCTTGCCACAGGAAACCTAACCAACAGGGTCATGAACAAGAACTACTCATATGCAGCACTGTTTTGTTACTCTACTTCAGTAACCAAATGCAATCTTGTTGCTCACTTCTATTTAATCTGGCAATATATCAAAGCATTCCATATGACTGGAAAAGTCCAGAGTCTTACTTGCTATTACTGCCCACCCATAGTGATTGCTGTAGCAAATGACCTGGAACACTGTGAAAAATAAGGCTGAACTGGGCCTGCTACTACCACCTTATGTAACCAGAGCAGAACCTGAATATTTAGGCTCATTCCATTCTCCTGAGATACTCTACCCCTTAATGAAAATAAATGCTGAAGCACGTTCCTGATTTGGGACACCACACAGTAGCTCATCCAGCTGTTTGAACATATCTATGTGATGGTTAACATCCTTTTGTTTTATCATATTCTGCTCTGCAAGTTTGATGATTCTGGTATATCAGGGCTCAAAAGAAATGCTGGATGATGTGAAAAAAAATGTAGCTATTTTAAAATTTAATGGTTTAGAAACCTAAGTCAATTTCATTAGTAACTGTTTACATTCATTTATAAAAGCTTATATGCTCCTAATTAAACAAACTAATGTTGCTGTGCTATCACTAGATATTTTTTATGGCTCAGTTACAGCAGTCAGAAATCTCCCACTGTAAGGATGTAACAACAACAACAAAAACCCTACATAGCAAAAACATTCTGTGCTTTCAATAGGTTGCTATGGAAATATTTTTCCTTCTATAACATCAAAGTAGCTTCACACACCCAAGCAGAAGACTGGTTGCTCAGTCGTTAATTTGATTCATTTTCAGAAGTTTCCTCCATTTACAGGACGGTAACAAGCTAAGACCCTCATTAAACAACAACCAAAAAAAACCCACCTGTTGCAAGTTAGTATAAAGAAATTAAAAAAAACCCTAAATTGACAACTGGGAAGATAAAGCAGGTAAAGACATAAGGTACATCCCAGAAAAAAATGGAATTTCATCAATCAGAGAAGTTCTGCAGTTTGGTAGAAATCTACTAAGTTCACAAAAGAGAATTTCTCAGCTCAATCCAAAAAGTGCATTTCAAAGTTAGTTCTCAAAAACATCTAAGGGGGGGGGAATGGAGTGTCAGAAAACATACCTTAGCATGAATCATTTCTTTGACTGCAAGTACTTCAGCAATGCTCAGGTACATGCAGAAGGCTTAGAAAGCAATAGAAAAACAAGCCAACTTCAGCACGAGTACGGTTTCACAACACAGGATAGCTCAAAGGCGGAGATCTGTGATGCCCATCAAACGTATCAACCTCAGAGTCCAGAGACTTGGATTCAATTTGCAGCACTTTTATAGACATCCTCAGGCATACGACATCTACACCCATACATCTCTGCTCCCTATCAGAAAAACGGCAATAAACAGCACCTTCCTATTTCAGGAGGAATGATGCGAGGATAAATACATTACAAGCATGTGAGGCATTCAGACATCATAATAGCGGGAGTAAACACATCCCTAAAACAGGCAGAAGATTTAGTGATGTACTTGTATGTACATAGCACCTTTTCCTTCCTGTACCTTCAGGTAGCTGAAGTGGTTAGAGAATGAGTTGTTCTCCATGTCCCTCTCCCAGCATCTACTATCCCCAAAGAGCCTGTGGTCTCTCAGGACCAGGTACATCTCTTCCACCATCCCTGCTAAAAGCACAGTGACCCCCACAACAGTCGGGGACCACTACTGCTTCAGGTTTTGCATCCAAATCTGCTCTTCAAAAATATAGGCCCTGTCTTCCCTGGGCTAACCTAAAGGCCCTGTCTTCCCTGGGCTAACCTGAACGTGATTAACAAGCACAGCTGCCCTTACTGCTGACAGATGCTAACAAAAAACTCTGTCACCCCAAAGTGCTACTATTCTTTATGTATCGTCCCTTTAGTCAATCTGTAAGCTTATGGGAGTGCATATTTAGCACCTATTAAAATTTTCTAGGAGTTACCCATGAGGAATAAGTTCCAATCCCTTTGCAAGGATCCTGTCTTACCTACTAGTAAGGTTATTTTGCTTAGATGACTCCTTTCCCCCCAAAATTTACTTTCATTGGTGGTATGGAGGACTATGAAGATTTAAATGGAAAAAATTAAAATAAAAAAAAAAAACCCCACAACCAACTAAACCAGAAAAATCCTGTACTGTTTACGTATGGAACTTAGGACATTTTCAGAAGCCAGACTCACAAATATCTGCTGATATAGCTACTATGAAGCCTAAAACATTAAACACCTTTTTCAGCTACCTTTTTTAGTGTAGGTTTTCAATTTCTAATTAAAAGAACCTCTGCATCAAATTTCAACAGAGTTTAAGAAGAGGAAGTAATACTTTTGAAAAAGTAAAATACCTGCTTTATTTTTCAAATTACCATGGATAAGTACAAGATTTGCATATGCATTTCAATAGATATCAGAGGCAATATATTGATGATTGCCTAATATTTAACACACTTCAAATCACAACACAAGAAGAACATATACCTTATGTTCTAATTACATAGGGTGGTCACCCCATTAACCACTGAAACCTAAGTTCCTTGGCAAATGAAAATGCAAATAGATGCAGGAGAGCAGAAGGGAGATGAAAGAGCAGCTTGGGTTTAATGTGCTTAAGTAGTGCCTCACCACCCCCTTACTAACAGGGCTGCTCTTTGGAAGCCCCAGGACTCTGTTCTGCCCCATCTCTTACCTTCCTGTGAGCATTTAGTTCCAGCAGGTACTTGCAGAAGTTTGAACGCGACTATCAGAGGTGTTGCCCATCAGTATGAATGGCAGTGCTGCAACAAAGCACCCCTAGAAGTCAGAACCTCAACTTGCCTCAAAGCACTCCATAACTAAACCAGGTCAATCTGAAAGGTCTGCTTCACCACAGGAATAAATGCAGACGGTTTTACAGATTTGATTCATAAACTGTATAGTTCCACACCTTTTTTTCTAATTATCATTTTCCACCAGAGTACTTAAACATTTTTCTTGCTAATAATTAGCAAAACCAGAAGTCAGTGGCAGAAGTGACATGTCTAAGATTTGTTTCAGCACTCACTGAAATACATGGAAGCAATTTTTTCATTCTTTCAGTATGCTTTGAATTATACCAATGGATGTGAGATAACAAGACAACTGCTAGAACCTGAATCACTACTAGTAATACAAAGAACATGTTTCTTTTTAGATAGGTCTTCCATGGAAGAAAAACTGGAAATCCATAATCACATTACCAGTCCTACTTAGTCGTCCTAAAGCAGCACTTTCAAAAGGGTCCCAAATCGCCAAACCTACCTCATCATCCAGCCATCCCATGTTGACTAAACCAAAGGCAGAATAACCTCTCTCTTGCCTTTTTAGGCACAACACAGCAATGGATAGAGCTTAAGTGATTTTCCCACTAGAGATAGAAACAGATTGCAAGAAAAGTCTAAGTGGCTGTAGCTAATAATCTTACCTCTATCCGCACTGACTGACAGCAGAAAAGCATAGAGCGCTTGTATGTGCCATAATCCTCCAGTAAACCTCTTCTATTCATCAAACTGTGTCTATATACGTTTTGTTGAGTCACCTCTGTGCAAACTATTGACCAACTATTTAAAACCAGAAGTGGTTTAATATACTGCGTTCTAGTAATATTGCTGTTGCTATCACCATCTTATTCCACTTAAGTGGAGTTTTTCTTTGCTATTAACTATTTGAGTTCTCCACAAATGGTGTAACTTTGCTGTTTCTTAAAATGTTCTTCCTCTAGCCTTCATCAAGTTTCTACTTCCAATATTGTTTTGTTTTATATAGCATTTAATGTTTAGTTTCAAGCGTATATTTTCATATAATACTGCAGATTTTCTTTCAGTTCCTCAAAGCCATCCCTAGGAAATAAGTAGATTTGGATGCCTTGTAAAAAAGTTCTTAATGACTGAAATTCAATGTAAGTGAAAAACTTTTAATAGGAAATTTGAGCAGAGGACAGAGATCATGCAGCAGAAAACCCTGCATGTAGACACTATTCAGCAGTTCCAAACCACAGTTCTCTTTTTAAAGACCAAATGCATTCATTTGTAAGGAGTAGATATCTCTATGATTTCACAGGCACTATTCTAAGTTGCAACACCCTGCAAAGAAGGCACATCTCAGCAGAGCTGGCTGAACAAATGAAGAGCCTTAAATGAATTCCAATTACATAAAATGAACCACACAGTCTTCCCAACCTTATTTTTCATTTGCCCTCTAGATGTGTGTCTAATATCTCAGTAAATTCAAAGACAGGCCTGAAAAAAATGGTATAGTACACATTTTTGACAAATAACACTGAATTAACACTTTCTTTAGCCATCTGAACCTGTGAAATTGATTGCTGGTTAAATACAAACTAAGCAAGACTTCTAGCACTAGCAAACTCTAATACGCACTCTCTTGTAACTAATAAATACCGGATAAATGTATCATCTTTCATCCAAGCCATCACTGTGTTAAAATTTTGTTCCAGGCCTCTGTGTTACCGCCTCCAGAAAATTTTTTCATAAGACCTTTCCATACCTCTTCAAAGGCAAAACCTGCAGTTTGTTATTAAGACCTATCAGAAGAAACCAAACCAAAGAAACCAAACCCCAAATTCTAGAATCTCACAAGTTAAATTTTCTTCCGAACATTCAGCAGCTTTCTTATCCAAGCTGCATCTTTCTTCCTTTCATACAGTAAGGGTTAGTATCAATAGCTATACATGGTTCAGAGCACAATTGTTGTCCTAAACACTGTTTATACTTAAAAATTAACTGAAGACCCTAGCATTATAATGCATTTGGTAAAACTACACATACTAGTATCTCTGTCACACAGGAAACGCTTTATTTATGAGATTTGTTTCCACCCCAGATTGACAGTTAAATTGTAAGGCTGAAATAGTATTTTTCACTGAATAGAAAATTCAAATAAATTTTAATGAAGAACCACTAAAACGTTTGGCACTGCAGCTGTCAGCAGTTACTCCTATGATGCAGAGCAGCATCTAGTCCAAGAAAAAATTGGCACTGCAGTGCAAAAGTTTTGGCTAGTCCTCATTCCTTAACTGTTCTTTTTTTTTAAAAAAAAAAAAAAAAGATTATTCTGGACAAATTAAAGGAACTAAAAAAAAATTTTTCATAAAAAAAAAGACTATGGAGTGCACATGCAGTAAGAATGATGTGCTACACTTCCTGTTCACTTTAGATTTTGTACAAATTACCACTCCAGTTCTGTCCCCTAAGACCAGAAGGATGCCTGCTCTATTTTAGAGCATCTTTTGCTGATATTCAGAGCTTCAGACTGCAGCTGAGAAAAATCTCCCACCAAGAGCTGGATTAGTCGTGAAGGTTTGAACCATGACTGTCCGAAGCCCCAGGCAGGAAGTACAGCCTTCATGCTCTCTACTCAAGAGCTGCCTTGGGGAGAGGCTGTCACATCACAGACCCATTTTCCCACCAGGCTGGGACACTTCCTACCTGCTGCCATCAAAGAGTTCTGTAGAAGGAACCACTCCTCCATCCTAACTTCCTACCTAGCAATGCTAGTCAACCCAAAGTGCAGCCCTCATTCACATACCTGTCACTCCCAGGCATCGTAATATTTTTCAAAAAATAGTATTAAAACATGTGTATGCCTGTAGGCATAATGTGTTTTGAATAACAAGTTTCAGCACCACACAGTAAAAATTAGAACAATTCCATGGGCAATGTTATAAGACACAGACAACTTAGTTTTTTTAATTTCCCCTTCAATTTACTCTACAGTTCCCAGCTGAAACAAAATTATTTCCTAAGCATTTAAATTTAAGAGAATTTCACTCTATTGGCTTTAGAGCAGGGTTACGTGAAAATACTAATTGTACATGGCGATGACCAGAAGTAAGAGGATTTGTAAGGAGACTGTGATGTAGCTGAATGTACAGTGATAAATTCAGAAGCAGACATTTAAATTTAGGAAACTCCAAACAGAAGCTCCATCATACAATTCTCTTTTTCCCTGCCATTAATTATTCAGAGATGCCAGATAGGACAGTATAATGTCAGCATTAATTTACATGTGAGTGAATATGAACGTATGCTCCTGAATTCAATGTGTCCACATGAAAGGAAGGGATCCTTCCACTCAAAATGGTACAGATGAACAGACAGACATCATTCAAAACCCAGTCTACCAATGCAGTACACCAAAATGTTGGTGTCAACTATGTTGACCAATTCTAGAACACCGCCAGCCTTTCACAGCCATTAAGCACAATGCATACATTTTTACTCTAAGCTTGCATGCAAGGAAAAGCACAGAATGACCAAGTCCCTGCATTTAAAATTAGAAATACTGGAATGGTGCAGATGACAGCCCAATAGCATAGCCAGCTTAGGCAATGAAAGACCAAAAAGATTGAGTACTGGCTACAAAACGTGAACAGACTGAGTCAGAGGTCATGAAAGAAAAGCAGCTCTTCCGCAGGAGAAAAAAAACCCAGAACTCAACTCCAGGCAATCAGAGACTGAGCTTGGGCAACTTTGCTGAAAAGCCCAAGACCCACGCAGGTGAATTTGGTCCCATGGAACATGCAACAGCTGCAGATTCTTGCCTGCAGGTTCAAGACTGAACCTCTAACACATCTAAATACAGCACACCAAGTTCAGCCAATGTCTTTTTAATATTCAAACAACCTCTGTGTTAGAAGCCATTTCTTCTGGATTACCCATGCTCTGATATTCACCACCTTTTATCAGTAGAACACTTTTTACACTGTTAAATCCACACACACTCATCTATTTTCCGTGTTGCCCTCGATACTAGTCAATTTGCACTTCTTTACAAAACCAAATTCTGAAAGTTTTCAAGTAAAAAGCTTTCCCCTCCAAGCTAAAAAACATCGGCACATTTTAATCAAATTCTGGTCCACTTTCAAGTTTTCTATTTATTGTTTAAAATTCCATTCCTAGACAAACCAAGTCCTTTACGAACATCCATAAATTAAGTTGCAAAAGGTCCATCTCAAGCAGATCACTACTAAAGCACTGTATTATAATGGCAAGATCATTTTGCACCAGACTAACATCATAGCAGTAATCTGATTGTGTCACACAAGAATATTAATAGAACATAATAACTGCAGGTAAATATTCACACATTTCATATATACATCCATAATGTATATATTAAATATTTGTAGAATAAAGGATATTACTAGAAGGTATTTTTTCTGACAAAGTAGTTTCATTACACATTTTATTAAAAGTTAGTATTGTCAATTTTGTTTCTATCCATAATGTTGTGGTAGGACCATACAAAAAGTTTAGGAACTTTAACGTCATAATAACATTAAGATTTCTAAATGAAAATTCTAACTGATGGGCCAGATGTTACAAAAAAATATTCTCCCTAATTTTAATTGGGCTTATAATTCATTTTCCAGTTAATACTTACTGTCAGTGTCTTTCAAGAGAACTGTTCTGTCATCAGTGGCTAGTGTGAAGAATGGTTTCCATAATAACCTCAAGAAGCTTGCTGAAAGATTTTTGACATTACAGTAAGAAGATACCAACACCTTCAAACTTTATGCCACCTTGAATTTCTCTCTTCTTCTATTTTACAATTCAAATCACTTCACCTACATTTAATCTGGAATTCTACTTTTTTTTTTTTTTAAATTGACTGCTTAATGAAATCAAGATCATTCTCTTTTGAATGCTTGTAAATAAGATATTAATATATTCTATAGAACAGGAAGCATTTGTTAGATTTCTTGTTCTGTAACATCCCAGCTACACAAAAAGTTCTTCGTATTTTTATGCAATTTTCTTTTACTGTGTAAAAAGGGATTCAGACTGCTTTAAAACCAGAAACTAAAAGATCAGTGTCTCATTCTCTGTGTGTACAACTTGCATTGCAGATGACAGTGGTACTTTCACTACAAGGCTTGCAAGACCAGACTCTAAGATGACTGTGTACAAAGACAAGGAAAATGCAGGGTACAAAGAAAACTGTCTTTGCTAAGTCCTCGCTGTTATTAAACTAAGAGCCTAGGGTTTTAGGTACTAACCCAGATACTGCGTCATGTAGAGATTTAACTGATTTGCACTCTATAAATACCAAAAATTGGCAGACTCCTACTGGGGACATTTGTTTTATTACAAGCATGATTAGAACCCAGGTTTTATTTTTGTGCAGTCCTAGCTGCCAGAAGGATAGTGCCAATTCCGTTAACAAGAATAATGGTGATGATTTGCAAACAACCTGAACTTCCTTTAAAAACCAATATTTTTTCCCCTTGATTTTATTAATAATCAATACCATAAAAATACTAACATTTCCCAGGCTGTGAATGATTTCCTTAGAGAAGTCACTTCCTTCCCAAGACCATTCTGTAAATGGGAAGGATTTGATTTTTCAGCTTGCCAAAATCGTAGCATCAAAATAAAACTGATTTTCTTAGAGAATTTATACCTTCTTGCAGGTGGATGCAGGTTGTTTGTTTAATTAAGTCAGGGGTCCGGCAATGGCAGGTGCTACAAGCTGGCACTGCCCAATTACCCAAGACCACAGCAGTGAGGTGAGTATCAACATAAGCAGTCAGGAGGAAAGCAAACAAAAGGAAACCCTACGTCACCCACAGCAATTGTTTTGGTTTAGTTTGTTGGGGTTTTTTTTTACTTTATCTAAAGGGGCACTCATTATATTTTACGTCAATTTGAAACTCAGAATTTATACTTGTTGTTCAGGTGTTGCTGGGATAAAAATCTCAAGGGCTTATCATCCATGAATATCTCTATGCACTGATGGTTAGCTAACAGGACTTAAAGGAAGGAGGATGAAAAGAAGGAGAGAAAGTGCAAAGACATTAATCTACAGAAAATCCCATGAGACAAGGTCAGTACATCGGTCATTGTCTGTCTGAGGTGAGAAATTCAATAAAGTCAGAAGATAGCCTATCTCCTGATGAATCTTTGTAACATCTTTCATCTCTATAACAACTTTTATGGCTGGCACAAGGTAAAACACTTTGTGATAAGCAGCTCTTGTCAAGTCCCAGCCAACTGCAGTTGCCAGCCTCAAAATGCCAGAGCTAGTTTGTGGCCTTAAAAAGCCTACCAAAATTTGGTGATTCCACAAGTTTTTCATAGGAAAGCCCCAACGGTACAGAATTAATTTCTTACCGCAAAATGTGTATTTGTATCACAATACTCTCAGGAGTCCCCATCACATTCAGGGACAAATTTATTCTGTCTTGTATGGCTACACAGGTGAAGAGTAGCTATTCTTCCTCAATGTCGTGTGTGAAGAGTGTAACCTGTTTCTGAACTAAAAACATTTTACTACCCCTTTTTTCCACACAAAGCTCAGAAAAAGCCTGTGGTTCTTTAGCCAAGATTAAACCAAGGATCCACAAATGTTCCTTATCAGAAGTAAAATTTAAACAATATAGTTCATTCCTAACCATTGTGATTCCTAAAACAGTGTCTTTCTGTACCTTCTAGGAACAGGCAGCCAATAAAGAAGAAAAAAAAAAAAAAAAAAAAAAAAAAAAAAAAAAAAACAAACAAACAAACAACCCCACACCTGGTGGCCCAAAGTACAGATGCCCAGTTAGTGTACAGACTTTTCTCTCTCTCCTATTTCAAACTAGTGGGGCAGGAAGCCTCAATAGGGAAATAAAACAGACAGAATTTAATAACCTGACCTAATCAACACTTTTGAAATTAAATGAAGCCATGATGTCACCTCTGCCCCCAAAAAACAGGCTGACTATTTGTTTTCTATGGGACTGGTTACCAATTTCTTGGATAGCATTAATGTCACACAAGCAAACATCATCACACACTTTTTTTTCCATTAATACATCTAATGCTGTTAAGAGTTAGAACACCATGACCTGAACTAATTCTGTATTGAAGAAATCCTGAAGACAGACAGACAGACATCAAAGGCTGCATGCTCACAAAACCTTTAGGTTAACATTTTGGGAGCAACCTCTAAACAAACACCCATGCTGCAGACACATATAAAAAGCTCATAGAGGAGTCTTAAAATTAATTTGAAATAATGCATTCTGTGATGTCCATAAATTAAATATTTAATATTAAATGAATCATAAAACCAGAAAAATTTTGAGTTAACATACCATATTTTGTTTCCCCCATAGTTCAACTACCCTAATTAGTATCTTACATAGAACAAGCAGCAACTGTTTAACTGTTAGTATACAAGCACAGTGAAGTGGATAGAACCAACCAGCTTTAATCTGCCCCTGAAGAAGAGAAGACTGAGAGGGGACCTCATCAGTACATACAAATATCTTAAGGATGGAAGTCAAGAGGACTGAGCCAGACTCTTCGCAGTGGTGTCCAGCGACAGGACAAGGGGCAATGGGCACAAACTGAAACATAAGAGGTTTCAATTGAGTATGAGAAAGAACTTCTTTACTTTGAGGGTGACAGAGCACTGGAAGAGGCTGCCCAGCGGGATTGTGGAGTCTCCTTCTCTGGAGATATTCAAAGCCCGCCTGGACAAAGTCCGGTGTAACATGCTCTAGGAGAACCTGCTTTAGCAGGGGGGTTGGACTAGATGATCTCCAGCCCTTGCCATTCTGTGATTCTGTGTAATGCCTCAAATTATGTGTCCATCTAACTTGAAGGTATGCAAGAATCTTGTTTCTCTCTCTGTTTGCTTTTTTTTCACCTTGAATCTTCCCATTTTATGTGGACCCATTCTGGAATTAAATAAATATATACTGAATAAAATTAATCTGACATAGAAAAACTTTCAAAGGGATCTTCAGGGAAATAAAAATATGAAAGATAAATATTTAATAAAAAGGCACTGAGGTGAGACTTGCATGACCTTCAGACTCTCTCCTGTCATAAACAGATCAAAAACTGTAATCTGACATTACCAAGGCAGGTAACAAGCTGTGACAACCAGTTGGCAACTATGGATGATGTTATGCTGTTCTAAAGCACGTGGCTATTTATATTCACCTTTTCATTACCCAGTCCAACTCATTAGATTGTTTTATTTGCAGATTAAAAAAATATATGTACTTGTGGAATGTCATTAAATCCAGGCTTTCTAAATTGCAGGCTAGCATTGTAGCTACTGGAACCACCCTTCTTGGACTGCATTGATTTTATAGTATTTAAAACCCAACACACAGAAGCCCAAATTAGCTGTGAACAGGCTGGTCTGCTGGTATGGCACAGGGCAAGGCTGTATGTCCAAAGGCAGGGATGGCCCCCATTAGGAAAGCAGCCTGCCAGGGAGCAGGTCTGGTTAGTCCGGGCATATGGCAGCACAACACAGCCACTCTCCTTTGGTATCAGAGCTGCACAACCTATCACTGCTGCATTGCACGCTGAGGGCAAAGCCTAAGCGCTCTAGGAGCAGGTATTTACGGTATGATTTCTGAATGCCTAGAACAATGAGGCCTGACCCAGTTAAGGCTCCAATTTACCATCACTGAGATGACAGTAATAAAAACCCCTGATAATTAAAAAGGCAGACTGATTTACACCCAGCATAATGTATTCTTAACTATGTAGACTAAAATTTATTTTTCACTTGATCTCAAGAGAGCTGGAGACTATTTAAAGAATTTTAAAATATGTTAATTACAGCGTATCAGCTGCTTCTAGTCATCTTTGTTTTGTGGGGGTTTATCCTCCTTTAAAGACAATACGCACATTCAAATGCTCGTATATGGTATTGGCTTGAAGAACAGCTGCCCTTTTGGATCTCCAACGGGTAATAGATGACACACAAAATACTAAAACAACCTTAAGAGAGGTTCAGGTTATCTGTGAAACAGTTCGTACTTCAAGCTTTTTGTCTCATTTGGGACTTCAGATAAAGTCTTTAAAAATCAAAAAATTCCATAATCTTTACATTACAAATTCATTCTCAATGACAGCGTTTAAATGCATTCTTTTTCCTTCCATTTTTATTATTTTTCTTGCTTTCATTTTTTAATGGAATGCATAAATGGTGTAGCATTTGTG
This sequence comes from Egretta garzetta, assembly GCF_000687185.1. NCBI lineage: Eukaryota > Metazoa > Chordata > Aves > Pelecaniformes > Ardeidae > Egretta > Egretta garzetta. Next base: position 447,219 of record NW_009259180.1, read on the forward strand.
AAAGGCACCAGATCAGTAGCCCTAGAGACTAGAGTCTAATTAGGTTGTTTTCAGAGTGTGTGACTTCCTTTTTCCATTCTATAAACAGACGATGGCAACCACCCAAATTGCACCCAGGGTACCCATAACAGACAGAATCTGCTTCCCGCTCAAGTCAAGGGTCCTGATCCCTTGCGCTTTGCATTTTTACTTTTCCCACACTATCAGAGAAGGGACAGCGTGGTAACTTCACACAGCCACCCTTCACCAGCAGAAATTATCACCTCAGTAAGGGAAGCGGGCGTCAGCTCTAAGCTACAAACCAGAAGCCCACGCCACCTCTGTCCATGCTGTTCCACAGACAAAAGACTTCCTAGTCCTAGCAACTTCCCAAACACAGAACAAAACACAACAAATCCCTCCCATTCATGACTAGTTCTTTACAATAGTGTGATTTTTTTAAGATAAGCTGTAACCTAACTGTAAGCTTGTAACAGAATATGCTGAGCTGAGCCTGATGCTACCGTTAATGCTCCTGCTAACCTACCCCTGGGCTCCTTTCCATCTCACCTCTCACATCAGTTTGGGAGCTGTCAAACTGTGGCTACTTCACCTGAAAGCTCTTTAGGTTTCAAAGGATAACACCCACCATGAAGCTCTATGCACCTATTTATATACAAATCACATGCCAAATACCACCAAATTAAAGGAGAGGAAAAAATTTTTTCAAGTGAGAATTTGTGCCACGTGCACAACATATCATCTCTGTGATGCTACACTGAAATCTGCACAAAACAAATGAACCCAATTTAATATTCCCAGTACCCAGGGGAACCACCAGCCTGAAGGAAAAGCTAGAACTGAAGTGTTACTATAAATTGTTTTTTTAGCACTCATAACAGCTCGTTACTCAAAATTCCTAAATGGCAACAGAAATCATTCTCTGCAGTTCTTTATAAAATAAATTAATATCTCCAATCTGCACAGAAATATTTTGTTTGCTTACTAGACTCCTGTCTTACGTATTAATTTCTGGTCTGGTTTCTGCAGCATTACTACAGCTGTGCATAACACATCCTATGTCTAATGTTTAAGAGGGGTTTATTTAATGAGCCTTAGTATCCCAAGCAAAAGGCTCAGTACAATGAAGACAGTTTACCAGCGAAATAGGTATTATAGATGCAACTAGAACATTGAGCCATTAAGTCAATGCATTTATATATACTTTCACATCTACAACAGACAATGATATTCATGCTAAAATACTGAGATAAACATCTCGAGACTGTATTTATTTCAACAATACAGCTTATACCTGGCTGGTTGAGCCAACCTAAAAAGGTTATACCACCTCATAAGAAGAGCTAACATCTAACATGACACACAAAGCTGGTTAGCTCATACAGAGAAGAAAAAACAAGCTTCGTTTACTTGCTAGAAGACACAGCTTAAAACTGGCCAACCTGTCACACAATTAGCTCTACTGAATTCAAGAGATTTAGACTGACAAACCTTTACAGTGGGGTTCGTCTCATCTAACTGTAAACACAAAGTAGATGTCTACATATGGGTTAGGCAGCTTAAGCTCCTTTTACAGCAGGCGTCTGTATGTAGGTTATTAAACTCCAGTCCCCTTTACAGTTTGTGGAGAGAAGCAGGTGTTTTTATGGAGAAGTCTAAGAGCTTGTATGTTGGGTTGAGTTGAGAAGCTTTACAGGGACCATTGACACAGACTTTCAATCAGCTAAATCCTTCTCCCACTCTGCCTAATGCTCTTGTAAGGGGAATGGAAGTGAAAAAAGAGTGCTGTTTAGGGCTTAAGACAAAATAATTAATGCAATGCATAGCCCTTCCTCTTTCTTTTCTATTGTGAACAAAGACATTTCTGAGTAGGAGGAGAGATAAGCAGAGCTCACACTTAGACCTGTGGAGGCCCTTTTTAAAAGTATGTTTGGGCATGGTTCTGCTCCTTTTCGTTTTGCAGAATAAAGAGTGTTGCTGCTTCAGAAGAGTTTCTGTAAAGCACTGATTTTAAACCAGTAATTTTAAAGTTATCATGCAAGATATTTAGCTCCAGCTAAACAAAACAGTCAAATGTTAGCGAGACCCACAGTCACCCAAACTGCTAACCAAAACAGTGTTAGAATGAATTCAAAGCAGTTAAGTACACGCTTCCTTTAAAAATTAAGCTCTTGGGTTTTATATTTTCTTTCTTTTTTTTTTTTAACCAAGAAATGAGGTTTTGTCATTTCCATGATCTTCCCCATCTTCTATGCTTTCAAGCAGAAAACATCCATTTAGGGTAAACATTCAGCAGACTTTTGCAAGGAATTAGCAAAAGATCCAAGTACATTTCATTGTCATTTATCGCAAAACCTTGCACTAAGGTAGGTTTCAGTCTCACAGAACCTTTCAGGAAGAAAATCAAGAGACTACAGAGAAACAGAAGATCCTCTGCAGAACTGGGATTTCTTTGTCTTTCTCTTTCCTCTTACTGGCGAATGCCATACAATACAGAAATGGAGATAAATACTCTGTTTTCCTACTGATAATCTTCATTCAACGCTTGCCTAGAACAGCAAATCACGATGAACCTCACACACACAAGCAATAAAAGTGAGAAACATTAAATGCATGCCATACCCAGAAAACTACTCCATATACTGTTCCCACGCTACAAACAATGACTATCGCACATTCAAGGCAGAAGAAATTAAATTCAGAAGTCAACTCCAGGTTAAGTACACCTTTTAAAATATATTCTGGCCTTCATCAAGCCAAAGAAAGGAGGGGACAGACTCTTGGCCAAGTTTGTGGATTTGGTGTGGGTTTTTCTTTTCCCCCTTAAGCTGTGATCGAAGTAAAAACCTCAGGCAAATTCTAAAAGATATCACAGTAAAACTGTTGACTTGATTCAGTAAATGTACTAGGATGGAAGCAAGCTCTTAGTATGTATTTCTCTCCATTTTGTTGTACAAATACATTTGGGTGTGAATATTTTTCTTTCCTCCTTCCTCTCAGCTGCACAAGTAAATAAAGATGTAGAAACACTCCACTGGCATTCTCTCTCAAGATGGTTATTTCATAAAAATGTTTTTCAGAGTTTACCTTGGACTTTTTTGCAAGGGAATAAACGCATTTTTCCCCAAGGTGAATGACTAACATTTGCCCTCTCCATCTTAACAGGCACACAGGGATAAACTGAACTCACCAATTCCACTGTCATAATAAATTTTAACTATGTTCTGCTCACACATTACTTTTCTTATTCTTACATGACTGAGAAAGGAAAACTTGTAAGAAAGAGGAAGATACTACATGTTCATAATAAGCTGGAATATACAGAATAAACCACGCAGGCTTTTCTCTATTCATAAAAACTCAACAGTGACTGCTCCAGCCATAGCTTTCAAAAAATTACTCAAGGAACAGGTCTGGAAGATTGGTCTGGAAAAACAGCAGGGTCAGGGTGGAATTCACTTCTATTAAAATGCATAGTGGAGCAGATTATACTAGTCTCACTCATGCTGACTACTGCTTTACTGACCAAATCAGTAGGATTGCAGGAGTGACTGGGATTAAAGAAAGAGTAAAGTAATACGCAACTCAGAAAATAAAATATTATGTTTGGAAAACTTCCAGGTCAAATAAAAGGAAAATAAATTTAAGTAAGTTACTTTTAGTAGGGAACTGTGCATGACCGGAAGTTAAGCTAATGCAGCAAATATTTTCCAGAAAAATCAAACATGCAAACCTTAGATGCTTATATTCTGGAGAGTCATTAAGGGAAACTCTATGCGTGGAAGAAGAAATGAACATACAGAATGAACATTTCCATTAATTAAAATCCCTTCTCAGTGAAGCCCATTTGGGGGTTCCTTTGACTTGGAATACTTATCGTGAACTGTACAGAAGCGCTTCTAGAGTAAATCTGCAGAACAAAGAGCTGATGCCCCTGACTTTGTTTGTACCTTAAGGCATACAATAAAGCCAGCTGAAGAATCAATAGCTTGAATCATTCCATTAGGAGGAAAGTGTTCAAGGAACCGAGGCCATTAGCACAAGCTTAATGGAATTAAGATATTAACAGAGTAAACAGCAACACAGCTTTCTCCAAGTTATACTGCAGTTCTGAGCAAACACTGTCTTAGTCAGATGAAGGCATAAGGGTCAGTGTTTCAGGGATTTCAAAGGCAGTGGGAGGAAGGAAAGAGTTTTTGCATTTAAGCACACATTAGAAATTGCCGATTCCTGGAGAGAGAAGTATTAATAATTAAACAGAGCTTCTGGGTTGAAAACCCAATCAATAATATACATTAAGGTCAAACATTCCTTGAAAAATTGGCAAATATGGGTTTCAGAGGTTATATATTCACACATAAGAATTTCTATTTACACCCATCATATCTGTCATTACTATATCAAACCAATGCTAACCTGGAGCCTTTTTAAACTGTAGTTCCTTACAGTGTTATGTTTAAAGCCTGTAGTCATTCACAAAATTTTCCTAGTTTCCTACCAGGATTTTCTTTGCTGTTCCTCTTGTCAAAGATTTAAGGGTTTGATTTGTTGGGGGTTTTTTGTGATCTACATGTAAACAATTTATTGGAAGTGAAATTTTGTAAGAAAAACAGTGGCTTCTAGGCAATTCTTACCAAGGCATGAATTAAATTGGATTTTATTGTTATAAGTATCAGCTTACTCTAAAGAACAGGAATTCTTGTTCATGTATAGCACTATTACAATTCCTAATAGCTTTGTTGCCTTTACAGTGATTTTTCAGACTTCATTTGAGGAAGTTTTCCTAACAAGATATAAAACCTTTGCTATAGCACTAAATTAAATTGCAGGAAATCATAGAAAGTATATGCTTTACAAAGCAACCACAGTGTAGTCAGCAAATGAAATAAGATTTTTTAGAAGTCTCAGTCACTGTCAAGACAATTCAGAACTATACAAAAAGCTTGCTAGCTGCAATTTTGCCAGCATGATACAAAGTAGAGTTGACAGCACCAGAAACTGATGGGACTATCAGAATTTTCCTCGCTATGGCAGACTTCACTTTTTTTTCCCCTGAACAGGCTATGGTAACACCCTGCAAAACCACCTTGAAATAGCACAAAAATTCAAAAAGGTAGAATAAAACTATCTCTGTACCATAAAATCTGCTCAAAAAAATCCCACCAACAAACCACCACATCAGCTTTCTTATAAATCCTTATTTCTTATTTACTATTTTAGAAGTATAAAGCAGTATTCCTTGTACAATGCAAAGCAAGAAAAGGAACTTCATCCAAGCTAGTGACAGAAGGAACAACAGAAGGGCCCCAGTCCCAATGACCAGTCTCAGTGCCTACATCCAAAACTGTCACAAGGTCAATTGGCATTTTATCAAAGCAATTAGCATATAATTTGACCCTAAGCAAGAGGAGATAAATACATCCTCTGACAAGGAAGATACCTGACAAAAACAGGGAAAGAATTTCCATTATCAAAGCAAAAAATACACTTATTAAAAATGTAACAACGCTTATCTTCCTGCTGCAAATGTTCTTTCAGCAATTCTGTTCATTGCAGAGGGCCCCAAACAGTGTCAACTTTCTGTGCTTTGTTTCATAAAAATATTCATACACAGGCTGATTACAGTGTATGCCAAACACAACTTGCCACATAAATATAATGACTGATTGGATTTGACAAGCCTCCTTCTAGAACAGTAAACACTGAAGCTTTTGTTTAGGGATACTAATCAGCTCAGCAAGCCGAACGTGTCACCTGTGCCAGAATGGAAGAAAAATTATCCCCACCTGCTGGTAGACCAACTACCAGTAATATCGAAAGGAGACAGGACCATTAACTGGAAGAATTAATCCAGATCCCAGCTATTCAAAGTGAGAGGCTTTCACCAGACACTCATCTTTCCCGTAACTGATCACCCTATTAGCAATAATGATCCCACTCTAATGGCTGTGGAAATCCAAACTGAAATCTGGAATAGCTTTCTGCAAACTAAGAACTGCAAATCCAAATAGATGTTATAACTCCCCTCCTAGTCCAAGGGCCTCCATTTGCACCTTAGCATACAGAGTAAAGACAGTGTTGACTACACTGAAAACATGTTTATGTCCTAGAAAGCTGACCTTAATTTAAGATTAGAAAACATAGTTGTCGGGGAATATCACATCAAACTTTTTAACTGCAGCTTGGCCATCAGCAAGTCTTATTGACATTCTTACCTTTCTCTGCCCAGTGCAGTTAGGAACATTACTAAAGATCTGTTCTCAAGTTCAGGTTCCTGTAGAATGGTGAACAATTATATAAAAATCAACTGGCTAACCTAAGTGGTGAAGTAGTGCTCTGAAGTATGCCAAAATGCCATCCTCAGCTGTAAAATGCTAATTTATTATAGGAGGGTGTCATACATCCTAAGTAAACAGGAAATATCTTCAGATGGTGAAAGACAATTACTCTCCACAAATTCAAACACAAACTTTTATCTGTCGTACCTACCCATAACCACAATGCGAGGCTTTGCAAGCCACGAAGTAATTAATTCTGCTGGTAGCTGTTCTACCTTCTGAAGTGATATATCTACACATTCCTACAGCAAAACAAATCCTGTATAAAGTATTCTGCAGACCACTGACCAACGTACCTGAAGATTTTTTCCCAACCTAGGTCTTCTGAAGTTTCAGATGTGTTAAATACATGTTTTTACATAGCTATTACATATATACATATATTCACACATACTCATGAGGGTTTCACAACAGTTTCTGCACAGAATGATTCTTTTCATTTTCTATATCTTGCCCACTACTCAGAAAGCCTCCCTCCCTACAGACTGTATGAGTACCTACCAACACGTACACTGAAGATCTCTAGCATGATTATCAAACACCAGTGATATTCTGCAGCAGTAAATGTGTGTCAGCCTAAAGCCTGCACGGCCACACAGACAACCAAGTAATTTGAAGGTAATCAGTCCACAGGGACAATATACACTTCGACATTTCTAAGCTTATGATAATTAAGCCCAATACCAGTCAAAAGCACACCCCTTTCCACTCACTGATGCTCCCAAGCTCTGCAAGTATGCACACGCAGCCTGGCAATTTCCCATCTAGGTTTCATTTCATTTTATACTCTCACACTTCCAAATGGGGCAGTAGGCTCCTGAAACTAAGACTAGAGTGTTGGAGAACAAGCTTAATGTTTCACTGTCCCACTCTCATAGATGCTGGATCCCAACAACCACTGTACTTCCTTGTCATGACCTTTAAAGACCATACGATCCCTTCACCATCAAAGGAAATGCTGTAACTGAGGAAAATGGATGATCAGCTCAGAAGATACTCTACACAATATATGAAGATAGCAAAGTACACTTTCTCATTTATTAATACTGCTGCTAATTTTGCTGTGTCCCATTTTTTTGACCATCTGCAATCAGAATTCAGTTTAACTGGAAAAAAGCAAATGCGCTACAGTACAAACCGGGAAGTTGCAGTCATATTAGGAGAATGAATAGTCCCTTTTCTGCACAGGAATTCTTTTCAAGAAGCTTGGAAAGGACCTAGGACACAATTAAATAAATCAGATCAGGGAGCACAAGAACTATCATGCCAGTTTTTCTTTGGAGTTACTTGTGGGGTTATGTGAGCTCTTTTGAAAATTTTTCAATGTTTAGGACATTACTGGGGGCAGGTGGGTGTTCTTTTCCATGCACATTCTCTGACAGTGAATCTTAATAAATGCAGCTTTTTGACTAGCACAAGGAGACTACCTACGTAGTCTCCCAGTATTACCTGTGAGAGACTCAAACGGATATCATTATTTCCAAGATTTTTAACCTCTGATTATCATCAATTTGACTACTAGATTCCAAAGTTACTAAAAAGGTAGACTGATGAATGAAACATTTGAATCTGAATTAATAAGAAAACAAAGTAAAAAATTGAAAGGTTACGAGATAACCCAGTAGGTATATGAAACCTCCTTTAATGCCAATATTACTAGTAGCAATTTTAGCAATTACATAATAACCAAATTTTATTGTGTGAATTCCTCAGAACTTGTACTAGTTGGCCTTTTCCCTCTAGTCCTCTTAATAACAGTAGTTACATAGCATGGCAATATAGTCCATTTACAACTTTCAAACCTGAGATAAAAAGTTTATATCCGAGATCAGCAAATGAGCAAGCAGTGAATATGGACTGGCCATGGGCAAACACATCTCCACTGACACAATGGAATTATTACATACTGCTGACACAAGCTCTGAATTTGTCCTAGAAAGCAACAGTATTTAGTACAACTGTGTTTGTGTTCTAGAGAAACACAACCATATAGTACACAGTCCAAGTAACTGTGTGCTAACTAGAATACTGATAGCCACAAAAAGGGCACCTTCTGTGACAGCGAAATCACTCCTCTCCTATTGGACTGACATCTCTACTCCCGAATGATTTAGTCCAAGACAAACCAAGTATCTGTCTATAAACAGAAAGTTCATAATTGTGTTACTAAATAGTAGGACAGCAGTGGAATCTAGTATTCCATGGTATCACAGTTGTCCAAGGAAGCATCAACATCCTTACAGTAATTTTTAAATGTTCTGTTTATTTTTAAAAATATTACGGACTATATACAAATACATTTATAGACACATGTATATATTCACATGTACATAAGACAGGGAAGAAAAGTACTGCAAATGGTCTAACTATCAGGGTGTCTCTCATCTGAATTGTAACACTAGTAAAGCATGTGGGAAAATTCTGAGGTATAAGAGATTTTTTTTTTTCTTGGAAAGGTAACATGCATTAAAGGAGGTTAAGCACTTGAGACTTCAAAGTCACTTACGGAAAAAAAAATTCAAAACATATCTAAGAGCCCTACAGAAGTGGGATTTACAAGTTTTTAAAAAACATTATACTGAAAGCCTGCTGCCTCTGACAGCCATGAGTTTTGTCACCATTTCCAATTTGAAGGTTTTTACTCACACTGTCTACTGATTTGACTGCACTTTCTGTGTCAGCTTAAAGGCAGTGCTAAAACATGTCAAGACAATCAGAGCTAATTTAAAATGTATCTATAAACAAACTCATTCAAGAAGTTGCACGCACTTAACAACTGGGAAAACAACTTGTATTCAGGCCTTGGAGTATCTGTTGCAAGAAGTCATCTATATGGGGCTTCAAAACTGAAGCACTCAAAGAATGGCATTCTTCAGGAAGCAGAGAGGAAGTGTGTTGGACAAACAGGCTGCTTCCAGACTTCTGGAAAATGAGTTATAACAAGAATATAAAGAGGCTGATCTTACCTTCAAACACACAAGAAATGGGAGCTTAAATTTTTAATTAAAACCACAAATAATACAAATTCTGAGCTTAATTTGCACAACTGAAGAGAACCACGCACACACAAGCCAGAATAATTCAACAGTATACCAATGAAGTCAACTACTTTGTTGGTGCACACACGAGACCATCCTCTGTAAAGGGACATGGGAGAGGGACAACGGCACCAACTGGCACATAGAGTAAGGCTCCCAACAAGCCCACGTCCACGCTGCCTTTCTCCCTTTTTAGAATACAAGTGAGTTTCCTGGTTAAGCAGCACAGAGTTACTCTACCTGGCAAAGAATAGCAGACTAAATAAGATAGGACAGACATTTATGTTACAAAAGCTTTAGAGTATTTAGACATTTTGTCTGTGAGAGAAAGTACCAAAAAAGACCCTATCTATACATGCAGCCTGTTTGTTCAATACATAGAAACTGTCAACTGTACAGAGACTAAGCTATCTCTGAAGAAGGAAAACTCATGAATTTAAAGGCAATCCTAAAGAAAGAAAATACATTGAAGAAGTAGAATTAATTTGAAGACAAGTTTTCACAGAAAGATCTTCTATTATCAGTCAACACTCTAGCAAGATCATTGTTCCTTTGATGAGATTCTTGAACAAAAGCCTGCAGCACCATGGAGGAAGCCTGCCACCACTTGCAAGGGTTAACCCTTATTTCTGGGTTCTTTCTTTTTTTTAGTAAAGTGGATCGAGTTGATGGGGAAAAATGCATTTTCATTATCTCTTACACTATTTGACATTATAAATGCTCATTGAAATTTGTCTGATTACATAGTTTAACATATCTTTTTAGCAGCCACTTAATCCTTTTTTCAAAAATCTCTCTGCTTAATCCTTTTTTCAAAGACACAGATGGGAACTGCTGCACTTTTATAAGAGACATCCCATGACTGAACTTACCTTTTCCCAACCACTTTTATCCATAGGTTCCCAAAGTCCACTAGCTGAAAACTCCTAACTCATTATGATACAGATCCACAATATTTAAAGAGTAGGGTCAATACAGAGGTAAAAATAACACTCCTAGGAAACACTGGGCCATAAGAACATTCTGCCACGTGGCATTGCTGCAGTGTTTTAAGCTATTTAAATTTTCATCCAAATTCTAATTGCTTGACTGCAACCTTGTTTGTATCTCCAGTTTCATTTATATTTTGGTTTTGTATCTCCATTTTCTTTTTTGTTTGTATCTCTCTTTTCGTTTATATTTTGGTTTTGGAGCTGCTAAGGCAAGTTGTAACAAAAACATTATCTTGAAAACAGATATCCCCAACAGTGCTGGGAAAAGTTACATGGCCAAAACACCAGGCTCAGGTCTCAATTTTCCTAAAGGTAAATATTGCCATTGATACTTTCATTTGCCCACTTAGGGGGAATACACAACTTTCCCTTCCGAGGTTTGAACTGAAAGAGGTGAAATGTACATGCGTAAGTTTCTGCAGCCAGGGCCTTCCACTCACAGTGTTACTCGCACTGTTTGAGGTGCCTAAAGGTTCCAGACACAGCAGGAAAGGGAGGTTGTGCCAAGAGCATTAAAGCTATGCCGGAGCTGTTGAATACCTCATCAGTTTACCTCAAGAGGGCTAATTCTCATCTTGCTCCTTTCACTCTTCTCTGGTGTAAACCAGGAATGACTCAAGCAGTGTATTTATACAGATGTGGCATTCGGTGAGAAGTAACACCCTGCCAAGAGGCAGCTTTTGTTTATCTTCCTTCCTAGGAAGCAGCAAAACCTTATGGTTTATCATGTCTAAATTTGAGTCTTGAGAAAATTATTGAGCTCTATACACTTCATGTACTGAAAAAGAGCATGAGTATGACTTCATAAACTTGCCTTCTCTTTTCTTTTTTTATTAAAAACCACAGCTACTAATTCTGATGAAATGAGTAGGATTTCTCAAGTTTGTTTTAAATTCAGTGAAAAGGGTATTTTTTTTTTCCACCTTGTGTTGAATTGGCCCTTGTAGGTAAATTGCTTGAATAAGCCCTGCTTGTTGGATGATAATTGAATGAGCTTGGGGAATTTTGCCAGTTCCAGGTGTCGAGGAGTTGGGAGAAAATAACATCTGTTCTCATCAAATAGCAGAAAGGCAAATTCAAAGTTGCTCTTAATAAATTTGGAGCATGAACATTAAATAGAGAGTAAAAGAGTTACATAAAAAATGATTTATTTTTTTTTAAAGTAAAAATATGCGGGGTTTATTAGCTTAATGTAGCAAAGCTAAGCTGCTACATCCTACATTGTTATTTTATCTTTTTTTTCTGCCATACCCTGCGCTGTCACAATTTGTCATTGTGGCTAAAACTCTTAAGATTCTCTGCACCATGTTGGTATACTGCAGAAAATGGAATTTCCCACTGAGTGGGAATAGGATTCAGGTGTAATAGGACCTAGTGGTTAGAAGGAGCTAAGAAATAAGGAAGTATATGCCTTACCAGCACATAGAAAATCTGGTGACCATACCCCTGAAAAGGAGCTACAAGACTGACAAAAGGGGAACATCCTGACTCAGAAGGCCCAGCCAAAGGCTGGATAAATACTGAAGAGGCATGAGGTCAGTGAGGATCTGTAGCAACTGAGGGAAAGGCAGAGGCAGTGAGGGGAGATGGCAACCACCAACGTAAATCAAACCTGAAGAGACTTGTCCCACCACCACCACCACGGAGCACGCATGCTAATTTACACAGCAAGCGAGGCTAATTTAAATATAATTAACCATTAGCAAATGTTACCGTGATTAATAGCTAATAAATATGAACTTAGGCAGGTTGTCTTTAATCACATAAATACGTGGCAGTTTTTTGGAAAGGTGTGGTAGCTTTGTGGAGTTACCACCTAGCACCCACCTCTGCGCAGAAATGAAATAAAAGCGAATACACCTCAACTCAGTGTGTGAACTGGTCGTTGCACAACGGGTAAAGAACCCTGATTTGGGATAACAATGTTCATTGTAAAAACAGCAGAAAATTATATGGCTACACATCAACATGCAAAACCAGCCTGGCTAGCTAGGTGCCTAAGCACAAGTTTTAAAAAACAGACAGTCAGCAGAGAGCACACTGCTAAGTATTTGCCATTGCCTGTAGTTTGACACAGTATTTTACATAAACCCTTTAACAATTACATTGTCTTTTATACTTGTGGATACTTTGACTCTTCTTTCCCATCCCCTCTTTATGCTTCAGGCCCCGTTGCTTACATGGTGGTAAGAGAAAAGCAACTCCACACATGCGAGGCCAGTAAGAGCCACCCTTCTGACCCCGACCTGGGCCCTGGGTACCCAGGACAGAATTCCAAGGCAGCAGAGAGAAGGGATAGAGGAAACAAGTTGGTGCTTTTTACACTGTTCTGCATATATCATCCCGCTCGCTTCCAAGCCCCACGATACCTCAGATGTACAAATTACTGCAGCGTGGCAGTGACAGCAATTTATGCGAGGCCAGCAGAGGAAAGAATTCAGAGCAACAACTTCAGATTGTACCTGTTCACACTGACTGATAACTCCATCCAGGGACACTC
>NW_009259180.1:460124-470869 GCF_000687185.1 Egretta garzetta
CTTAAGGTTTTTAATGTAAGGGAAAATCTCAAGACAGAACAGCCCCTACCAGGACTTGTTCTGACTTTCACATAAAGACCTCCGATCTTTTTAGTAGTAGAAAGGGTGCAAATGCACAGTACCTGCATAAATGGCTTTACTATTTGAAGTTTGCCTTAACCAGACAGTTAAAATGATAATCCAATTGCTGGAAAAGCAAATATCCAGAATTATCTTCCACTGAATCTGTGCCAACACACACAGTATTGAGTAATCCTTCCTCCCTGTACCTTCTTCCCCTAGGGCAGCTAATTGACTTTTCATGGAAGTTACATGGCATTCTTACCTGGCAAAGCCAGCTACAAAAGCCAGGTTAAATGCACAAGCTCTTTGTCTCAACCTGCCAAAAAACTTACTCCCTATTGTTGTCCCAACACTGCAAACATACAGAGAGTTCTTGCTCATATAAGCACATTCTCAACTTCAGCATAGCCACTCACAGCCTAAAAGCTGCTCACACAAAGATAATAACAAAGTGTAATCAGAAAATCATTGGTGAGTATAACAAAGTCTAATTAAAAAGAAAAAAAAAAAACAAAACATTCTCCATGATCATGCCAGTTTTATATTTACCACCTCATTATATTAACAAAACTTGGGAGGATGAGGACTACTCTATAACCTACACTTATGTCCACGGAGCAAGCAACTGTGATCAGCATGTTTCACTGCTGGCAGCCACACAAAGAGTACTTTCTGCTGAACGGCTGATTATCCATCAATTCCTGTATAACCGATACAGGCGGTAAACACACAGCCACCAGGACAGAGTTTGTAAGGAAACCTACACATTACATCTGGTACCTGGGTGCTTTTTTCCATGGTCAACATACCTTTCTCCACTGTATGAAGACTACACCAGTATTTGACCAGATATTGCAACCTTTTGCCATACTGTAACAGAAGCTTTTGTTTCCTCTTCGTCTCAGACACAAATAGGAACATTCTTTGAAATATATTTAGACTAAACTTTTTTTTAATGTTAATTTTCAGGAAGGTTGCCAATCCATTTTTAGCAGATGGTTTGCTATTTAATGTCTTTAGGCAAGGCAGAAAAACTTTAATCAATAGAATCAAAAGAAATGTTGAGAAATTACATGCATTTTGCAAAATCAAAGGCATTTCCTACATATTGTCAAGCAGACAAAAACATATTGACATGTTGTTACTGCAAGGAGCCAAGGAATGTTTCACACGTTACAACACTGCATTTCCTTTTACATGGTTTCAAGTCTCCTAGCTTCCTCATGATAAGGAATTTTACTCTTTCATAAATCTAAAAATTCTCCAACAGCAACTTGTTTCTTAATTATGAAAAAAGAATCCAGGCCTAAATGATTAAAAATCCACTCTCAAGAGCTAGAAGTTGCAACATAAAAAGCTTTACCTTTGCTTAATTCTTCAAATGAGAAATCAATAGCATGGCTCCCCATTCACTCTATGACCCAGTATTATACCTGCTTCTACAGCAGTCAATCATCCTGAAAACCGTCTCCACTAATAAGTGCTGAAATGTGCAGGGTTCACTCTAGCCATCAGCTATTACTCAATTACTGCAGAGAACACTAACAACTGTCTGAAAACCTGATTCTAATGCATGTCAGGCAGTACTTCTGTCCTTTGCATTTCCAGACTGCAGGAGTCTGTTCCTGTTGCCACCATACTGAGATATTATGCAAACATACTCCCACTTGCTCTAATCAAGTTCTTGCTTCAGTGCGTGTATTACCATTTACAAACTCTTCCATGTCAGCCCGTATCAGGCAATGGTGAAGACTCTTCCCGCCTTCAAGACAAGGCATATGGATCCTTAGCGTAAGCATTAAAAACACATACATACATTTATAGAGATATATTATTTTAATATAAAGAATATTTTTTAATATATTAAATATTTGTACATGTATTTCCATATTCATTTGCATGAAAGATTTTTCTCAGTACTTAAATGAAAATATAGTACTAGAATTAGCAGTGTGAAAGTGCTTTTAAACTATTTTTATGTAAGATATATAAGCTCTGCTGAAAAACTCATGTTTGTTGATTAAATTGCATTTATATGAAGTATAACAATAAATCAATGAGATGGAAATGTTTCTTTACCAAAACCATTCCTGTAACAATACCTGCATTTAGAGAAATGAAAGCTGCAAGTGGAATGATCTATCCAAACGTAAGTCTTCTGTCGTCATTTTGCTGCTGCTTTTTCCAGCCTTACTTCTTTTAGTGCATAAATTCACTAGTCTTCCTGGCATTATGTATGGCTTTATGCATCCCTTTGGAACTTGTGGGGGTTTTTTATTGTTGGCTTGCTTGTTTTATGTCTAACAGTTTGAAATTAATTTTAAACTCACATGGCTTTACAACCATGTGAAAATATTAGCTAAACATAGGCTTAAAATATCTCATTCCATTACATCTAGGTTTAATGATGTCATAATCCTTTATGGCTGACATCATGTTGTAAAGTCACCGAGCACTAACTCTACTGCCTCTTGAAAAAACAGGATCAAAACAACAATACATGATTGTAATATTGGAGACCAATAGCGATACAATTTTGGTGCCAAGACCAGCATATTGCTTATGGTATTCTGACTGTATGCAAGCCAAATATTTCTTGCTTCATTAAAGATACTACACCTTTTAAAAGGTCTATATAAACTATA
Source organism: Egretta garzetta (assembly GCF_000687185.1). Lineage (NCBI taxonomy): Eukaryota > Metazoa > Chordata > Aves > Pelecaniformes > Ardeidae > Egretta > Egretta garzetta. The sequence goes on from NW_009259180.1 coordinate 462,833, forward strand.
TCAAATAGATTCAAGTCTTGCATTTTTTAATGCTAGATTTGATTTTAATTAACACAAGCAAATATTTGTAATAATCTACTAGATGTGAAACTGGTTTTGAGAGTGACAAAGTAAAAAGCTTTCAGAACAGAATCAGAAATGGTGCATCACTTCTTTCCACTTCATGGAAGCTCAGTAGCACTAGTTCCAGCAGATCCAATAACACTCGTGGAATCTCAATATTTTCCACTCAGTAACTGTAGTTTTATGTTAACTAAGAAGGGATAAAAATTCAGGTACTCTCATGCAGCCTTTAGCTTTTTCCATACTTCTCTCCTTCCTGACCCACCTTATCCTCCGAGCTGTTACACATGAAGTGAACACATCTCCTAATCAGAAACACCTTAGAAATTACAGCATACTACTCCTCCACCCTTCACTCAAGCAACTTAAAATACTCCTGTTAGCACAAGTAGAATAGGGAAATGCTGGCATCATGTGATCATGCAACATACAGCTGGTAAAATTATAAATACCTCAGAGAAAAACAAAGAGAACAGAGTTATTTTTAAAACTATGCTGTGCTCTCTTCTGCAAGCCATATTTATTCTGTGCACAGAGAAATCCCAAAAGATGTCTTCTCTAACCCTAACTTTATTGCAATGATAATCCCGTAATGGATGGGTACAGACTCAGAGTCTGCTGTGCTGGAAAAGTTTACCTGACAGTTTATCTTTTGCCTACAGCATGCCAAACCTTCTTGCAAAGCCTTTGGCAAGTCATGACTCGATGCAAAAAGAAAAGCTTCAAAGGAATTTGAATCCACCATAAAAGCAGGGACAGGTAATTCACTGCATTAGTTGGATGATTCATGAAACAGATCTCTAGCTAGATGCAGACTGTAATACAGGCAAGAAACACAGCCTAAGAATCTGTATTATCTCCCTAAAATTAAGACTAGAATGGCCATTTATCTATGAAGGAAAAAAAAATAGAAATACTATCTCTTTTTCTTACATTTTTCAGAAAGCTGCTTATCGAAATCCCCTTTTCTCAGGCATCACCTGTGACAGCTCTGATAAAAGGAAAATTCAAAAAATAAATGTGAAGCGTCTTTATTTAGGAAGTAGGGAATGGCAAAACCAAAACTACAACAGGATTTCCACACCCCCACTGACATTAGTGACACAAAGTCACTGAGATCAAGAATTTTCAAGATACAAGCAGAGAATTAGGCAATATGCGGTATTTAAGATGTGCCAATTATAACATGCATGTTGGGAGAGATACCTAATCTCACAGTTCAGAGCTCATGTCAGCCTCAAATTCCCATCAGTGAGGCTGAGATCTATGGTGGAAGAATAGACATGGCTACCACACGACACTGCAACGTTTGCCTGCTGCAGGATTCACACACTCTCCCTGCGCTGCTACCTAATAGGAGAAGTGAAGACCTTCCATCTGACTGATCTGAGCAACTCCAGCAGCAAGTCAAACCTGCCACCAACAGTCTGTAACAAAGTTTGGCCATACCAATTCTCTACCTTGCTCTCCTCTGCCCACCTCCTGCGGATCTTACCCATGGAGACGAAGATCTCAAGAGTCAAGGGTTCCACTACACATTTGTACAGCGCTTATCACAAGACAGCTGGGATTTCAGCTAGCTGCCACAGTGTTATTGTCACAGAAATAATAAATTTTAAAATGCATGTAATTTAAGTAGAGAAAGATTCTTCCACAGATGATGGAAATGCCATTGGTCTCTGACCATAATATGGCTTAGTGAACAAAACAAGGAAGACTAGAAGACATTTTTAAATAGAAACAAATAATGGAAATCAAAAGGAAAATAATAGAACAGACAAATGAAAAAAATCATCTCAGAGGAGGCATGGCAAGATATGAAGTCAGTTTTCACTTTTGCTTTAAACAGAAACATAATTTCATTAAAGCAGTAGTTCTGCTAGTTGTGGACCAGTAAATTACTTCACTTTCTATCAGCAGTCACACAATACCTACTCTGAACTCAGGGGCAATCCCAAGACACCACAGCACGCTGTACTAAGTCCAGTCTCCAATCTCTGGGCCAAGCATAGCTAAAAACAATCTTATGGCTGCAATAAATCAGGGCAGCTGTTAATCAGCTGAAGATGATTCATGTCCATTACATCCCTTGCCACACTCCACACATTAAGAGCTGATGATCAAGTTCCTGGGCTATTCTAATGGCAATCAAGGACTGCCCATCACCCTCAGGAAGGCAGCTAAGCCATCTTCACGACTGCCATCGCTGTCTCAAGACCTGAGCCTGATACTCACTTTTTTATATCACCATAGATTACGTAGCATGTCTCTAACATTCAGATGGATAATGTCAGCTTATCCCATCATACTGCAGCTTATGTATGCTTTCATAGCATAATGTTGATGACAAGACCTTTCTGTTGAACACAGAATTAAACTAAACTGCTTCTGTGGCTTCTCACAGGCAAGGGAGCAAAGTTAGATAGAGGTAGGCAACAACTTCAACCTTTTGGCCCTAGAGATGATGGAGAAACCATATAGCCCACACCAGGCTCAGTGATAAACAAGTGTTTGTAGCCTCTGTTTTTATAATACAATGGAAAGTTTTGTATTTTGCACACATGCACTTGCAGGTCCAGATCCTGTACTACCGGAGGCAGAGGACTAGACTCTTTCATAAACACTCAGCTCCTGCAAAAGAAAAAAAAATAAACCCCATCATCCACAAACAATATGCTGGGATGTCATTCCAGAGTTGTGTCCTACTCCTTAAACACAGAGAGTAAGTATTACGAGCACATAGGAGCCACCTCTAAAAATGTAGTCTTGACCTCATCTGTACAGTAACACTCTTGCATTTGTTTCAGAAACAGTGTACCTTGTGTACAGATATAGCCATCTTTTTCTGACCCAGTAAACAAGAACAGACATATCACATCATACAGTGGCCTCAGCAACAGGCTCCTCTGAGCAAAGGCTCTTTTGAGTTTTGGGCCCCCAGATCATTAAGTCTTCAAGAGATGGTCCTTGAAATACCTGAATCTCGAGCAACGCTTGAAAATTTACAGCAATTTAAGAGTCAGTCTTCTCACTGAAACCACTATATTAAGATTTTCTTTAGTGCATCCCTTCCTAAGCATAGAAGAACATGAAAGTTAAATTCAAATTAATCTGCACTGACATGCAGCAATCTAGAATGCCTTGAGAAGTCACAGCCTAAAGAGAAAAAATAATGGGATTAATCCTGCACGTCTCACATACCCAAGTAGTTCCTTCTTTTGCCATTATTTACATTGGGGCAGCTGCATTAGTTACATTGGGACAACGAGTCTCTTTGCTTGTGTAGAGACTGTGAATATAGGGCCCTCTCTAGCGGAGCGAGAGCTGTGTTCCCAGGGCTACTGTCTACTGCTGATTTGTTTCTCAGTAGAATAAATACACCGTAGTGAGTGATAAACATGCCTAATTGCTTTTGAGCTTGAGGGAAATAAGATGGGGGGATTTAACAATTTATTTTATTCCTAAAATGAAAGCACCACAAGAAAAAGAGACATGGTGGAGCGGCCATGCGAATTCTAGCGAGCCTGACTATGGAATCTGGGCTGCAAAGGATAGCTATCACAAACCAGAGGTGTATACACTACATTCTTCCTCATGTTTGAAATAAAGAAATAAATAAAGGGTAGACATCAAACATGGGATTTACTTATCCAAACCTTTAGACAACTAAAATTAAGAATCTGGGTTGCCCTAGTTCCCAAAGTCAAAATATGCAATTTCTGAAAACAAATCATTCCACCCTAACACCTGTCCAAGAAACAGGGAATGAATCACACACTGGAGATCTCTCCCTCCCCCAGCTGACCACAGGGGGTGATTAGATATCCAACTATGCGATAGCTAACGTTAGCTGAAGTAAATCCACAGAGCAAATCATTCTAAGCAGCAGGTTGAGAGGCAACACATACATCTCCTCTCTTACAAACTTTCCCAAGTAAGTCCCCACGATGCTTGGCATTCCATTTGTGACAACAGATGCAGCAGCTTGCAAAGATGAGAGACCAAAGTCCTAGTACAACACAGATCTCTTGGTAATCATCCATTGATCTTAACTAAGAATTCAACTGGTCCAGAAATGAACTGGTTGTTTACAGCTTCAAGTTAGATTTACTCTATGAATTAACTGCATTTAATTTATTAATTCTGTTTAGGCCCCAAGGTGGGGGGGGGGGGGAAGGGCAGGAAGGGAGGGCAAGGAGGCAAGTTCATTTCATAGATTTCATCATTCATAATCTTTTAAAATAACGTTGGAATCCAAACGTCATCTGATTAAAACTAGGAAGGCTGAAAAACATGTAAAAAACATTGCATAATAAGACAAACAGGACAGCATGCATGAGGAGTTTTAAGCTGTATCAGCTTAACCATAGCATAGCTTTTCAAGAAAAAGGTTCAACTCATCCTCTATGACGGCCTAAAGCTAGGCTACAGAAAACAATAAATTGCTCCTTTCTTGCTAGTGTTTTTCCTCTTGTCATTGTTACAAACTAAGTATCTGATTAAGAGCAGCCTGCTTGCTCACAGTGTCTTCCAACCGCACATGCGACTTAGGGCAGTCTTTCAGTGACAGAGCCAATGCATGACGCATTATTAAGATGAACAATGTGTTATGATCTGTCTGAAGCACTCTTGTATTGATTGTAATAAAATGAGAGTGTTTGGGGGTTTTTTTGAACCAGTATGCTCCTTGTGAACTCAACAGAACATACTGTTTTCAAATAAAATTGAGAAAAAATGATTTCAAATTCTAGGTTGGAACCACAGATATTTCATTTAACACAATATTCATTAACCTCAGCCCTTTTAAAGTATACTTTCTGGTAATAAAGCTCAATAGTACTAGATTATACATGTGCCACACACCTTTGTTAGACATAAAAAAGGACTGCATTTTGCATAAAACTATGCATCTGGTCATTTCCTCGTTTCTTTCATGCACATAAAAACATGCACACAATTAATCTCAAAAAATACACCATCTTGTTTGCAAACTCAAAAGGAAGTGACAACAAAGTTTCTCTCAGTGGGTTGCCTGCTAGCATAAAAGGAATGCCTCCTACTGAAGATTGGGGGCTGGGGGTGGGGGGTGGTGTGTGTATCTCTTTAGTACTAGCCAGGAAGCATTCAGATATAATTACCACCACAATCAATACAACACACTGTAGAAAAGCACGCAAGTCATCATCACTGTAAAAAGGTAAAGTGATTTGACCAAAACCATCTTGTAAACTGTGGCAGGCCACAAGCCAAGAATTCATAATTCCCAGGCTCAAGCTCAAGTTCCAGCATCATGCTTCCCCTCCACAAAATACTTCTTTCTGCAGTCCATATTGCCCACCTAGACTGCAGCACTGCTAAGCCTGCCCCAAACTGCCTACCACAGAAGTCAGCATACAGATGCATGACTCTTGCACAGCATGCCCATAGGCTACATGACATAAACTAACAGAAAATGAGGAAAGAGGGAAGCAGAGAAGTACCATACGGGCAGAGCCAACACACATGCTCTTATTCCATTTCCAGCACCCAGAAAATACATGCAGGGAACGATTATCCTTCAACATTTGCAGAAGTGCGGATACCCAGCAGTGTAAGATGTTCAACATGGCAGCTACATACTTGTGCATTCAAACTTTTCCATTCTTGGCCAATACCAGTACCAGTGTTTCCTTTTCCATACTGTTCTTTTGGAACACAAGGCATGCATACTTTCATTCTCTCTGAACTTCTCTTACCTGGAAATCTCTTTTCAGTCTAATACTTTTCTTGCCATGAAAATGTCTTTTTAAAAATACATACTTTAATAAGCATTTTATATGAAGGCACCTTTTATTCCTTCTCATTTCCAGGACACTTGATAAAATATTACAAGCCTGCAATTTATATGCTAGAATCCCCAGATGGCATCTAATTAAACAATTCAATCAGAAAACAAATTAAAATGCAGTATTAGTGTAACCCCATGTGTAAAATGCAGCAGTTAGAGCGCTCTGGTGTTTGCAGGATATCCTATGGAAGGCAATTCTATTACCCATGCTAATTTCATGCCTGTTCAGCACTGCAGAACACGAGCTATTGACACCTCTCTCCAACATAAAAAAAGAAGTGGGCCAAGGAAAAGTTTAATAGCAAAGTACAGATCACCCTTTTAACTTTCTTCAGAACTATTATGGCAGCTGGTTTACCCAATTTACGGCAATGAATCTCAAACCTGTAATTTCTTAAACCTTCAAGCTCATCCCAAACCTAGTCAAACTTGGGATATTCCTTCCAATTAACTTCAGTGAGTTTTGCACCATGACCCACAATTCATAGAATCATAGAACTCACTGCATCTCACAGCGCTAAGCAAAATCTGATAAAAGTAACATCTTACTCTGCAATCTCTGCCACATGAATTCCTTGTGAACCCCAGGTATTACAATTTGGCAAATAAAAGCACAGGGATAATGATCCGTGATTTTTATTTTATTTCTCTGTTCATCTTTAAGAGTAAGAGGTTTCAGTAAGGTATGAGAACTTTGTAAACTTTATTTTCTTCCCTTAAATATATTTTAGTACTTATAACCAAACTGTTCACTTCATTATTTTTAGAAGACTTTCTTCAACTTCCATACGAATGTTATTTAAGGAAAATATCTTCCATTATGGTTTATGCACAGTCACAAAAAGTCACAAAATCGCAAGTTTATGCTCTAATCCATGTTATATGCTCTCCCCTGATTTAAATACAGCTTTCTCTACTTCTCTGAGAAGAACCACTGACCAAAGGAACATGCCGATATGGGCATTGTTATTTTCCTTGAAAAGAAGTAAGAGTATTGCATCTTCACACCAACAAACCTGAAGGAGTTATGTTCCAACCTCATATGGAAAATCAGTTAATGTCATGTATCTAACTCTTAAGAACGCCTTCTGAAAAATCCCTGCCTTCATACATGCTTCCACAGTGCACTCCACTGGCACACAGACAAGAATATACTTCCTATTTAAAATCTATTTCAGGAATCAAGAAAAACTTAAGGGCAGCACGAGAGAACATAAAACTTGCAGGAGCTGCTATAACTCATCCTCCAAAAAAAAAAAAAAAAAAAAAAAAAAAAAGTATTTTACTAATTTACCCAAGATGAGAAGACTATCTGAGAATTAAAGGCATATGCAAACTGAACCATGATGTGTCATATTTAATAAGACACTAATACAAGTCGCAGCAAGGTAGCTGGGCTTTAATGGTACTGCAAACTTAAGAGTATTGACAAGCAGGGGAAGCCCAATTCATACAGGATTAGCTACCCTGCCTGCTCCACCTTTCTTTATATTCCCAGAAGACCAGTTGGCCACAGCTGCCTGGAAGCGAGCAAGATTTTGTGCACTGGTGATAGGTATCCTTTACCAGACAGTTTGCTCTCCCTTTTCCAATTTAGGACAGACTAGAATTGGGATTTGAACATTCAGTAGAGGTTACACAGAAGCAGAGAAAGATGGTCCCTGTAGATTTTGTAAGATCTCTCACCTACCCCCACCCTCAGCCTCCTTACTATCCAACCCTCTTAGCAGACTGAGGGGAATGACTGTGTGATGCCATGCAGATGATGGAAATGTAAAGGAAGACACTAAAGATCACCCAGCAAAGCAAAGTCATGTAAAATCCCAAACTCCCAGGAAATAATCATATTCTCCCCTGCTGCTTGCCCACTTCAACCCTTCTCCCAGAGCTCCCGTTAAGAGGAGATCAAAATTAATAAGGCATTACACAAATGAGAGATTGCCCCAGTTATAATCCCAAGCGGGTCCCATCACTACAGCAGCACTAAGGGAAAACCTTGAGCACACCCGGGCACACACAGACTCTCAGCACGGATTAGCAGTCAGGCTTACAGGGGGAGGAGAACAAAAATTCCCCTCGCAGCGACCCATTTTGGAAAAGAGAAATAACGAATACGAAACGATGACGGTAACAGCACGACGGGAAGA
>NW_009259180.1:471202-471825 GCF_000687185.1 Egretta garzetta
GACACCCGAACGCACAAGCGAGGCGGGGGGAGGGGATGGAGGCGGCCCACGGCAAGCGGCGGGGTGGGGTGGGGAGGGAAAGCAAGCGGGGGGTAAGGTGGTACCTTGGATGTGCTGCTTGATGACATTTTCCAAATGGTCCAGCCTTTCTATAATCCTTAAAGTGTCCCCTTTGTCTTCCTCTAACTTTTTTTCTGAGATCGGCTCCTGCACTTTCACATAGACACTGGCAATGTAGTTGGTGACCCAGCCCACGTACAGCAGGCAGACGATGTTAGTCATTCCACTCAAAATCACGCAAGTGGACACTAAAGTTTTGGTTTTCCTGGTGCACACCATCCTGAGGTCCCTCCATATAGCTCCAAAAATCCTGTGATCCAGAAAACAAAAATAAACTGCGATGAAAATAAATCCTTGCCCCCCTTCTCCCCGAAACGGAGACCACTCCGAAGTCAGTAAATTTCCATGCAAAAAGTTCTCTAATCCACAGAATAAAAATATTTGTCGCCTACCTAGAAGGAGAGGTGGGGGTGGGGAGGGCTGATAATGAGAATCCTGGATTTTAGTACATTAAAATAGCCGAAACTTTGCGATAGCAGTGCCGACAGCACACCGGCAAGGCG
>NW_009259180.1:472066-501934 GCF_000687185.1 Egretta garzetta
TGGCTGCGAGGTGAACGCTCCGCTGCTTGGCTGGGGAGAGCAGCCGGAGTCACCCCGATACGTGCTCACACGGAGAGGCATCCATTTGCCTGGGGGGGTGTGTGTGTGAAAGCAGAGGCATGCCTTTGGCTCTTAGGAGCCATCGGTTGCCAGCTCCAGATGCCCAGCGACCACCCACTGTTACAGTATGTTTGCCTGTTGGCGTGCCCCCTCCCCGAGGAGGCGATACCATTAATAGCTAACTGTTGCTTGCATCCGCACCAGCAAGCCCCAGTGTCCGTCCATCACCTTCCCCGCTTCCCCAGGAATACGCTAGGTCGGAGTATACCCTTCAGTATCGGGGATGGTATCAGTAACTCACAATGTAGTTCAGCACATCCATGCTGCTTTCCCCTCCTCACATTTTTCACGCACTTTTGGAAACACACTAAGAAGGCAAATTCCTCTCACTATGAAATCACTCTGGTCTGAGAGAAGGTACACAACAGATTAATCTCTTCCTATATAGAAAGGGACTTCCATACTAAATGAGATCATTTTCTTTTGATAGTCTCAAGACAGAAATACAACATTAGGATGACCAGTATTAGGAACAATGAGGCACCCATTAATTAGCATGCTAAAATTATTTTAAGTACTTACTATCCAGTGAAAGTAAGAAGTAACAAATGCTGTGGATCATACCATAGTATGCAGTCACCCTCCGCAACTGATGATTACAGTTGGGTTGATCCTGTCCGTGTGCAGAAAGCACAGCAGATACCAGGACTTGCTACTCTGAAGCATACGCATGTGAGCATTCAAACCCTGCACTAGCTTGAATGTACATTTCAATATCTTAAGTAAGTAAAAGTAGATGATTCGTCTTAGGGCTTGGGGTTGTTATTTTTAAATGAATTGTAAGCAGGACCCAGCATTCAAGAGAAAAGGCAGGCAACTGTCCTGCCAAAAGGCAGGATGACTTCTTCCTTCCCATCACTTGGTACTCCATAGAAACAGTAAGAACTATGGATACTCAAACACATACAAAACCAGCACCAATAGAAGCTGCAGGAAACTCTGCCAATGAAGCTCAAAAAAACCCCTGCAGCCTCAGTCTTCGAAGCCTCTCTAAAACCTAACCGAAATTTCTGCCAATTTGTAAGTACTTCCCCAGTGATACACTAAAGGACGCCAGCCCAACAGAACTCATTTGGACATTAGAAGATACAACATAAGGTCTTTGAATGGGAAAGAGAGTATACATTTACATCTTAAGAAAATTATATTTTTAACAATATAGGAAAGTTTGCTAGACAAACCAGTCAAGCTTTATAAAAGACAAAATATTGACAGACTATACTAGCACAGCTCCATCACGTAAGTCAATTATCCTGCTCAGTCTGCGATGAACATTTGTCTACAGCAGCATTTATTTCCCTGTTTCCTATCTTTGTACTTCAGTGTTACTGCTCCACATCTGGTAGTGACTGAGAGCAGTAAGTGCATATCACTGAAGTCTTTAATAACAGCGTTATCTAGACTTGCTTTAATCTTTGTAAACTCTGCCTGCAGTCACAAAATACAAATTCATCAGCCCTGGAAATGTAGGCAGAATCCAGGGCTCAGCCTTGGACTTCTCAATTTAAAGCAAAACTTACCTGAAATCAATCCAGATAAGGGATGAGTAACGACAATTAATAAGTCATATTTTCCATGGAAGTTTATAAAATATTAACAAACAACTAACTGCTTTTATAAACAAATATGAACAATACTTGTTACTAATGACTGTCAGCACATCTGTAAGTGACAAAAGTTTGAAAAAAAGATGGCTATTGCATCTCGCAGGCCTAATGGGTTGCTTATAAACAGCATACCTTTTACAGTAACTATTAATAGTTCATTAGCCCTTTGGTCCCAACAGTTTTCTGATCATGTTTAAAATATAATTTCATTTGTAACTACAGTCTCCTACTACCAAAGCTGCACTCCTCAACAGCAAAACAGTAATTCCCTGTCTCCTCATCTGAGCCTTGGTTTTACCGAAGCTAGTTTTAAAACTCTCCTTCATAGCAAAACCTCCAGGTGCTTTAATACATGAAAAATATGCTTGCTTTCATGTCTCTGGTAATAATATTCTGTACAAGTCTCTTTAGAAGTCTTCTTTTATGACTTTGTATAAAGTCGGCGGTATCCAAGTGTATGCCATTTAGAAATTGGTTGGTTTTGTCATTTGGATTTATTGTGTAGTATTACAACCCAGACGAGACCCCTTTGTGCAAGGTATTATACAAATACATAAGCAGTCCACTTTTAAAATTTAATTGGAGCAAAAACAGGAAAAGGAACAACAGAAGAACAGAAATGCTGCCAGCCTCACATTATAGTCTGGGAGAAAATTAGGTGATAAAAACCTTAAATGCTTCTTTTTTTTTTTTAACATTTAAATTATAGGGGAGCGCAAGGTCTATGAAATTCATTCTCTTAAATCACAGTGGTGTTTTTGAAAGTTCTACTTCAGGTGTTTAAGTTTGAGGCACTACAATCTACTGCGCAGGTCATTAAACTAAGTGTCTGATTTTTAGCAGATCAGTATCAGGGTAGGGATATGTCATGCTATGCAAATTATTTCACTTCTGTTTCACTCTAGATAATAGAAAAATAATTTCTTAAAATTTATACGTATCACAGGCTTCAATATGAATTGCCCCCAACTACATCACTGTAATAAGACACCATTTCAACCATTGCTGAGCAAATATTAACCTCGCAACCTAGCAAATACAGCCACCACTTATCTCGCATTAAAGGTTTCTGTAAGGAAAGTAATTCAATTAGCGTTTCTTAGCTGTCATTACACTTCAGGGAAGAACTACATTTTTATTGGTGCATTTTGATGTGGGCTAAAACTTTTTTAGTAGTAAGAGTGTCCTTGAAGAAAGCAGTAGCGAAACATCAGAACCAACAGTATTTACATCCTATTTTACAATAACAGGTTTCTTACACCTTGTTAGAAATCAATAGAAAAGCTTAACTTTTTAACATTATTTTATTGCATTCTATCCAGATTCTTAGCTGAAATCCTATTAGTTTGTGGAGATATGATCTTCATTACTATCTAGTCTGAGTAGATTTTCTTCTATTATTCCTTCCCTCTCACCCACAATGATCACATCTTTTGTTTGAAAGATGATAAAAAATTCCAAAGGCACTCAAGAAGCAACACAGCATTTTACATTGTGGAGAGAGATGACCAAATACATGTAGAAAAGTCTGAATTACCCTGAGTAGGCAATTTTATTTTTTTTTTGAAGCTCTGATATCCAGGTCTGCACACACACGAATTTAAAACTAGAGATTACCCCTTCTGCAGATGAGCTCTTCCAAACAGTTCAAGTTATGAAGCCAGCTTTTTAGCTCCCCAAAAGAGGTAGCTGTCTGTATTTTGAAAGTAAATGTCACGAGTTCAGTCCCCAGGGAAGTGATCTGATAATCTTTGGTAACTATTGTCCCTAGTCGTCTCTTTCACTAAATTTAAACCCATCTTGAAACTTTTATTAAATCATAAAAAGACATACGCAGGTATTGCAGAGATGCCTTCGCATATTCTGGAGCTGGGTTTTGAAGCAAGGGATTTTTTATATGTACGTTGTAGATAATGAACGTGAACTGAATGCAAAAAAAAAAAAAAAGAAAAAGGAAGGAAAACAGGATGAAAAGCTGTATGGATTAAGGTGGGGGGGGAGGAGATGAGAGAAAAAAAAATTGCTTTTTCCTTGCTGTGCTGGGATATATTATCATGGTCTTTATTCCTCTGGCACTTCCTCTCTTCCCCTCTACTCTTCCTCTTTCTCTCTTGCCTTCTTTGGGTCCACATCTGCTCCTTTCCCTTTCTGTTATTCCCTCTCATCTTTCCCATCCCTCATTTAAAAATAACCACCTTTAAGTTTACACTAGTTCTGTTATACATCACCCTTTGTGACATTTTTATGAATCATTGGTTCATTTGGGCTACCCCAGACTCCTCATTGTTCATCACTTGGTAAGGACTGCTCAGCAAAGCATCAACTACAGCAAAATTCAGCCCCATATTGCCATGCTGCGGTCTCCTAAGGAGGAAAGGTAATGTGATGCCCAACTCACAGACATTCAATGGCATTTGGATAGCGAACATCCATGAAGCATCATTTCTAAATCATTCACCTTGCGCTGAAAAGAATAAATGAAACAATACAGAAGATCTAGAAAAAAAGAGAGAGAGAGGGAGAGAGAGAGGGCGCGCTCTTTCAAGCTGAAAACTGAACTGGATCTTGTCCTCTGGATTGAGCTCTCACTGCACATAAAGCAATGACAAAACACATCATGCAAAGGGAAAAAACCAGAGCTTATACAAAAGTAGCCTGCAAGAAATAGGGACACATGGATGCACGTTTTCTTCTTCTTCATCACCAGATTCATGCCTTAGCAGACATTTGCCATCCCCCTTACACAGTTGCTATAAAATTTATGTCTGTATTTTTTGTTTCCAGATGGCATTTTCCATTCTCAGTGTTTGCCAGGCTTATCTTGTCCATTTGTCCTTCCAAAATGTTTTTCTACCCAAAACATCTAAAATCACTTTATACTTTAATTGATCTCTGCTATGCTGTTTTATTAGTTACTTTTATGCACTGGTGTGATTTATTTTTTTCTGTCAGCATTACATTGCACTATTTATTTGCTGCAAAACTCTCCATTAATCCATGTCAAGTGAATAATGTGTGACCAGAAATTCACCAGTATGAGTAAAAGATGCAATGTATGGGCCTTTGCAAGTGACACATCTACAGTTACTCAGAGAAGCATTATGTTCTGTTCTTTTCAAAGCTGTCATGTGTCTACTCCCAAACCCCAGTGACAACCCTGTCCCTAAGCAACTTCAAGTATGTTCATTTTTGGGTGTTAAACCTCGGATACATTTGAAACAGATCTTCAGAGTTTGTGGCCCACTCAATCTCTTAATCTTTTTATGTTCAGAAGCAAAAAATTAGTAAACATGAAGTCATTTGTGATAGCTAAAAATCTTAGCTTTCTCAACCCCGTTCTCAGTGCTGTTTTTTCTATCTTTAACTACAGTAATACAAATCGTTGTAACATGTCAACCAAAAACTCACGTAGCTGAATATCCTATTTCCAAATACTGTCTAGCTCTGAACATTTAGGGACTAGACCAGTCCTTTTGCCAGGCTTTGCCTGGCAAAGCTTCAACACATTTAATGACTTAGAGACTTTCTGTGTCAGAGGTTGCAACCAAGCCATTGCTTACACCAGCTATGTAAGCAATTACAAATTCACAAATTAATCCCTTTTTGAACCTGTACTTTCTCATATTCCAAGGAAATGCGAACAATCACTTTTTAGTCACCTTTCCATCTGTGATTACATAGGCCTATCATGTTCCTTCTTAGATGGCTCTTGGCCAGTCTGAGTCTCTCATATGCAGTCTCTTCTCACATGAAAGGAATATTTCCATTACTTTTTGTCCTTCTCTACTTTCACCTTTTTTTCAACTGTCACCAAGCCTCAAGTTAACCTCAAACTAGTCACAAAGATCTCCTCCTCAGTTAAATAAATATAAAGCCCAGAAAAAAAACTATGTGTAGTTTTGTTGGTCTTCCTAGGTGTAGACTACCTCACATTTTGCTATTTCATCAACTTGTCGTTCAGGGTCATGGCTTCTCCAAACTTTTGCAGTTTAGCTTTAGAAATTACTGTAGTGAATATGGTATCCTCACTATTAACATGCTTTTCTGATCATGTCAACATATGCTAAACAACACAGATCCCAATCTCCTCTACTCATGACTGTCTGCCTTTCAGAAACCAATGGGTTTTTTTCTATTCTTTGTTCTTTCTGTCTTAATCAGTTTTTAATGCATGAATGGAGCTTCTCCTTATGCATAATGGGTACCAAGAACCTTTGGAGAACAAAATCCTTGGAAGGCTTTGCAGCCCAAGTACCAACTAAACCCAGCATCAACGGTATCACCATTACCCATATGTTTTCTGATGTTCAAAAAAAATTCAGTAAATTGGTGGAAAGTGACTTCCTTCAATTGCTTATCAGAGAACTATTTATCTAGATAGAATTTAGAAGAAATAACCACGCTCTGTCTTACAGGAATATGAGGAAAAGGAGTATTGCAGATACTTAGGCTTCTTACAAGGAATCTTTTCTTTCTGGAAGCTTGGAGCCTCAGTTTCAGAGGAATGCACACTGAGGCATTCAAGAACATTATGTCAGAGTAAAGACATGTAATAAAAGCCACCGTTGAGTTAGGGGTAGAAACTCAGAAGTGACTGAAAACACAAAATGGAGATCAGAGATAATGGAACATGAAAGTAATTGTCCTTTTTCATCTGAATTGATGGTTAGAAAAAATGGATGACTTCTGTAGGCTCAGTTTATTGTTCAACTAGAAACTATAAAGAATCTGGATGATTCTGCTTTACTGGTTTAGTGCTAGGTAGGACAGACTCCCTTACAGGGCAATGCTAGTGAAACCAGTTGATTTAATTCTTCCATTTCCCAATCAACATTATCCCAGTCTTTTTAAACTGAGTTTTGGCCAACTGTCCTTCAGCCAGTGGTTAGAGTAAATGCACAAGACCCTCTGTTGATGTTCTTTTGCCAAATTCACGTCCAAGCATATAACTCAGCTGAAACATGGATTCTACAGTGTGAGACTGTTGAAACAATTTTCTGGATAATACCTTCTTTCATCAGGTACTGCAGCCACAGCTTAAGCAAACCACCAATTTACATTAAAATACCTAGTGCATTAGCAATTAATTCTTTTTTAGGTAGGTGAAAAATTCTTCAGATTTGGCTATGGTTTTGTTTGTTTTTTAAAGGATTTGATGATGTCCAGGAGTGAACTCTTCTCTGATCCATTCACTGCATAAAACCCTGCCACAACAACAACCTTGAAATCAACAAAAAAAATCCCTTGTGCCACTTTTAAACAAAACTGACTCCATAACAAGAAAGCTTTCAGTCCAGCTTGGTATTATAGCAACTCTTACAGTATGAGGGGAGATGGAAGTTTTTATTTGATTGGGCCTGGAATATCATGCTAGTCTGTACTGCAAGAATATCTTAACAAAAGTAAGCTACATATTAATACATCCAAAAGACTTTTCTTTTTGTTTAAAAAAAGAGATACTTAAAAAAGTTATCTAAGTAATCCAAAAGGAAGCCCACAGAGGAAGCAATGGATTAGAGCCAAGAGTTATTTCAGCAGTCAGTACAGCTCACACAGTATATGACTCAGAAATTTCTACATAAGTCTTTAGTCCTTCATGTAGCACTCCTGGTTTTAGAACTGCTGAAAAGAATATTTCAAAGAACAAACTTCAGACAACTAATAACCCCCCTTTTTTTAAATTAAGGAAAGGCTGGTACTCAAAAAAAAAAAAACTCTGCCCTGTTTAAGACTCTCATATGCAGTTCCAACCAGATTCTTTCCTTACTAAATAACAATATTCCAGATGGTATACGTTTGAGTCATATGCACGTATTCTTTTCGTGTGCAGTCACATTCCTTGCATTTTCTTCAGTGGAATACATATGCTATATGGTCTTCGGCATAACAAATCAAGCTCACCCACTTCCATCTTAGAACCTTTCAAAAGTGCAGAAGTATTGAGTTACAGCACAGCAGTAAAGTTCATTTTTAATGCAGTCACTTATCTCAACCCATCATCCTGGGGTAGGCTAGCATCAGTTGCATCTTCCAAAAGAAGGTCAGAAAAGGATTTATGATTAGATTATAAGTGCGATAGACTTCCATATAACCATTGGCTTCAGTATGTTTGCATCAGTTAAAGATAAAAGTTTCTAGTTTACCTTTTCAGAATCTGTGGCTTTAAAAAGCACTTTAAAATAGCATTAATTAAAACTTGTATTCCTCTGGGAACAGACAGCAAATATTTCTTCTGTCACACGTTCATGCAGCCACAAATCAAAATATCTCAGTGTTTGACATTAAGACAGACATTAAGAAGTTCACAGGTTACAAACATCCTTCAACATGTCGAGATGAAGTGCCAATAAGTTCATGGTTCAAGTGTGAAAATTAAGCACGAATTGTTCACGAATGTGAACTATTCAGGTTCAACAGATCCAAATTGTTACTTGACTCAGACCACCAAAATCTTAGCATTTACTTCTAAAAATTAAATATCTTCCTGAAAAATCATCTCTTCCATTCTACATCATACCCAGCACAATTAGCAGCAGAGAGCCCCAATACACCAAAGGAACAATAGCCTTTGAACGCTGGCTGAAGAGAAAGTAACTACCTACTAAAAAGTTTCCTACAATGCAATTTGGAGATCTTGCATTAAAACAATGACCACAGCCCCATCAGACATTGGTTTCAAAAATTAAAAACACAAGGTAAGTGAGAATTATTTATATAAATGAACAAAGGCCTGAGGGACCTAGGCTTGACCAAATCTCTGAATGGTCCATATAACTCAACAAATTCTCAGTTACAGAGATAATCAAAGCCAGTCAGGCACTAGCAAGGGGATTTAGCAAGTCGAAGCAAGCTTGAAGCATAAAGTAGCATTAACTTTTACAGAGACTTAATGTATCTCTTTGAGCCTAAAGAATTCTAAGTTGGTCAAAAAGAAAAAAAGGCAAGGAAAATACTTTGGTACTTGTAACATAAGGGAACGGAGCACCAGTTTCACTGAGATTTTGCTTAGATTAAAATGACTGGGCCACTGAAGGTGTAAGCACAAAAAGTTGGAGTGGAAACAACCAAAACAAGGATTTTAGAGGGAAAAGTAATCATGCAGCTGGAAATAATGCCATAACTGTGCAAAAACTCTGGATGACAACTTGAGGTGATTGTGAGTTATTTGAAGCAAGGGAGAACATTGCTTCATTGTACTTCTGTGGGTTGATGGTACAACAGGTAGAAATAAAATGCTGTTATATAATTTGGAAGATTTCCAGTCTGGAAGTTGGCTTCAGATACAGTCAATTCTAGGCTCCAGTTGTAAAATTATTTACAGCTTAATTTACAGCTTGAATTTTTATCAGCACAACACACACACCCCCCACAGCTTCTTTAGGCCAAATAAAAGCTACAAAATATATTTTGTAACAGGCACCCAGCAGTTCACTAACCCACAGCTTTTATTATAATGATCATATGACAGGATTACAAAAATGCCCAGGCTTTTTGACTAGAGGACTGTAAGTGAGAACATAATTTTTTTTTTTCTGTAATGTGCTCAAGTGGTTTCACCTTCCTTGTATTGTCTTTTCTAATCAAGTTCAAAACTAAACAGGACTCACATTGTTATTATGGCTACAGTTTTGTTCATTGCCAGATTCATACCGGATGTCAGAAAAACATCAAACTGTTTATTCCATTGTTGGTCTTAAATAGCCTGCACACCAAGAAAAATAGTTTTGTTTTATAACATCACCTTACTTCTATAAAGCTCAAGACAGGAAAGGGCATGAATTTCTATTTGCATCTGCTAATGCCAGCTCACGGTATGTCCAGTCACAGAATAATTTACCACCAATTAGCAATATAAAAAAAACTTCTAAAGAAGCAAGCAGCTGAGTTTCCCTGTATAGGCATCCCAGTTTACCTTCCTGTTCATTATAGTATTTGTGTCATACATGCCAGAACAGTCCCTTCCAAATTCCTTTCTGCCCTACAGAGAACTTCCATAAACCCTTACTATCTCCTGGGGCCTAGAACAGAAAGTGAGAGCTCAAGCAACTACTGGAATCCTTCTTGTTATTGAAATACCAAACACCACAGGTTTAAAGAATAAAGTCAACTGCAGAACGACTTTACTATGGAAATTTCATGAGCAATAGATACGCAGAAGTACAAACTTATGCACTAGATCTGTAGTACTAATCAGGAGACGGGATCAGAAAGCATCAGTCCACAACTGTATGGGTATAAGAGTTTCAGAGATTTTTAAAAATTCTATTTTTTTAGTTACCTCTAAATAGTCCATATAAAAGACATTGGTTCAGTTCCTTTGGTTGCCACAGCTTTAACAAATTGACAATTTTTGAAATCTAACAACCTGGCCAACTACTTACTATGACTCGATGATCTTAAAGGTCTTTTCCAATGTCCTGGTTTCGGCTGGGATAGAGTTAATTTTCTTCACAGTAGCTAGCATAGTGCTGTGTTTTGGATTTAGTACCAGAAGAATGTTGATAACACACTGATGTTTTCAGCTGTTGCCAAGTAGTGCTCAGACTACTCAAGGACTTTTTGAGCTTCTCCTGCTCGCCCAGGTGCATAACAAGCTGGGAGGGAGCACAGCTAGCACAGCTAACCCAAACTGACCAAAGGGCTATTCCATACCATATAACGTCATGCTCGGCGGGGTTAGTTAGTTCGGTCGGTCGTTCCGTTCGGTCGGTCGCGGGCAGTGTGGTCGCAGCTCGAGCTGTGTGATTGCAGCTCGGGGGGAGTGATCGCGGCTCGGGACGGGCTGGGCACCGGTCAGTGGGTGGTGAGCAATTGCATTGTGCATCACTTGTTTTATATATATTCTGTATTTTCTCTTACTATTATTATTATTATTATTACTACTATTGTTATTCTTCTCTCTTATTAAACTGTCTCTATCTCAACCCACGGGTCTTACTTTTTTTTTCTTTTCTCCTATTCTCTCCCCCATCCCACAGAGGGAGGGGGGGGAGTGAGCGAGCGGCTGCGTGGTGCTTAGTTGCCAGCCGGGTTAAACCATGACATCCAACCAAAGTGATTCTATGATTCTAAGTCTTGGAGGATATCTATTTTTCAGCCACTGAGATGGCATCCAGACACTTTGAAGGTTGCTTGTTGCTTGCTTTTGCCAACCAATACAGTTTCAAAAAAGCTGTAAGAATAATACAGGTTTAAGAGTAAGGTGCAGTCTGTTTAAATCATGCCACATCTCTTCCTCCTTAGCACCTCTTAGTTGTGTGTTTTCAACTACCTGGTTTTGTGGTGTTGGTTTCGTTAGCCAATTTCCTGTATAGGATTACATTCCATTGGCTTCTTGCTAAAAACATTCAGACTAGAAGAGACTAAATCTTTGACCATCAAGTAGAATAGCGTAGATGACATATCTTCAGGCAACCATAGTGTGAATCTACAAACACTTTGCTAAAATGCAAATTTCACTAATTGCGAACATAACTTTGAGTTGAGATGTAGAGGTCATTATACCAGCAATGAACATAGGCCAGAACTATTGTGTTTAATGCCATCTTCACAGCAGGAGTTCAGGTTAACCACAACCATAACCACAACAGCCTTTTTCAACACAATGAGGAAAAGGGCAAGGAACTTCAGCTGAAATAAATCAGCACAGACCTCTTGAAATTGTAAAAGAACGTAAGTCTCTATCAACTAACAGTCTGAGTTCCTTCATTTAATATCCTGTTCATTAAAATATCTTAGTTATTGTTATAGGATGCAATTTGTAGTTTTACAATTTAAACAAGCCCCTAGTAAATACAAAGTGTCCAAGCTGGCTGCATTTCGAACTGGCAAGGTAGCTGTAAGATACTCCAAAGTCAGTTGTATAACAATCATAGAAACCAATTCCCAATTTAAAGCCAAGAATGCTCCATGTCCTACTGAAGAAAACAATACGAAGTTGAATCCTGTCATCAGCCTTTTAGTTAGTGGTAACCACTGAACAGACTAGAAAATCTGATGAGGACCATTCACAAAGGCTAAACAACTTGGACAGTGTTTCTAACTAGGTGTTGGCAAAGAAGTGCAATATAGACCATAGATCCCAATTTGTAAAGTGGAGTATTTGCAGCAGACACTGCTTCTCTGTAGCTTGTAAATAATATAGTTATTTTAGTGACCAAAATTCTGCTCAAGGCTCACATGTTATTTACAACAGGCTCATGCTTCCACCCCCCCCATCCCCCCCCCGCGAGGGCCTGCCTCAGGAAGAAACTTCTGTTTCTTTCACCAGGATGTTAGAAAGATTCCATTGCAAATGCTTCAGAAAAAGTTCTCAACTCTAAAAATCAGTGTCAATTCTCAGTCACTAATACCATGGAAAAGTAGCATAAAGCGTCAGTACTAGTAACTTCCTTACTGATGACAGCCCTTCTCCTGGACTTCTCAGCTGAAGTCCCTTAGGAACAACATGATACAGAATCAAAATTCACATACCGATTTGCATGGTAAACAATCCATACAAAGAACATTTTAAGCTTTTGCAGTGGAAAGCAAAGAGCAAAGGGTAGACAGAACATGGAGGATTATGAGAAAAGACAGGAAAAGAACTTAGCCTATATGCAAAGGGAAAAAACAAGGTGCAATAAAAATTTTACATTTAGTATGAAGTGTTCACCAGTGACACAAGATACAACTGCATGTTTTGTTTTTTCTCTCAAGGGAAGGATCAAAGGAAGGACCACTGGAAGGACTGAAGAGAAGCATCTAGTCTGCTATTTATTGTCTGGTGATACTCATTTATTTTACTTCCTGCTGTAAGACTTGGGAAAAAAACCCAACCATGTTTCAATGTAATTTTTCCCACAGCTCAAGCAATTTCCACCAGTTTTAACTTAGATTTATCTATTGCATGCCAAGCATTATTTCATTAAAATGCGGTGTTCTGAGGATGACTCATCAGTCAAATAATATTTCTGTAAAATATCTGCAGAACTCAGTGATGCCAGGCAGCAGAGTACACTGCTAGCTGTTAAGAGCACTAATAATTCTAGTTGCCATTTTTGATGATAGAAAAAACAGGTAGCTATAATTTGGGAGTCATTATCATTGGGGTTTTTGTTAAGCAGGACCTTCTGTTTGCTACTCAGAATCTGAACACAAGTTCATTATTATCCATGTCTCTCAGTAGATCTGTTTTCATGCTTGTGAGTGCATTCAGATCCATTCTGATAATGAAATGGCATTGAAAACACTCATCATACAGCAATAACATGACTTTGGTGTTTTGTAATAGGACATCTGGTGGTAACATGTTTTAAAGCCAGTTTGTGGCAAAGAGAAGAGCTCACGAGACAGGCAATACTTCTATGGTACTAGCAACTTAGATTTGTTGCATTTTCCAGAAAAGCCAAACTGACATGATCCTATAATAGCTCTGCCATCTTGAAAGTTCAATTTCAAGGTCCTTTTTACAAGGCCTGGACATAGAAGTTAAAAGTCCTTAAATCTCCAAGGGCAATATAAATGCCAAATGTCTGAAAAGTTTGGGAAAGTGAGACCAGGAGGACTGGCTCACTTTTTTTTTCCCCACTTTCCTCATTATTTTTTGTTATTAGGAATTATAGGAAATAACTTTCCTTGTTATTTTTTTGTTATTTTCCTTAAAGCA
Organism: Egretta garzetta; assembly: GCF_000687185.1. Classification (NCBI taxonomy): domain Eukaryota; kingdom Metazoa; phylum Chordata; class Aves; order Pelecaniformes; family Ardeidae; genus Egretta; species Egretta garzetta. The sequence goes on from NW_009259180.1 coordinate 485,441, forward strand.
AAACAACTTAATAGCTGTGACAAACGCAAAAGGAGGAATAAAAGTAAAGTGCTGCAAGCTTCCTTCATTAAAGCATGTTTTCCAGTTCTCTATGTCTGGTAAAAGAGCCCAGGGATATCTCTACAATGCCAACACTGCTTCATTATTTTTGTTTTGTTTAAATGAGGCAACATACATCAATCCAGCAAGCAAGAAAGAAAGAATTCTCTTACTCCTCTGACGTGTGGGTATATGCAATGACATAGCCTACATTTTGGCTAACAGATTAATAACTTATCATTATGTAGTGGGTTAACCCTGGCTGGATGCCAGATGCCCACCAAAGCCACTCTATCACTCCCCTCCTTAGCCAGACAGGGGAAAGAAAATATAACAAAAGGCTTGTGGGTTGAGATAAGGACAGGAAAAGCTCGCTCACCAATTACCATCATGGGCAAAACAGACTCAACTTGGGGAAAATAATTTAATTTATTACCAGTCAAAATGAGAGTAGGATAATGAGAAAACTAAAACTAAATCTTGAAACACCTTCCCCCACCCCTTCCTTATTCTCATGCTTAAGTTTACTCCTGATTTTCTCTACTTCCTCCCCACCAGGGGCACAGGGGTACGGGGAATAGGGGTTGGGGTCAGTTCATCACACACTGTCTCTGCTGCTCCTTCCTCCTTGGGGGGAGGACTCCTCACACTCTTCCCCTGCTCCAGCATGGGGTCCCCACCATGGGTCCTTCCCATAGGCTACAGCTCTTCATGCACTGCTCCAGCATGGGTCCCTCCTTTCCACGGGGTGCAGTCCTTCAGGAGCAGACTGCTCCAGTGTGGGTCCCCTGCAGGATCCCCAGCCCTGCCAGCAAACCTGCTCCAGCCTGGGCTCCTCTTCCCATGGGCCTGCAAGTCTTGCCATGAACCTGATCTGGCGCAGGCTTCCCACGTGGTCACAGCCTCCTTCCTTCGGGCATCCACCCACCCTGATGTGTGGTTCTCCATGGACTACAGATGGGGATCTGCTCCACCATGGGCCTCCCTGGGCTGCAGGGGCACAGCCTGCCCCACCAGGGGCTGCACCAGGGGCTGCAGGGGAGCACCTCCTCCCTCTCCTTCTGCACTGACCTGGGGGTCTGCAGGGTTGTTTCCCTCACATATTCTCACTCCTCTCTCCAGTTGCTGTTGCACAGGTTTTATTCCCCCCTTCTTAAACATGTTATTCCAGAGGCGCTACCACCATCACCAACGGGCTGGGCCTTGGCCAGCACTGGGTCTGTCTTGGAGCCAGCTGGCATTGGCTCTGCCAGACATGGGGGAAGTTTCTGGCAGATTCTCACAGAAGCCACCCCTGTAGCCCACAGCCCCCCTCCCTCCCCCAAAACCTTGCCATGCAAACCCAATACACATTAGCACTCTCATAGTGAGACAAAATACCACTTTGTTGATCAAAGGCTAGGGAATATTATTACTTTGGACAATAGGAAGCAGAACATATTTCAAACTAATTCATGTCAACTGTGAAGATACCAATTTATTCAAATCAGGGTGTTGTTTTTTAAAAAAAGGAAAAAGAGACCCAAATATGACTAAAATAACTACATTATTTCTTTAAAGCCATTAAACTTTAGGCAACATGCAGCACATATGCAATTAATAGCTCATTGAGAAATACTCATTGCTTCCTTGGGACAATTTCAACAAGATGAAAATCATTAGTCTCAAAACTGACTTTAAAGCCTTTGCCTAAAAAATGGGGGGTAGGAGGGTTTCCCAAGCTTTTCCACAGAAAGCATTCCTTTTTGTAGGAAAAGGCATTTTAATTAGAAAAAAAGTTAAAGAAATTATTTGATTACCACCAGGCTAACTTACAGCGTTTCTTTCAATTAAGTTGTACTTTTAACACTGTATATTTACGCTATATTACTTCTAAACTGCTTGAAATTCTTAAAGTGAAATAAAAAGAAATCAGTCAGTTAAAGGACATGCTTGTTTGCAATAGAGGAAAGAATCTGGACTAGTTTAGAAAGAAACTAATCCAAGAGTAGGTTTGGAACCCTGTAGGATATTAACAAGATTTTTTGAAACCATAGTAAGTCTATCACACTTTTAAAAACAAAACCAAAACAACAACACCACCACAAAAAGAAAAAAACCCACTCCTTTCCTGTATCTCAAAACCCAAGCTTTTAGAAAATAACTGAAGCATTTACTTTCAACCTTTAAGCCATCTTTAATGGATACCCTAAATCAAGACAAAAGATGCCACATGATTCATATCCGTCTTCATGAACTAGAAATAGAGTATCTTTCATATCAGATAGTATATAAAGCCTTTGCACTGTTTCTGTGCTGGAGAACATTGCAAAGTTGAATACATCTTGTTCTGCAGCTGGAGTTTAATTAGGTTAAATAAAGTTTATTTCCTTGTTTTGTTTATTGGACAAGGAGCTGAATTACAACTTCCCTTACAGCAGTAGAGCCACTCACAATCCACAAAAGGGGTCACCTTAGACCGCAGGCGTTCACCCATACCTATTCCTTGTTACTTGATTGCCAAGCAAGATATCTGGACCAGATAACTAAGGTAAAACCCTCCCTAGTCTGTGCATCGGTCCATCCTTCCCCAACGATGGCACTGCCTCACAGAGATGAATGATCCTGCTTACTGCTTTGATCAACAAAAGCAGGCTCCTCTCCCTCAGGCAGCCGAGGCTCAAACAGTTCAGTTTAGTTTCTGCTATTGACTTAAAAGAAGGAGCATCACATGGGCATCAGGGCACAAGAATAAGACTTCCTTAAGACAGAGCTTACAACTAGAAGAAAAAAAAATGAGGGCAAAGGTTCTTCAGATTTTAGACAGGAATTCAGGGAGCACTGAAGTTTGATGCTGCAGTAGGAAAATATACAAAACCCTCATTAAATGGGCCTATCTCAAGAAGCACTGAGGACAAAGTTTATCCCTACAACTGAGAAAGGCTTTACTGAGGCCTACAGACACAAACCCCCAAAGTATTTATAGAGGTATAAAGAATGCTCAGGGGAAGAGGTCAGGAATTCCGCGAGCAAAACTCTCGCTAAAGAAAGGAAGAAAAAAAAAAAAAATCTCAATTTTATTAATAAGCAGGAAAGCAATTAAGAAGGACCGACTACAACAATTAAAGAGAGAGAGAGATGGTGTCAAAATTGGGAGAAAAAATCCTCTTATGGACCACGCAGGTGCACATTATGCCAAGATTCAGCCTAGACTGGAATATTCAGAGCAACAAAGCAGTGAAGTTTGCTTGAAATTTGTTTGAATCCTCCAGTGAGCATAACTATTTGAACAGAGCTAGAAGGGTTTTGCCTTGACTATATTGGGTGGGGGAAAAGAAGGGCAGGGGGTGTTAATGATTTTTTTTTTTTTTTTTTTGGAGGGGGAAGGAAAGAGCACACTTTTATGACAGCAATCATGGCATTTTGGAAAACCCCTACTAACTGCAACTGCTATTGCTCTCAGCAAATCCATCACATTGGCATGAACAGAATCTTTTATGTGATACTTACTGTCGTCCATCAATGTCACTAGGTGGATAGGTTTCAAAAAATTGTGGAACAGCAGAGGCAGACGGTTAAATTCTTAAGCAACAATTCTTAAGGCTGACACACACTTGTTCGCCTGAATGGACCACACTGATCTTAAACTAGCGGACATGTTCCCCTTCTGCTTGCAAGCTTTCATGGAGGGGTAGAAGGAACACCAGCAGAAAGATCCCAAACTGCAGAGATCTTAGTAAGTATTTCAGACCAATTATACCACCCAGTATTCTGACATATTTGTGGACACTATTCTGGGAGCACTCATTAAGAACAACAGGGATGTAGTGGTCCCAGCTCATGATCAAGTCTCAGCCACCATTTACAGAGAAACACTGTATGAAACACACTTTTTTTTTAATTCTAACGTTAACAATGAAGGTTTCCATCACCTACCGTAAAAGGCTTAAATGCCTCACATCTGTAAGAAACCATGAATTGGACTATTTCCTATTATGTAAATAAATCTTTTACTGTAACCCACTTATTATAGGAATAATACTCCAAACAAGATGAGTATAAGGTATAGTAATATTGTTAAATGTTAAGCAATTCTTTATAGAATTACCATTGCCACCTAAGGTCTTATCAAAAGTTTTAGAATTGGCAAAGAAATTGTGTTTAGTTTGTTTTCAGTTTCCCTTCAAAAAGAAGAGGATTTCCCTTAAAATCCTTTATCTGCTCCTCTCTCTCCTTCCCTCTGTCCACTTCTCCCCCACGCACGATTAAGAATTCCCCCAATGTTTCAGGTGTTTTAATGAGTTAGGCAGCTAAATCAGATCAAACCTAACTATAACAATTACTGTGCCAAGTGGAGACAAATAATTTAAAAAAAAAAAAAAAAACAAACACAACAGGGAAAACCTCTCAAACTCTGCAACTGCAATTATGTCTCTAGCTTCATTCATTAAATATAAGAACCACAGAAGTTGCTGTGAATGCCACCTTCTAACTTGTGTCACTGGCAGTAGAAATCTAGAACCCCTATGGAAATTTTGCTAGATGCCATTGCCAAAAGCTGCATTTTTTATTTCCTGCTAGATAAATATCTAGCAGAGCTGAAAGAGAATACAGTTGGAGGCTAAAGGAGGCTTAACACCACTAATTCATGCATCGCTGCCTTTGGGCTTTGCTGAGCATTTCACTAGACTGCTTTCTTTCCAGTGGGCTAACACAATCTGCATCAGAGACCGATAATTTCATTAACTGGTTGAAGCTGGTTGGGTTGGAACATGAAAGATTTGGTAAGACTGTAAATTAGAGGGTGTATATTTACACAGTTTGCTCTGAGTGAAGCAGAGTTCATTCATAAAGAAACTTAATGGACAGTAAATTTTACTGCTTCTATTAAAGAAAAAAGAATTCCAAACATATTTAGCTGACAGCTCAAGTATGAAGAAAGGGATCCTGCAATCACTAAGCTGCAAAAGTACTATTCAGGAATGTAAGGTGATATGTTTGTCCTTCACTGGTTACAAGAAAAGTCTTCATCTTACAGCACTGTCTTTCCCAGAGGGCAGTTTCCACTAACCACCTGTAAACATGAGATCTATGTACACTGGCTGTAAACACTCTGCTTTTCTCTCCTAGTTACAGCTGGAAATAGAGTCTGTCAGAGAATTGCAATATTGTGAAGCCTGAGATTGCTCAGAAACACCAAGAACCTGTTTTAATGGAATGCCCTTTCAGATTGAACCTATAGTATAATACATAGATTGAAACCATGTCTTTCTTACCTTTTTATGCACTATGTTTCTTTTGTGACACTAAAGCGTGCCTTCTGTGGCTATTACTGCCCTCAGACAAAAAAATAAGGATTTACAAAACTTGCAAGGAATTAGAACAGGAAAAACATATGACTACATCAAAGTTATTTACAAAATGAAAATTAGCTTCTCCTAGCTTTTGTTGTGTTCTGTATTCTACACGTTCAGGCAACAAAGCGCTCATTTTTACTTTTGTTCACCATGAAGAATATTTGTGTTTTGAGTGCCCATGTACACTGTAGAACAGGTGCAAAGGATGTGGAGTATCCAGCTCTTTGTTCCATAAAACTGATTTTATGCACACAATAAGGACTGGCCCTAATTGACAAACCAGCATAGCTCAACTTAGTTTTCTTTACTTGCAGCAGAAACTTTACCCTTCTTATTTAAAAGGAATCAGAAAGTTAACATGTCACTCAGATTAGATTTCACTCAAGTTACGTTACTCTCAATATTGATGTTAAGACTCCTTCCTCTACAGTTCATTTTTGACAGGCATCATAGGCAAAACAACACAGAAGACTGTTAGTAAGAATATCAGACTAAAAAAAAAAAAAAATTACACTGTGTGATCACCACAGACCCTTGTTACTTGCATGTGCATGCACGTACATTTAGATTACTTCAGTGCTACTGTAGCCAGAGCATATGAGAAAGGTTGGCCCATTGCTATGCATTGGCTCTGTCCCAGATCCAGCAGACAGATTGCTTTATGTTTTCAGCCTACAATAAAGTAAGAATTTTCAGATACCATGGCTTAGCAGCTGAAGTTTGGTGAGCCCTTTGGCATGTTTTGGCTGCTGAAAGACACCCTTTCTTTCAGGATGTTTATGAACTTCACAGATGTTGTCTTTTCACCATTGCATGTGCAGTTCTAGACAGAAAAAGAACCAACCAAAACGAGCCACAAAATTCATTTGAATACTGAGAAGCTGATGAAGCATGAGCCAATATCATGAAGTTCTAAATAGTTGGCAAGAACATTATTTAATGATATTTTTTAAAAAGAAAACTTTATAGATTGCTGAAAGTCAACGGCATATACCATGTTCTGAAATTTTCCCAGTAGAAACAATTGCTTTTAAGGTAGCTAAACCTGTCCTCAATACTATGCACTAAAAATCCTCTTGGTAAGAGAGTCCAAGTGTTTTCCAGGAAAAAAAGTCACCAGAAAGTCTTGAAGAGCTTGAAGTTTATAGCAATGTTTGCAGTTGGATCCAGAATCAGTAGAAGCACACCACTAGTTTTGGTGAATGACTTGTAAAGGCACTGATCGCCATGTGGAATGTTTGTTCATTGTCAATGAAGTTCTCATTAAAGTAATTTCAGGATTTGACTAGTTAGTGTTATCACCTTATTAAGATTTTAGCAAAAAATGGAATTTTCTTTCATAAGTTTTAATAGAAAATGTCTTTGAAATACCTTCCTTTCATATAATAATGGGACAGAACAGCGTAACTTCCCTGCCTTCTAGGATGTGGTTTTTCACTTATGTATCTAAGGGAATCTGACCCTAGCCATCAAGGCTTAGTTTTCATTTGTGAAGCTTCCAAAGAAAAACTAGCTTACAGAAAATATATGGAATTTATCTTCTGAAGTTACATAAAAAAACTAAACCAAAAAGTCAGTTAAGCCCGGGATGGCATTAACCATGTAAGTATACCACAAGCAACACAGAAAGCTTGGAAAGCAGAAGAGTGTGCCCGCTACTTAGGCTGATGGCTGCTCTTACCACCAGTTCCTGTCTGCTTTCTGTATCCACATTATGCTATGAGTGTTATACATGTTCAATCACAGGAGAACCATGGCAGCACACTGGGAGCTTTGCGTGAGACTGCCAACATCTGGGAGATGAACAGGTGCCTCATTTATCCAACTTCCAATGCTCGATGAAACAAATCTTCAAATGTTGCCCCATTAACATATCTCTCATGCTAATGCGTTTAGTTATTCCCTACTAGCATTCAGAGTCCAGATCAATGTATATACATTGCTTCTGTCATAAAAAGGATGTTACCACCCCAGTCTTTGGAAAGGCAAGAGACAGAATGTGCCCCTGCTTCCCAAAGCCTTCTATCCCCAAGAACCATTCCTGCAGTGTTACGCTGCTGCTTCACATAGAAGGTTTCAGGTAAGTTGAACTCTTTGCAAGATAGCCATAGCTGACAATTGTAAAAATCAACATGGGCTCCTCGCTCATCCTTCCCTCCCGCTCCAAATGAACCAGCTGGAATACCTAGGTTTTGACATTTTGATATGGCAATGACTGAAGTCTATGCATATACCTTCATTCATCATCGGGTGACACACAACGAATTCACTGTGGTGAACTCAAGATGCACCTAAGATACATTTACAGTCTAAGACAGTGAAACAGTTTCATTTCCTCCAGGCTAGGAAAGTCTTTATGACAAGATTTTGCCTTTGAAACCAGTAAATGTCAAAAAATGACTACTTAGCAGCCAATAATTAAAAAACAATTACACATTGACAAGCAAGATCATAGCATTTCATTGATGGTTACATATAAAAATGAAGACAGAAACCCAAAGAACTTCTCCATTATTATTTTAGTGCTAGATTCAGCACCCTTTTGTTAACAGATATTTTCTTCAGTAGATATTAAATGTGATAAATGTCATGTTCTCAAGTTACTGAAGGCTGCTTTTCTATCACTTGCAGATTAAGTTCCACTGATGTTGGGCAGATGGTGAGAAAGAAGGTGCATAATGTGTCCTCAATCCAACTGACACAGATTATACACTTCAAGCAGTAATTGAAGCACTTTGATTTACCATTTCTTCATCCAGGGCCATCAGACAAGGGAAGTTCCTTAGTTATATTGATGCTGCTTCCCTAGTAAGCTGTATTTCAATTATTATGCAAGTCACAGAAGTCTATTTTAAGATTCCTTGCTTTTATTACAGTACATATGGAGGAGGTTCTCTCCTGACATTTGAATAATCTGTCTTCATCTAGCAGGTGTGTTTTCTTTTCACAATTTTTTTTTTAATAACCTCCTCCTAAAAAAATAATCAGGAGAATTGGAAGAGAATGAACTAGAATTATGCTGACAGGCATACGCACTATGTTTAACAGTGCCCAAGAACAACGCCATACTAAAAAAAAGCATTAGAACCACACTTGTGGCAGAGTAAGCAAAACAAGTGAGAACACCCATGCATTTAATTTTCAGGTCAGGTCACAGCTCTCATACTCTGCTCCTTCTTGTGCTGATGTTAATAGTCTAAGAGCTGAAGTAACCTTGGTATCATTCACCACTCCATCTAGAACCCAGATTCTGACCACAGAGATCTCTTCAAGCCAGAATAATGGAGGTGCGTGACTTCACTGTCTCAGAGGAACACAGTTGCTATCAGACAGATGTTCCTTCTTCAGACATACAGTGAAATGGATTCTATCACAGGCAGCTAATGTGCATTCTTCAGGATCTTAGAACCATTTGGCTTTTTTTTTTTTTTCTGGCAAGCATCGCAGAAATCAGTGAACAGATCCCAGCTGAAGAAATGTTTCAAGAAGTAAGCAACAGATGTAGCCCACATCCTGACAGAGCATGCTTGACTGTTACCGATTAGTTGTGAGGCTTCTTGTTCAAAATACAACTTATTGTATAGTCCTTCAAGTTCTCTGCAACTGGATGGTTCAGACTGACAAAAATAGATAGTTGAAAAAAGATGAGCTTAGAAAGCTCTGTAGAAAGATGAGCTTAGCTGGGGTAAGAGAATACACTACAGTTTTATATGAATTAAGCCAACTTGATGAGATTAATTTCAAATAATCTCACATTCAGCTTTAAGTCAACCTGTGACCTCCAGGCCTTGCATCAGTAGGTCATTCAAGTAGGCTGAATAAGGAGAAAAATCCATAAATTATTTTATTTTTCTAGCTCAGCGCTTTGGCCACATGCCCAGTGAGCTCTCAATTATTTTAAGTCATTCAGTTACAGCAATGAAAATATCTCCTCATTAATAAGGTAAGAACTAGATGTTTAAGTGCCAGTTTACAATGTTAGGAAGGACAGAATATCACCACTTTTCTGAGAGAAGAAGCACTGGAAATTGACCTCTACCCCTCCTCTGAACACGATCAAGATGATCTCATCATTGCCCAAAGCCGTGAGACTGAACAGACCACATTTTTACAAGAATATTTGGACTCAGAAATAATTACTTCCTGAACCAGTGGAGGACTTGATTGTACCTGTACTACTAGGCACACTGAGGTGAGTGGATTCCTGCCTTCAAGAGAAGCAAACTATATGCACAGTGACCATTGTTATCAGCAGCACTAACACAGGTGGTGGTCAGGTTACTAAGAACTTGGGCAATAGCATGAACCTCTCACAGGGAATCCTGGAATTTTTTCATGTTTGGTACTTTGTACCAGTGTTGGAGGGGTTAAAAATCTGTAGACATCTTGCATACTGTGGACCTTCCTGCTTCTATCAACTTTGCACTGTCTACCTTTGCAAGACAGCCATTGCGTCTTTCCTACAATTTCTGCATATTTTGTGCCAGATTTCAGCTGAAAGGTGCGATTCTATCTCAATGCCACTTATATTCATTTGATGCTAGTAGCAGCATGGCCTTCTTTCTCTGCAAGTTTGGGCACAACTTACCTGGTAAGTGATTGTGGCAGCAGGATCCTGAAATTAGCCTCCTTCCAGAGATGATCTTAGGCTATTCCTAGATTTAACATTTGACACTTGTGCCTCATGACTTCCATGACTTGATCAGTATGCTTATTGTCTTCTATTTCACAGATATGCGTGATCATGTAATCATAAAATCATGCCCATCTTTTAAGGGGATGAAGCCAACACTGAATGGGCAGGCCACAAAACTTGCAGATTTCAGTGCCCAAGGAAAGGCAGAGCCAGACAACTATTTATGCAACACAAAAAATACAATAACTCAAAGTTCTGAAGGTTTAAGAAGTTTTATGGTATGGTTTAGCTAAAACTAAAAACTAATGACCTGAACACTCACTGCATTTTCATTACTATAGGGTATTAGTAACTGAAATAGAGGAGGAAAATAGTGGGTGCATTCTTTATAAGGAGTCATAGCTGATGCAAAGGTAAACACACAACTGCAGCTAAAACTGCAATTTGAACAATTAGCTCTGGTTATGTAAAACACACAGGCACCTGTAAGGGGGTCTATTTTAAGAATGGTTGCTTTAAGAGTGAAGATTTCCAGCCATGATGTTCTCCATGCTTTCAGACAACTGCAGTTTCCCCTCATAACAAAAGCTTCCCTTCACCTTCTGCTAAAGAGATCCCCAAAGATATGTTAATTTTTCTTTAATGTATTATCTATTCTATCACCACAGCTGTCTTATCTGCTTTTTCCTCAAGGACTGATGCAGTTGCAAATACTTTTCTGCATCCCGTGATAGATTTTATTAATGACATCAAACACTGTTTCATGCTTTGCCTTGTTATTAAGTTCTGTGGTGGCAGAGGATATTGCATTCCTTTGTGTAAGTTTTGTAAATTTTCTGAGTTTTGATAAGGCCATTAATCACAACATGACTATGCTAATCCAGACTCTACTGGTGCCCAAGACAATAACCTCTCTTTAATAACCATTCTCCTTTGTCAAATACTTACTTGCACAGATTTTCTACGCCTAGATAGTAGCCCTCTTTAATAAATATCGGAGAAGATGAGGACTAAAGTAACACAGTTGTGTTTCAGTAAAATTCCTTCTGAAGAGTCAGAATAGAGCTGACCTTATAAGCTCAGCATCTCATTATGTCCTAATTGACCTCACATCCTAGTGACTTCACTGGCAGTTGAAAATACTCAACATCTGGCAATACTTGGACTTAAATGATGCAAAGCACTTGAAAATTCACAAATGAAAAGGAATATAAATAGCACTGAATTCTTTGCTGCTCTGTATAGTAGCTTGACACTGCAAACCTCCTGCTGACTGCAAGTACTTGTGCTCCTTGCATTTGTTAACCTAAATGCTGGCTTCTTTCAAAATAGCTTCTGAAAGGTCAATACCTACAGAAATCACCTTTCCAGAGTCTCCCACAGCATCCTCTCAGAGAAGCTGGTGGCTCATGGTTTAGACAGACATACTCTTCACTGGCTAAAAACTGTCTGGATGGCCAAGCCCAAAGAGTTGTGGTGAACGGAGTTAAATCCAGTTGGCAACCAGTCACAAGTGGTGTTCCCCAGGGATCAGTACTGGGGCCAGTTCTGTTTAATATCTTTATCAATGATCTAGATGAGGGGATCAAGTGTACCCTCAGTAAGTTTGCAGATGACACCAAGTTGGGTGGGAGTGTTGATCTGCTCGAAGGTAGGGAAGCTCTGCAGAGAGGTCTGGACAGGCTGGATTGATGGGATGAAGCCAATTGTATAAGGTTTAACAAGGCCAAGTGCTGGGTCCTGCACTTGGGTCACAACAACCCCATGCAACACTACAGGCTTGGGGAAGAGTGGTAGGAAAGCTGCCTGGCAGAAAAGGACCTGGGGGTGTTGGTCAACAGCCAACTGAATATGTGCCAGCAGTGTGCCCGGTGTTCAAGAAGGCCAATGGCATCCTGGCTTGTATCAGAAATAGTGTGAGCAGCAGGAGTAGAGAAGTCATCCTTCCCCCTGTACTCAGCACTGGTGAGGCTGCACCTCAAATACTGTGTTCATTTCACTATAAGAAGGACATTGAGGTGCTGAAGCATGTCCAGAGAAGGGCAACAAAGCTGGCGAAGGGTCTGGAGCACAAGTCTGATGAGGAGTGGCTGAGGGAACTGGGGTTGTTTAGCCTGAAGAAGAGGAGGCTGAGGGGAGAATTTGTCACTCTCTACAGCTACCTGAAAGGAGGCTGTAGCGAGGTGGGTGTTGGTCTCTTTTCCCAAGTAACAAGCAATAGGACAAAAGGAAATGGCCTCAAGTTGCACAAGGGGAGGTTTTGATTGGATATTAGGAAAAATTTCTTTCCTAAAAGAGCGGTCAAACATTGGAACAGGCTGCCCAGATTGGTGGTGGAGTCACCATCCCTAGAGGTGTTTAAAAAACACATAGATGTGGCAATTTGGGACATGGTTTAGTAGGCGTGGTGGTGTTGGGTTGACTGTTGGACTTGGTGATCTTGGGGGGGTCTTTTTCAACCTTAATGATTCTATAATAAAGAGCACAACTGAGCAGCATTTGCTCTTGAGCAACAGACTGCTCTTCTCATTCATGTTTTACTCTTAATTTATCCCAAAGTTTTTTTGGTTTACACTATTCCAATTGGATTCTGAGTACTATTGAGAAGTACATTTCAAAATTATGTATTTTAGTATTATTTTATTCTGCACCTCACCACCCACAGAAGACACACGTGTCTGTATGCACATCCATATATAAATCACAGATACTGTGTTACATATGACCTGAAGCATTTTGAAATCCTTAAAAAAACCCAAGGAATGTAGTATTGGGAAGGAAAACACAGATTGAATCCATTTCCTTCTTGCAGTTGAGGTTTGCTTCCTTTGTAGCACCTACAGCCACCTCCTTTATTTTAGATGCCTGAAGTAGAGAGATTACTTATCCCTAGATGAAGTGCGCTCAGCACTTCAGAGGATTAAAACCCAGCAGCTGTTAACTGCAGCAGGATACAAAAGGATACCTGCATATAGCCAGCCTACTACAGGAGATCATCTATGAGTAAGGCAATAGAACTTCTGGGAGTCCAATTCCTTTCCTAAGCCCACTAAGTGTTTAACACACTGTGTCTGAACAGAGGTCAGAACAAGTCTTTGTTTGACTTAGTACCTGTCCTCTCCAGCAGCCAACAGCAAATAGCCCAGAAAGAGCATATAGGGCGCACAGACTAGTATTTCTTTCTCTCCAAAATATTCTTCCAGCCTCCAGAGATTTACGGTAGGTAGAGTTCCTGAGTCAAAGGTGGTGCTACAGCCCGGAGTGAATCTCCCAGAAATACAGGAAATTATTAAAGTAACCTGGAATGCAGAGAAGACCCAGCCCTTGACAACTGACCTCAAAGCATATGCACAGAGTAGTTTCCCTCCTTAGTGCTGTTTCTTTCTCCCAACCTTCCACCATCTGATGCATCTAGTTGTATTAGAGGGCAGTCAGCAAGCATTCTCTAGTGACCACCTCAGTCATCTCTCTTCCACCTTAGTCGGATTATCCCTTGTTCAGAGAGCAACGTTTAGGGCACATACGCATGTCTGAATGCAGGAACTGCCTACCCTAGGCTATGCATGTCAGCAATTTTTCTAGAACTGGCACCCATCTTGCACAACAAGGAGTGGGCTCAGGAGGATTTCTGGCAGACAGTTCAGCTTTCTGAGTCAACTCACTGCAGAGTCAGCCATGCACTGGAGCCATTGCACAGGAGAGGATGAGACTGTATGGTGATGAGCAGCAATAAAAGCCACAGCACTAAAAAGCTCAGCTTCTGTGGAACTGTGTGGACTCAACTGATCTCTAACCTGGCTACTTCTTCATATACTAGGCATGAGAAAAACAAGGTACCCCCATCAGGGGGTGGGTGTAAGTTACATTGCAATCTCAAGTACTAGCTTATAGATAAAGCTACAGTTGATCTTTTCGGGTGTAAAAAGGTGTGGTTTTGTATGTACAGCCTCAGCTAGAGGTTTACAGCAAGACAGGAAGTGCACTCATTATGTACATTTATCACACAAGTCTGTAACAGTCAAGTGATTTCAATGTGCTCTCATGGAGTATTACAGCTTACTGTGCTTGGAAACAGGCAATATAATTTGCCAAGTTTAAATAAACTGTTAGTTACCCCACATTTACTTTTTCTTCAAGGAGCTCCCTAATACCAGCTCATTTTAGAGGCCTCCAGATAGCCAGCTTTGGTTTTGTGGAGGGGAGGAAGAAAACATGTTTGTTCTGCTTCATTGTACAATGAAGCTTAGCATTAAATGGTTTTTTAACTATTAATAGCATTCACACATAATGTACCAACTGTTTAACAGTACAACAGTTAAAACACAGTTCCTCCTCTGGCTCTCTTATGGCTGTGATTCTGTTCTCAGGCAGCCCAAAGTACATTAACTGTGTGACTGGAAACAGGATTAGGTGTTCTGCCCGTAAAAGAGTGAACGCATATCCTTCCTGAAGCATTTCATGAAACTATCTCTCTGGTAAAGTGTAAATGATACTATGTTACACTTAGACTCGTTACTTAAGTCACATGTGACTTAAATTACCCTAAGAATGGGTGATCCAAAAGACAGGGACAGAAGTCACCCTAGACCTAGATGCCAAAGGACTGGGCATAACATACCAGGGAAGGAGTCAGATCCAAACATCCCTATTCTTTGTCTGAAACTTCAGTGCAACTATTAGAACATAAGCCCATAACTAATTTGATACAGTAACAGGAAAAACAGCTTAAAAGATGGTACGTGCAAATCTCCCAGAAATACAGGAAAATATTGAAGTAACCTCGAACGTAGAGAAGACACAGTGCTTCATAACTGCTAGGTTAACCAGAATCAAGATGTGTTCCATATTGTTATTCCTCTGGAATGTTAACCTTGCTAAGCACTCACATATTTTGGAAATCTGCCCATCAGTTATGCAGCTCATGCTTTCATAACAGCAACGACATTTTAAAAAAAGAGAGCAGAAGAAAACCCTGAGCATATCCTTTTATTTAGGGCAGTATAAGCGTTTATGATAGCGGAGTACTCTTTTTGGAAGTCAAATCACTGAAAGCTACACAGAATTAAGCAGAGACTACTGTGACTGATCCTCCTCTCACTTCCCTTTCAGAATAATAAAGCATGTGCTATTTAGAACCATTTCTTAAATCTGGAAAAAGGGAAGGGTGGGAACAGACCTCAGAAACCTTTTCAGTTCTGAGACCCCCAGGTACCCACGCAATCTATGAATAAAACCAAGAGGATCATGCAGTGACAGAACATGCAAGTCCTAGATCATACTTTTGTGAATATGAGCCACATTTTATTTGAACATAAGCTAGAATTAGAAAAATAGCAGATGGCCAATTGCAGCACCACTGAAATTCCAACAGCTTGTTATGAAATGTTGACTTAATTCTTAAAATAAGGTTTTAGAGTTGGAATAGATTCTCTAGGGATGACAAGAAATTTGGTTCAGACACAGCAACTCAGATTATTTTCAAAAATTGACTGAATGCTGTTTGGTAGGCACTTTTTTTTTTTTTTTTTGCATTTTCTTCACATCAGCAGTTCCTCTGGCAGTCATAACTGATTTTTTGGTTTTGTTTTGTTTTGTTTTTTTTTTTTTAAGCTATCCTCACTTTAGACCAGTTTCTCCTGCCAGGCTTGAAAGAACTCCTCACATCCTCCTCCCCAGCCCTACCATCCAGCTCTGAAGTCAATTTTACTTCAGATATAATAATTTCACAACCCCATTCCCAGTCTGCTGTGGGTCCCTAAATTTGGAAGCAAGATCCTCCATAAAGACTCAGGCACAATATTAATTTGCCTTCTAGGCCGTACCTACATTAATGAAGAGGATAAAGACAGGAATAAAGCTACAGTGGATGGAGATGCTTGGGTTTAGCGTCATTGGCAGAGACTGAATTCATCCAATTCCCCCCAGGCTTCCTGCTAAGGCTGAGCCACCTGTTCAAGCTGTCCACCAAGAGTTTCTCTTTCTTGTGAGAAACAAACCTTCTTGGGGATCGAGGGGAAGAACCTAACATTCCATGCCCAGCCTTCTCTCTCAAGCTTGTGAAAGAATTCAAAGTAAATAGAAGTGCTTGCCTCCCCCAGGAAACGCTTTTCCTCACGTACTACCACCAGACAAATTCAAGATACTCCAAAAACTACCCTGTGCACGTTGATGTTACCATGTCTTTGTGTAAGGACAAACAACACAGGAAAGCCTTGCTTTAAAGCTGTGATCAAGTGGTTTTCATTACTCTTAAAAATGGAAGCACTTACACTGTCAATCCCTTCAAAAGAAGCTTTCTTACGGCTTTAAGGCAAAGGGGGCATTAAAAATGGAAACTGAACGCAGAATCCTGGACGAGAAACCATACGCAGCACTTTGAGTTTAATGTGGGCTGTGCTCATACACGGCGCAAAAGAGCTGTTTCAAGCGCTCGGAGACTTACGAAGTTCAGAGGCGGGGCTGGTCCCTCCCGCCGGGCGCAGC
>NW_009259180.1:502219-551162 GCF_000687185.1 Egretta garzetta
TCTGGGCGGCAGTCTCTGCCGCCTCGCGCACGCCGGCTGCGCGGCCATGGGGCTGGAGCTGCCTGCCCTGACCCTAGAGGAGAGGGCCTTACCCCGCTGCCCTTGGCCCATTGCACAGAGAAGTTCTGACCACAAAAGCAGTATCAAAATTTAAAAGTAAAACACTCTCACTCTAGGGATTGAAAGATGGTTGATCTTACTGCCCCCCCATAATTAGCAGTACCATTAAAGGGCTTTTAGCCTCATCACCTACCGGTATCTTCTACAAGCCGCGCAGCTGCTTTCTCTCCTCTGAAATCATACATGGCCCCATCTTTCTAGGTCAAAACCAGCCTTCCAGAGCTCCAGGCAAAGCAGCAAGACTGCTAACAACCATCTTGTTCAAGACCACGCTTCTTTTTGGAGCAAAAGCAACTGCCTCCTTTCTGCAGGCATTGCCTTGTGATGGGTGCAGGAGCAGCCCAGAAAGTTCTGGTAGCGAGGGGCCAGGTGGGCCCAGCCATTAGCCCAGCTGCCGGCCACTCCCTACAAGGCTCCCTTGCACACAGGTGCATGCGTTTTGCTGGATATCCCTAAGCAAACTTAAAGCATGCCATTTAACTTAACTGCAGGTTAATAAAGTTGTTTTTTTCTCTAGGGCAGTTATTGAAGTAAGGGCCTTGAGCATTCCACAAAATGGTCCTGTAGAGACAATAGAGTTTGTCTGTATAGACTAAGTGTCGTTAACATGGTAATATTGCTTGTACTTCCAGGGCCTGGCGCAGGGGAGTTTTAAGGCTTTAAGTTTCTTGCTGTTCTGATCCCGCACCGGACTCTATAAATAATTATTTGTACATGTGTTTTCTTTTTTTGTGTTTCACTGTAGAGACAGATTTGTCATAGTCAGTATTTCTTAAGGTACAGCTTTTTCAGCAGTCAGTCAGCAAGACTAACATTAAAGTCAGGTCACAATTTCCACTACAAACACGGATTTCCAGAATCTTACTACCCTTGAATAAAAATGCCCTGCAAGCAGAAATATAACTGCAGAAAGCAATTAAAGAACTAAAACAGAGGCACAGTTTTGCACCTACTACCGCTGGTTTTATGAGCCTATTCCGCTTCTCACCAGCCAGTAATCTGACCCTTGAAAAATCATATTTTCCCAGCACAAAGCAGACACATTGTGCAGATGACGTCCGAGCGCCTAGCATGAGGGACTGGCAGCTGCAACCAAACCCTGGCGGCCACCGTTGTGCAGCAGGGACAGGACTGTTTGTACTGTTTAAACAAACAAGCTAATGAAGGTCTCTTTTAGAAAAAATGACAAGCATTCGAGCAGCCTGAACATTAAATCCTCATTTAATGGTGGGAAGTGTTGTATGCTGTTCCGACACCCAGGCACAATGCCGTGACTTTAACAAGCTGCTTAATTTTCTCCCTAACACCTAAACGAATGTGATGGATGTATGGTGCCGTGTCAGCCTCAGCTGGGAATTGCTTTAACTTTATTGTTTTCTGTCACAGTCTGGATGCTCTTCCAAGGTTTTAGTGATTGTGAAAGATCAGTAAAGAAAGATCACTTTGAAACTCTTTGAAAAGGAAAAAAATCCATGAGGGAACTTGAAACAACAGTAAACCTGAGACCTATTGTACAGCACAAAAGATCTCATGAGAAGGGGAGACAGCCTTTCAGTTGTGAAAAATAATGAGATAGAGAAGCCACCACAGGACCACTGCTGGAAGATATTTAAGAACCAGAAAAGATAAGTACCCAGCTTTTGGGCAGCATTTTATTCCAAGGGTCCCATGCTTGTGGATCGATACAGTACTTATTGTTGGCAGAGATCATGATTTACCGCTGTTGCTGTTATAATGGACATCTCAAATGCATTTTCATTGGTCTTTCCTTCTAAATTAAAATTGGTGTGCAAAAGATGTGGTCCGAATGGAACAGGAATATAAGCAGCACTGTACTATGCATTTCCAACACATTAATGATGAACAAGGATCTTTCAGGCACAGTTTCATCAGATCCGCGAGGCTAGTGCTGGCCCAAGGGGCAGTACCACTCTGCCTAACTAGGCATTTTGATGCCTTCTCTGGTTCTAATATCAAGATTTGTCAGTTGACCTGGCAGTAACATTTTTATTTTGGTTGAGTTTCACCATAATGCCATATAAATTATAGAAGTAGCATATGGGAGGCGAGTGGGCACCAGGCCCCAGCTTTCAGCAGTAGCGCAGAAGCCAGTTGTGAAACCGCACTTTCTCATGCCTAGAAAACAGGAAGCAACACTTGTCAAGGCAGATGGCACCTTTTAGTAGACGACCTAATGCAGCTGGGGAAAAACCTAGCGGTTTCAAACACTCAAGGCCTTCAAGAAACCTATCTGCTGAGGAACAGATTTGCCAGTCTGTTTAACACTGAGAAAGGCAGTTACCTGTCAAAACCAAACAAACAAAAACTTTGATAAGTCTTTGGGACAGAAAGTGGAAACGGTCCCACGGTTTGGTAGCCAGATGATTTGTTTGTAAGTCCAAGTGCAGTTCCTGTTGCAATTAGTATTAAGCTATTTTATATACAGTGAAAGTATTGCAGCTGGCGAATACAGAAAACTTGCACCAGAATATTCTTGATCCTATTTGCTAACATGCTCTTCTGAGAAACTCAGATTCTGTCCCCAAATTGGATGGGCAACAGAATTAAATCTCTCTCTTCTTGTGCTAAGCAGGTGACACAAGCTTGCGCTATTGAGTGTCTATTGGGTGTTTTCACGTCCCTTGTGTTTCCAGGAGGGCTGTGCAAGTAGGAAAGAGAGGAAAATACATAACTTGTAAAACTTGCAACAGCTTTGATTTGGTGGAAGTGCCATGATGTTCGAGCTATAAGCAGTTTTTCACATGAATAGTGACTGAAACTTAGTGGATCCTGACCTTGGCTAGGTTAGGTGGCAACTACTGTCTCATAGGAGAAAGCTCTTATGCAGTCTCTTAAGTGCATGAACCTGTTCTCTCAGCTACTGAATTTCTCCTCTTTTATCTCTTGCCTGTCCTCAAGGTTACTTGGTTCCTCTTTATCATACTGTAATTCTCTTGCACAGTAACAATGTTTCCCAGCTGCATGCCAACAGCAGGCTTCATTAGCAAACTCTTCATTATTGCATAAAGGTCATTAATGAAAGCAGCACATGTTTGGCCCCAAGAAAACTCCTTGAAAATCTCTAGTAGCAAACACCCTCTAGCCTCATAACTCCTCTTAAGGAGGTGCCAACCTCACCTTACATCCTTAAATCCCAAAGCTTCATTATAATACCAAGTGTGTGATTTATCTTGATCTGCTAAGTACAGAGTTAATAATGCATTGTAATGCTATAGTGAGCCGTCCTTACAAAAAGGTGGAGATTTCTTCAAATGCAGCGTGTCTTTCCTAATGCTTGCATGTAAGGAGGAAAAAGATGATTGTCTAAGACAATAATAATTTACCAGAGGATTAAAAGGGCAAACATTTGAATTACATCAGAATTGGACGAAACCAGATGAACTGGCCTGAAATATAGTGGTCTGAGAAAAAGTCACACATAGAATCTGATTCCAGCAACATCAGAGGTAGCAAAATAGCCATTATCAGGAAATAATAAATAAAGAAAATGCTTGTTTTTTCAAAAAGCAGAAATCTATATGTATCACATGCTTTTATTAAAATACAACAGTGGATATCAATTAATGAATTAGTCATCTGCATTAATCAAAGAGAATGTTTTATTATTATCTGAAACCAAACAAAAGTCCTCTTTAGACTTGTGTTGTCTGCCAAGTAATTAGCACAACCATCCACCATCTTCACCAGCTGAAAAGGGGAATACTCACCAGCCAGAACACCCAATGGAGGGAATATTTTTGGCCCAGTCACTGACTGGTTCTTGGAGGTGTGCAAAGGAGTTCTCATAACCAGGGTGAATCACTGACCTGGCTTACTTGGAGCCCCTAAAATGAGTAAGAGGTCATGAAACTTACTGTGTGACAATTACCAAAAGTACAAGATACACCAATTTTATTTAACAGCTACTGCAAGTAAGCAGAGAGACTGAGTTCTTGCTTTGTTTTCTGATGCTGTTAGATCAGGATCTTCTTCCCTCCACTTTGTCCTCCACTCTCTCATCATAGTTCGCTCCTTCGAGGTTCCTAGTTACTGTGCAGAACCCATTTCCTCTCTCCAGTCAAGAACTCTGTCATGTCCACCTTGGCATCAAGCCTTATTTCTTGCTTCTTGTGCCATATCACCTGCTCCTTTTTTCTGTTTGTTTTGTCTCATTCCTGCCATATTTTTAAACTGCTTTATCCTATACTATATTTAGTAGTAGGTTAGCTTAATAAAACATGGTTGATTTGTATTCACAGGGTTAGGATTCTTTCTAGTCTGTTGTCTAAAAGATACCTGGCAAGTTTATTTGGGGCATATAATCCTGAAAAGCACTGTTTATGTTGGACAAAATAATACTTAACCCAAGGCAAATGTAGCTGTATGCAAAAAGTACACCATAAGCTTTATTTCATTTGCTATTCTCTATATTATAAAGACACATATGCACCTGAGTGCAAGAAATAAACATGCAGATCACCATTCAAGAATAAAAAAAAAAAAAGTAAACCATTATGGAGAATACAGTATTATTAAGCTAAGATTTCTTAAATATATTCATATATTACTTATAAGAATAATTTACAAGGATATGAAAAGTATAGCCAAGAATTAATGAGTTAGGAAATACCAGGATGAAGGCTCTGCATATTCATTATGATGCACATCTTTACTACATGCACATCTACTATTTCTTCTACATGACCCATGCCTTATTCAGAGTTAAGACAGATTGATTGCTCTCTTACTGAGCTGCTATCCACTATTTGATTTTGTTCTTATTTGTTCACTGGGCAAAAGCCAGTACTGTACTCAGCACACACTATTCTATTACTGCTTTAAAGGAAGAATATTGGACTTTAGTGCATATGAATCTTCCTCCCTCTCCTCTTACATCCAAATGATTTCATAGCAGAGAGGGCATGCCTGTACCATGCAATGGAGCATAATGCAGAATTAATTCAACTATTCCAGTAACTATTCCCTTGACCAGCAATCCCTCTTGATATTACAACCTATGGTATACCACCAGACTTTTTTACTGGTAAGTCTAAGAGGTCCTCTTATTAATACAGTTCCTTAAAACAGGAACTTCTTGCTTCTTAATAAACAGATAAACATGCTTAAATGTCTGAAAGCCAATAGAAAATTATGATCTTTGGTGACATCTGATGGAAGAATCAAATTATTTTTTTCTCATCCATTCACTGTCACATAGCAGGGGCCACACCAGGATTTTTAACTCAGTAAGGCATGGAAGGTAGCTATGACATTCAGCTGGGTCTTCATTGGCAATATCTTTATTTCACATAAGTGAACATACTCATTTGTTAAAAATGCTTGAGTTCACTTTAAATAATAAAAAAAAAGTAGTGTCGGGAATGCTGTGTTCATGTTAAAGATATTCCTAAGGCCCTAAATAACAATTAGTATGTTTGTATGTTATACACTCCATTGTCTTTATAAATATAATTTTAATTTATAATATATTGTTTGAAAATAGGTACTGTTTGAACGAAAGTTGAACTCAGTAGATCTCTGTATATGCTAAGAGAGCTGAAGGTCAGTCTGTAGCATCCAGAAGATCCTGTTTACTAATTCATGCAGTGTTTCACAGGCACGCTATAAGGACACAGCAGTAGCATTTTCACTTCTTGGTATTCTGCAATGGTGGAGAGCTTATTGGATTTTTCTCACTTGCCTGTCATGCCCTAAGGGTTTCTAGATCATTAATGACCAATAGATCCGTTTAGATAAGAATGATAATTCAGACAACTGAAAAACGTATGTGCTTCTTTGATAGGTCTGTGGTATTAGTCGCAAATGAATTTGCTGTTTAATCCTCCCCTGAGTAATAAATGTGCTATTTGAAGAGCACATTTTAGAATACCGGAGATGCTAGCTTTGATGATTCCATAATAACTGCAGCATAGTATTTGTTTTATTTGTCCAAACACTTTACAAATATGCTTCCTTTAAATTGATCAACTTTACTGAGATCCTGAGCTCTCTTTAGACCTTTTGACCTCATCATATATTTAGTTACCGCAGCAGCCTCTGTAGTTACAAATATAAAAATGTTCTCTCCTAAGGAGCTGCTCAGTGGTGTCAAAGGTTATTTATAAGTCCAAAGCAGGCAAAACCCAAGATCCAAGAACACGGAGTCCTTATTGTCCACACATTTGAAGCCACCTTCAATCTCTGCTTTATGTTCAGCATCCCTTTTGCCCATCATCCATGCCTCTTGGATGCGTGCAATGATGACAGGCACAGACCTAGAATTAGACCACTTGGGAAAGAAGCGGGCATGGGGTCCGCACATAAGAGCCTAGGAGTCCAGGTGGTCACCTGCATGTAGGAAGGACAGCCACGACAGCGACACACAAGAAAATACACATCTAAGGAACTGATTTCCTTCATATATTACACTCAGTCCTTGCTCCTGCATATGCCACAGATATTTCATACACACGTAAGTCTGTCTCCATCCATCCTTCCAGCTGCTTTGCTGCTTCCTATGTACAGGACACATTCTCCAAAATTCCTTTGCCATCTGGTCCACACATCACCCCATCCTTCCTCACCAGCACCACGCACACTCGGCGTCATTACAGATACCCTGCTATTCACTCCTTTCTTTTTTGGCCTTCTGCCTGGAGAAACATCATAATTTATTTTCCTAGTGACTCCTGAAAATACAAATTTTTGTCTTGCTTTAAACTAATGAAAACAAGACAGACAAAAGTCGCTATGGGTGAGACTGCACAGCAGGTGCGAGTACCTGGTACAGTAACCACAGGCACCTTGAGCCGACTCGGGTAACTGAAAGGGTAGCTGGGAAACTCAGATTTCCCTTATTTCTCATATGTTTCTCCAGTTCTGATGGAGATCATTTTCCCCAACAGCTTATCTATATCAGTAATCTTAATCTTTATTATGAAGTTTATCATCTTTTGAAGGATCAAAGTCAGACTCATGGTCCATCATTCCTGGCATCCTTTCTAGAGCCATTTTTGTGGACAGGACTTACTTCTACAATCTTCTTGCTTTTCTTATGTTGAAATAACTTTGAACTATGAATTTTTTGCATCCTATGCAAGGTGCTCCTCAAATTCTCTCTTAGCCTTCTTAATTTCCTGATTACATTTGATCTGCCATGAGTTATGGACTTTCCTGTTCTGTTCTGGAGGACAAACTTTCCGTTATCAATGCCAGTTATTTCTACAGGATAAGATTTTCTGTTGAGCCATGTAGGGTTTTTACTGGAGCACTCTGCTTTCTTTTCAAATTTCAGCACAGTTTGTCCCGAATTCTAATACAGTAGCTTTCAAAAGTGTCTAGGCTCCTTCTAGGCTTCTTGCCTTAATGCTTTCTCTTCCTTTTGACCAGTTGCCTTATTAGTATGCAGTTCCCTTTCTTTAAATTGAACACTTGTGTTCTGGATTTATTTTGTTTAATCTCTTCTGCTGCAGTGTTAAATCTAATCATATTGTAATTGCTATTACAGATCAGCTCTTCCACATACCTCTTGAGCTGGTCCTGTGCATTATTCAGGACCAAAGCCAGAACAAATCTTTTCTGGGATTGAAGACTAGTTGTTCTGGAAAGTGGCTATCTACTACCTCCAAAAAATGTATTTCTATGCCCTGTCATAGATGATGAGACATTAATTCTGTTGATAGCTGAAACATCCCAATATTAGTACCTGCCCTGAATATGCAGGTTCTCTAAACCCACTTAACGTTGCTGATCTCTCTCCTATATCTATATCCTGATTGGGGGTGGAGGTAATAAAATTCTAATGCTACATTTTTACTACTACACTGTGATACTTCCACCCACAGGGATTTCATAGTGTTCTCTTTTTTTCAACAATAATTTCATTCTGTTACACTTCATTTTAGTCTCCAAAAACAATGCCACTCCTCCACTTGCACATCTTATTCTGTCAATTTGTGCAAAATTGATAGCCCAGGAACATCACAACCACCGATTACCCTCTTTCTGCAAGGTCTCTGAGCTGCTTATCTGTCAGGCTCATCATATGAAACCAAGCACCCCGGTTCTCCCATCTCATTTTCCAGGCTTCTAGCCTGGCACAAAACTGGCAAGTTTTGCCCTTGGTCTGTTGCCAGCTATATTGGAGGCATTGTCAACTGAGATAGGAAGGAGTCTGATTTGCTTTCCCTTCTTACTGCAGTAAAAAAAAATTTCCCTACTTACTGCAGTTATGCTGCTTTCTTCCCAGCCTTTTCAGACATGCACTGAACATTAGCCATGGCCATTCTGGGGGATCACAGCCAGCTGACATCTGTGCTCCTCTACATCTCTCAGCCTCCTCCCAGTTTTTAGCAATTTAAGGTTTTAGGGCCAGCAACCTGCCTTCTTTCTAACCAAGATTTCAACACTTCCTTCCTGCTCCTCCTCTTCTGAAATGCTCCCCAGTTCCTAATGTATGTAAATCTCTTATCCTAGTATCTAAACTAAATAATTTCTAACTGAATATTATTTTAATTTCTGTTCATGAACAACAATTGCTCATCATCTCAAAAACTCCCCATTTATTACAGATCAGACTGATACCAGAGCCCAGAATTTCTAAAACGTTTGAATTTTATGAAAGGTTATTAACAGGCAGCTGTCAGATTATTAGCAGGCAGCTCAAGTATCCTATTTAACCAGACAACAACAGTATCAACACTGCAGTGCAAGCTTTTCCTATACAACTCTATCAATTTATCTCCATCATGCCCAGGAGAAATTCCAATAGGGAAAAGGGATTGTAATGTGTCCCATGAAGCCTCATTCATGCCAAGCTGTTATAGATACTGATTCAGAGAGGGACAAAAGGATGTGGAGCAACATCCAGAAGCTGGGGAATAATAGGGTGTTTAAAAAAAGGCATCTGTTTGCGAAGTTCGGACAAATAACAGGCAAAAAACATATTCACTGGTCCTTCAGCTTCACCTTACAGGGTGATAACCACACTCCAGCCTGTGTGTAGAAGGGGAAGTTCAGTTTAGTTGGTTAATATTAAAATAATAATTAAAAAAAGGCGCATCCCAGAAATGGCTCTTGAAGAGCAGAGCAGATTTTAGCCTGCTGCACATCTCTGTTCTCATTTGGAACCCAGCTTCTGAAATCACAGGCACTTTCAGCAGAGGAAGGACTGTTAAAGGTGTAACATCTGTGCAAAGGCATACCACAAACAGTAATGACTTGTAGCCAACAGCAATTCAACTTTAAAACAAAATCCTATCTTTGCATGTCATGAAAGAATTACCACTCCTATGACTAGAATAGGCAAATTATTTTGCTCCTCCTCAGTTTGTCTCTTTACTTTGACTTGTGGAGTTACTCATCAAACTGTATACAGTGGCATATTTCATATATACAATGTGAAAGTTACGTGGTAAAAATCATCTTATTCAACAGCAAGTATACTGTTTGAGAATGTCCAATCACTTCCCAGAGTTGCTCAGTCATATGGTAACTGTCGTGGGCTAGATAAACAAGGAATGAATAAATTAATGTTCCACGCCTGTACAATTTGTGGTTTGGAGTATCTGTTGCAACATAAGAAGGATTTCCGTAGCAGTCAGATCAGTGAGAACAGGTAAGGGAAGACAGAGCTGCAGAAATCACTCAAAGACAGGTAAGAGTTAATGGTCTCATCTTCAAGTCAGAAAAA
The DNA here is from genome assembly GCF_000687185.1 of Egretta garzetta. Classification (NCBI taxonomy): domain Eukaryota; kingdom Metazoa; phylum Chordata; class Aves; order Pelecaniformes; family Ardeidae; genus Egretta; species Egretta garzetta. The sequence goes on from NW_009259180.1 coordinate 512,031, forward strand.
TGTCATAAAGCCTCCATCACACCTGGACCAGGCATTGGTATAAACTCAGAATCAGAACAAAACATTGATTGTACTCTCTGGTGTGACAAGCACATTGTTCCTTGTAGGAATATGCCACAGATTCCATGACGACAATAAGAACTAAGATATTTATAACTTTGAAAGCAAGCCTGTGTCTTAATGCCACAGTTTGCATTCATGGGCCAAGGATACTTTCAGAAAGTTTTGTGAGAAAGTATCTCAGCTGTTTAAGGGATTAGGTGTGCTTCAATTCATGTATACCTGCAATTCGACAATGTGCTTGAAAAGTGACATTTTCCAGGATGGTAACTGCCAGCAGTGCTGGGTGCTTTAGGTGATGGTGAATCTGAAGCCTACAGTGCAAGCCTACAAGTGCTTGTTGTGCATCCAGGGAACATACTGATCCTTAAAATTAAAATAATCATAATCTGTGCCCCTTCCCTTCAAGCACCACACATTTAATAAAGAGAAGTAGCATGGTGAGTCTGTCATCTCTCACCTCTGTGTGGCCTGCAGATAGCATGTGTGTTTTGACTTCAGCATTGTACCCACACATCATAAAGGATTTTCTTGGATATATACATATTGAGTCAAAGAATGAGACTAATGTCTTAGAGGTTAATGAGCTGAAAGTTTCAGTGAAGTTTCCAGCCCTTCTGCAATATACATTTTATCCTCAATAAGCAACTCTCACTCTCTCAAAATTAAGTCTTTCTATCTAGATTTAGAGTTCTTGCATATCCCTCAAAATCCAAGCATGGTTTGCCTGCTGTCTGTCCTGAAACTGTTAGTGACATAAAGACACATTGATACTCAATACACTGCGCATTTTAACATATTTCTTCCCAACACCTTTCTTTGCCCAGCCAAACACCATATTTTTCCTGCCACAATGACACAATTTCAAGAAGCAAGATCCCGTCACCTGCCCTGTGCCTTGAGCACAGCCACTCAGTCCCACCACCTTCTCTGTGTAGGCTCCAGTCCTCATGTGGCAGAGAGGCGAGCTCAAGCCAATTAAACATCCCAATTTCTCAACTTATTTTTCAGATTGTTGATTACTTTGCACAGCTGCTATATATAGCACATAAGCTCATGCCGGCCCAAAGGAAGCAACAGAATGAAGTGATCAAGGCAAAATTCTCCTTTCAGCAACAGCCCAGAGAAGTTACATTAAAGAGATGGGTCACCACTGCCTAAATATTGCATGAGAGCAAATAACATATTGTCCGATAACAAGACCTCAGTTTATGAGTTCCCACCTGTGGAAATGGTATCTCCAGCAATGCCAGGAAAGCAGAAGATTTTGTTTTAATAGCAGAATAGATGGCAAAAGATGCATCTCATACAGGTCTTCACACACCATGGTCTTCTGACAATTTCACTGGTGATGTGGTTGCAAAGGCGCACCAGAACCTGGCACATTTTTAAAAACCGGTAGAATGGGATTTCTTATATTTGATCTTTAGTGAAAAGGAACGATTATATAATTCACTGCACCATGTACTGAGAGTCAGTTTAGGACAGACAGTAACAGAGCAGCTGAGTGAAGAGGCAGAACAGAAGAGGGTTTAAAAACAACTCACTCTCTAAAGATGCATTTTGATGTAGTGAAATGAGACAGAATTCAAAATGCGTTAGAATATTATCACAGAGTACAAATTGTTCATAGCTGGCTACTGAAAGTAAGTTAGACAAGCTATTATTTATGCTCCTGATTTTCAAAAGTGCCGAGAATCTTACTGCTATCCCTGAAAGTTTTTTCTCTACACGAGGACTACAAGACTGAATTGGATATGAAAGTCAAGCAAGGTTTGTTAACAAATGTAGCAGTACAAAACATCACCTTATTGGAACCAGACTTGAATTTTCCTTTTTGATGTGTTTTTCTTCTCTTCTATTTTGCCTCATTCATCAGTGTATATACAGAATACGTTTTGAACAGCCTAAATTTTTGTCAGAATCAAGTAGATTCTGAAAGTATCATAACACAAAGAACAAACAGACGCCATCCCAATGTTTTGAATGGCTGCCTAGACAAAAAACCGCAATCACTAAGCTCACTGCTCCAAGCAGTCTCATGTGCTTTATCACCCACAATACTGGCACAACCCAAGCTACCAGGAGACCAAGAGAGACGTTCCTGCTTGCTCCTGCAATACCTTAATTGCACTGCTGAAAATTGCACTTACCTGAAGATGCAGATTTGTCTAGTGCGGAGCACTGGGGGCAATGATACAGGAAAATATTAGAGAAGTGAATTATGTGTCAAACGCAAATACAGGACCAACAACTAAGTCTCTCAGTGCAATCACAGGAAAATAATTACACATTACATTCATTTGTTCCCTTCGGTATTGCTGCAGAAGTTATACAGAAGTTCTTACTAATTTTATTTAAATCCTATGTAGGCATGAAAGGATACATCCTGACATTATGATAAATGATGAAACATAACATTAGCATAAACTTGTTTATATGAGAAACCCTGATGACAGAGTACATGCTTCTTCATTTTATGTTTTTGCATTCTCTCTTTCCAAGATGCTCAGCCAGGTCTACCATCAATTACACCCATGCAAAAGAAGAATAACTTCAATAAAGCCTGTACAAATTCATCATTCTAACTAAGAGGCAGTATGTAATAGTAAGCTGATTTTGACAAAAGCAGTAGATCAGAGTCATAAAATTTAAAACCAAAGTTATCTATATTGTCTAAGGGAAAGACTACTAGTTTTAGAACAGATAGCACAATATACATGACTCTTTCTATTTGACTATGCAAAATATTTGTGTTAACAGAAGGAATCTGGCTGTATTTGTTCAGATTAAGTTAACAAGAAGGGACCTTTTCTTTGCTGTATTTGTACTGTCCACTCTTAGAAAACAAGCTCCAAGAACTTTGCTTTCCCACAGACAGCCCTCAGCTCTGCTACTGACCCTGGCACTGTTGTTCTGCAACTTCTAACTAGAGCTCGGCAGTGTCCTCCACAGTATGGTCAACTCTACCAACTTGATTCAGGTAACCTCACTACTGTGTGCTTAAAGAAAAATAAAGTCTACCACTACTTAAACCAATGGCCATAAAGCAGAGCAACTTAAGCACCACAGACAAAAGTCTTCTAAAAGGAATCTCCTTGATGCTTTTGTTCCAGAAGTGAGCATACACCCAAGGAAAGACAAGCAAATCCCAGAGTACAGTCTTAAGACAACTTAAGCAGTGGCAAAAATATTCTGTGCAACTCCCAAAAATATTTGCTTTGATTTCTCCCCTTTTGGGAATTAGAATTAAAAAGTCTAACATGGACTTTTTTTTAAAAAATGTCTTTTACCTCTTAAAGTGTAGCGCAGCTATTTTGTTAAACAGCAATGTAAAAACAAAGCAAGTTAAATATTGGATTACCAGATGACAGCTCTTCAAAAATATTCTCATTAAAGTTGCTCAGAGCACCAGAAACAGGTTTTATGTTTTAAAAATTAAGTTACAGGGAGAGCTTCCTCCCTCTTACCATATCCTTGAGGACCTGTGAGTACTGTTGTGGGTTGCAGTGTGTTGGCAAAGCAAATGCCAGCAAACTGCCTCCCCTCACAGAAGTGATTGATTTATCAGTTTAATAGAGCTGTAAATCGAGAAAAATGTTCCTCAAGCCTTAACAGTGAACTACAAGCAAATAATAGGCAACAAGCTCTGATGCAGAATTGAAAATATAAGTACTTGTGAAATACAGCATATGTTACATTTTCCCGTCAGCAGCCCACAGAAAATCTGACCACTATGATTTCCAGCTACATGACGCAGTCCTTGAAACCTGGTGCCAGAGCCTTATAACATTAATGTTGGGTGTCCTTGCTTTTGTCTGTAGGGAGCACACACGTGGTTATTATTTTATTTTGCTCAATTTGAAACAGAAAGAAGCCAGTACAAGGGAGCTAAAAGCAGTGCTACAATGCACTAAACCAAGAAAGGGTCCTCCAGCCATAAAGCAGAAACAAAATTCTTTGCAATCACTTGGTGCTTCTATATTTACAGAATTCAGAAAGCTATCAATGTCTATAATTGTTTGTACAAGATATAAAGTGCTGGTAATGTGTATAATTCCTCTGTAATTCCTAAAAGATTCAGTTTCTCCCTCCATCTAAACACACCACCTGCCTTTTGTTTCTTTGCAAGACTCTGTTTCTGGCATATCATGCCGTTTCTGACTAGACTTTCTCCTTCCTTCTTCCCATCCTTGCAAATTCAACAGGACATTTGCTAGTTAACTCTTCTATGCTGTGAAATAGAGAAAGCAAGCTGCATTGGAAAAGGATAGAAGTTAGCTAGCAGCCTGCCGCAGACAATTCCCAGCTGCACACAGGCCTGAGCCTGTAAACATCTGTAACACAGTGAAGGCTTTCAAGGGATATTGGGAACCTTTCAAGGTTCTCACTCATGACTAATTATATTTTTCTAACACACAAACCAGTTTCTAAGTAAAACTTCAAAACTTCAGCCATGACGTAAGTATCTGAGATTCTGTTTTTAAGAGATACTAGAATTTGACAACTCAAGGCGTTTTGGAGCTAGAAGTTGGGCTGGGGAGAGTTTAACTTCAGCATTCTGTTTCAATTACCTGAAAATATTCAGCTTGGGTTTGATCCATTTTTTCTCCTCCAGATTTGGTTTAACGTTGAAGCAAATATGGGTTTTTATTGCAAATAATTGTAGGTTTTCGTTCAAGAAGGGGGAGGGTGGATTTCAACACAAACACTGTTAAAAGTATAAAATTTTGTGGTTAAAATTAATTCTGTCATGTAAAAAGTTTAGTCTTTAATTGAACAGAAAAAGCATTTAGTTGAAAAATTTCCAACTGTTTCTAAGGCTTACACAACTGGAACATCAATTCCGTCTTTCACTGAATACCGGTAAATGCAGCAAGGAAAAGGCCAAATACTCATAGAGATTCAGCAATATCTCTGTAGGCCTTCAGATCCTTTCCCAAGAGCTGTGACTTTAGAAGCAAGTCAGGCACATCTTCTGCAACCTTCTGTGCAGCCCAGGGGAAATAAAAAGACACCAATCACATGGGATTGGCCTTGTAATATTGGTCTTTTGTTCTTGTGGTTGCTTTTTTTTTAAGGCAGTGATTGTCCTTGCTGTACCTGTTGTAATAGTCAAGAACACAGCACAGCCTGGCCTTTGCCCTGTCTCCTGCTGCAGGGCAAGAGCAAGGAAAGAGAAAAGAGCAGGCACGAGTAGTGAGGGAAGAGAGGCTTCACCCTGCCAGCACAACACATCCAACAGCTTGTTTAAATTCTGCAATGGCTTTCAAAGATTGACCTTCATTAGCTTTCGCATACCCTCTGACCTCCTGAAGGTCTTTAATATGTTCAACTTTATCAGGTGCGGTCTTTTCACTATGATGTCAACTCTCTACCCCTTCCTACCATAATTTGTAGAAATTTTTTACATGATATTTAATTAGAAGGCTGAGCTCTGTCCTCACCAGAAATAGAAGTCAAATAATACTGATCTGCTTCACAAGAACAACTTGTTTTTACTACTGAACAAAACCCCAGAATCCCCAAAATGCAAGAGCTTCCGAAGTGCCTATTATGCCCATGAAAATCAGCAGTCTTCTGTATTTAAAAGCAATTCAATGCTTCTTTCTTCTTCTCATAGTCTAGGAGCATATGCATGTGCAATGTCTGTCTATTGGATTAAACGCACTATATGTTTAGCATGCATTAAATATTACTGAAGAAGCAAACACTGAACTCTGGCACTTGATGACTTTGCCTCAGTATTTTTCTTGCCTTGCCTTTCTCTGTTAGAATTAAATCAGTAGGCTGTATCCTCACCCTTTCTGTTCTAGAAAATAATCAGACTAAAATTAGTTTTTATATAGTGGAGATAAATACGATCAACTTCAGTGAGAAGACTACATCCCATGAAATTAAAATTGTTTACTTGCTTCAGTCTTTTAAAGTATCGTAGCAGCAAATTTTAAATTATTGATACAGCAAATGATCTACCAAGCAGAGAGCCCAGGCAAAAGTGATGCACGCCCTCGCTTTACAGTGATATGGTCTGCGTACGCCTGACAGCCTCATCTACTGCTGACTCATAGGACCACACACTACTTGGAAGCAGTATCTCAATGTAACTAGTATTAAATTCTCTAGTTTCTCAGGCTTTTATCTCAGGAGCACATTTAAAGTAATTAGTTAATGAACTTGAAAGGAAAGATAAACTCCGTTCATTCTAGAATCCTATTTACCATAAGTTTAGCAGTTTTTTTAAAAAAATGTATCATTTTCCTGAATCAGTTTACACACTGGCTAGACCATTACAAACTTAGAATCTCATTTCAGCTTGAAAAATCAAACTTACTGAGCCAACTCAATAAATAATGCTGTTCAGTATGGTCAATAAATAACCAATTTAGCTCCTTTCCAAATCCATTTACAAGTAATCATGCAGACATTAAGCAGTTTTATAACTGATACCTAATGGCTACATAATAATACATTTATTAGCGTTAATAATTCCTGTTATGCTAGTAAATGGACCAGCATGGTTCATCACCATCCCTAATAGTCTCTTTATGAACTGAAAGGGAGGCTGTCAGGGAGCGGTTGGTATACCACATGAACAAGGCTGCTTTGATGCACTGTTTCTCATTTCTGGAGAATAAGGTTCAAACACAGACACCACGGGCCTCTCATGTGACGTTACGACAGATTCATTCTCCCAAGTTTTGTCTGAAGAGTGCAGTGACTGCAGCAGACTGGAACATGGAGAAAACTAGAAATCTTACAAAAAACATACAAAAATAAAGTATTATCCGTACATATTATCCATCTTGAAAACTCTTTCTGCCATTGTATTTCCCACAGAAATGGGCAAAGTTAGTTTTCATCTGTCAGTTAAGGCTTTCAGGTCCTACACACACACTTGATAGCCTTCAAGCAATTTGTTTTGCAGTTAGAGATAGATAAGCAATTGTTTCTATTCCAAATTAGGTCCTCAAGACAGAAACCAAGGAGAAAAGCGATTCCCTTTGTGTTCCTTAGGCTGTGGGAGAGGCTGTGTTTCCTCCTACACCCTGGTACAGGCTTAGTTAGCCCTTGCTTACACTTTGTTTCTCTGAGCCCCTTTCCAGTCCCTGGGAAACAGCTGTAGCACAGTATTCTTCAGCTACACCCCCTTTTCACCCTTGGGCTATTATTTTTCTTATACTGCCATATGCTCGTCATGTCAGGGCTAGCAGTAGGGCTGGTGTGAGCCATTACATGAGTTACGCCCTCCAGTCTTTGAAAAACACCATGGGCAAGCTGTTTCCTCTCTCTAGGGCCCCTTCTATATTGCCATAGCTGAGGATTTTGCATACAAGTCCTTTTTATTTCATTTTTAGAGAATATTCCTTGGCATTGATTATGTCAAGATCCCGTTTTTCCCCTCCTGCTTGCTAAAACTTCTTAAAAAATGCTTAAAAATCCTCCTCACTTAAGCTTCTCTTCATATATCACAAAGTGGCGAAAAAAAAAAAGCTTTTTTAAAACAAAATTCACAAGCTTGTGGCCATTTGAGTAATACATTGAATGCAAAGAACATAGCTGGGAAAATTGTTTTTTGTCTGCTATCCTCTATTGTTTTAGCTCTGTGCATCCCAGGCAGAAGCCTGTAACAGCCCTTCATGTCATCAGTGCAGAACATCAGCGATACCCTGGACATAGGCTTGTCGGGCCACGAATCCTCTCTGCTGCAAGCAAGAAAAGTGACTCACCATCCTCTAATGCCTTGTAGAACCACCTCCGGTGACTGTGAAGGGAATTATCATATTTTTTACTGACAAGGCATATAAAAGATATGAGAAAGAAACAATACCGCATCAGTGTCAATAGCAACAGAAATTACTTGCTTAATCTCCCAGTAGCCTGAGGTAGAGAATGACACTGAAAGCTTACCTTCCTAATATTGCATTTGCAGGCAAAGCCTTGCCAGTCGGCAGTCTCATTTATGGTTTCATATCTCTAATCTGTCACTGAAGAGAAGTTTTATTAAAAGCAACTGACAATATCATTCCCTTCTTTGTCACCATCTTAGCCTGAATCCCTGTCTGTTATGGATATACTAAAATCTTCTTACTTGGGATAGCATTTTCTAAGGAAAAACCTTTGCCAGTGCTGCCCTCACCCCTCCTTCTCCTGCTTCACCTGACTGTCTCTGAGTGACCATTTGCAAGAACAACATTAAGCCAAAATGTAGAATTTAAGGCCTGTTCATCCCTCGCTTGAATAAGTCCCAGTGAGGGGCTGTAGCATGGGGGTTAAGCACAGGCTTGTACCCCCCTGCTCCAGGCCATGCTTTGACAGGGACAGCTCCTCTCACTCAGCAGGACCAGGACAGCCATGGGACTGGCTGGCAGCACACGGCCTGGGCACCCTGGCAATTGTCCAGATGGATTTTGGTATGGGGCTGGCCCATCTCTTCCCGTCCTCATTGGCTTGGGTCACAAATCTGAACAAAGGCTAAGAAATTCAGTGGAAAGAGATGTCCTCGATGTTCCCTCCTGTCTTGGGAAGGCAAGCAGGCAGAAAGGTCCCCTGTTCCTTCTTTTTTTCCAGCTAATATATAAATGGGATTTTGGCTTCATGATCTTTGCCAGTCAATGTCATTAGTATAGATCAGTAAAGCAGCTTTCCTAGGGCAGAACGTGGTTTTGCACTCACTACTCAGGCTAACCTGATTTTGAGCTGAGCACTGCTAACCTGAACTGATTCTGCTGGAAGTTGCCCCAGTGAAGAATGCTGCCTAAGCTAAAGCTCAATGACCCCTTGTTTTACACATCATAGTTATTTGAAGCTACCTTTTCATTAACAGTGATTAAAATGTCAGAAGCTTTTAAACATAAAATATAGTTATATTAGCAAAGCACTAATAAATATAGAAAACAGCTGAATGAGGAAGAATATGAGCTGCATGACAGGCAAGGTCCTCTCCATGCCCAAAATTTCTGTGTGATGTGATATTAAGATGGTGATTTATGACTAGCATGTATTTTAAATAAGAGACTCCCTTTTTCTTTTAAAGAATAATGTATCTTAAAGATGATTCCAGAGTCCCTCACCAGAAATGTGTTTCTTATGAGCTGAATTAATTTTTGCTGACTTTAACAAATAGCCATCAGTCACCCAAAACATGTCCCCCAGAGAATCAAACAGCCAGCAAAACTTCACATAGCTCTAGAATTTATGTGCTTAAAATATGCATTAAGTATTTCAAACCAATTCTAGGATGTTTTAGACCATAAAGTCTGCTTTCAGCTATTGTAGATCATTGGCTCTGCTTTACAGGAAACATTGTTTTACAGGTTTATAACTCAGCTATAAAAATGTGCTCCAGGCTAAAGCTCAGTATAAAAAGGTCTCAGCTAAAGGGCAATTTTTTTCATCACAACTTTTTTCTACTTTGTTTAGCTATTTAAGATTACAGGTGTCTTTAAAAAAAATCCCCTTCCACTGTAGCATTATTACCAATACCAGGGGTTGATTTATACTCTAAATTGCAGGGAAGAGAAAGGTAATGCAGATTTTAAAAAAAAAAACAACCCAACCACAACAACCTTCCCCTCCCCCCAGATTCTGGAACTATGATTTTTGCATGGTCAAGGTTTTAGATTTTTAGGATAATGTATTAGAGCACATTTTTAAAAGAGCTATAATTTACTGTACCCTTCAGACCATACAAAAGTAAGTAACGTAATTAATGTATTACCTTTACATACTGGGAGATCTGTGACAGAGCACTCCATCAATGCACCTCTAAACACTGACTACCTGGAGTCCTTCAAGACCCGGAAAACAACCAGCTGAAGTTGTTCAGTCTGTTTGTTTCAGCCAATGCAAATTTTAGAGGTTATTTGATCTTAATGTACAAATACATACCCAGGGTTAATAGGCCAAGCCCAAGAATCTACGTCAAAGAGGTATGCCAAGTACCAAGAGGTATGTCCAGAGACAAGGCTAAGCATACTTAGATTGCAGATAAAATGCAAAGACCATTGACTATTGAAACAACTTGCTTGTGATTTTCTTGCAAGTCAAGATTTCATTCTTCATACATAGGTGACCCAAAGCTTTTACAAAAGTTTAATATCCTACAGAGAATATAATATTTCAAGATCTCTGAAAGAAGACCTGGGATGCAGAGAGAGAGAGAGAAACAACTTTGAGAAAACTTCTTTGCATACAGAGCTATGTTCTGAATGAAGCCATACAATACTTCACTCAAATCAGAAACTAAACTCTTGAGATTCAATCCAGTACTGTGTGTAAAGCCCCACTTTTGCAAACATACATGCTTTTTTTCCTCCTCATAAGTAACCCCTTTTAGAAACATTTCCCTTAATATAATTGGGAAGAAGACAAGAAAGTCAGACTGAAATATCTATGACCCTTCTAGTGAACATTTTTTTGGGCAAGCTCAGAACTAATTTAACATTCTCAGAAGCAGATAACATTCCGCTCAATGATAATCAGTTAAGTCAGATTTAGAGCAGGTAAAGTTCAGCACCTTGAGCTCAGTTTTATGTTCAACTATTTGGCTCATAAAAGCTAAATAGGTGTTAATGCCTATAGGGAAAAATAAGAATTATTGTTATTAAGTTATACGAAACTACTATAAAAAGACAGGGCTGGGGTTTGTTGGGTTTTATTCTAACAGCTGCAGAAGGGATATTGTTGGGAAAAGTAGGCTTATGCTTTTTCCCCAGTCTTGTCCAGAGTGAGAGGAATTACTGTACTTTGCTAGGTTTCTGGACAAATTGAAGCTGTACTGTTAATTGAGGGGTACAACACAGTAAGTACACCCAGTGGAGAACATATGCTTCAGAGATCCTGGACATCCACAGCACATACTCTGGTTATAATAGCAAGCCCATATTCATTTAAGTATGAAACCTTTTGGGTTTACTGTTAATTTACAACATAGTTGTTCTAGGCATACAGGGTAGAGTAACACTTCCTAGAAACATTGGAGCTGTTCCTTCTACATTTAAGATGACCCAGAGAAAACAATTCTAGTCCTAATAGCTACATAAATGCTGATCGGTTTCCTTCCCCATGAGCCTCACTAGAGTATTTTATACATCTTTCAGAATCATATGGTCATAGGTGTTACAGGACAACCCACTTATAAGCTGCTATTCACATCCTCTATGTTAGTATTTCCCTGATGTTTACTACTAGCCCTAAAATATCCAGCAGCCCACCACATACCATCATCATCTAAGTATTAACTAAAAATACAGAACAGCAATATGTTTCTATGGATCAATAACAGAGTGCTTGTGCCTTCTTAGACCAGCAACTTTTGAAGACTGTTATGTACATCCCATTTTCCAAAAAACCCACAATCAAACCAAAACATACCACAAAATCCTGTGGATAGTGTACAAAGAAAATGAATTCTTTATGAAAAGCTTTCTCCTGATCTGTGTGATATTAACTTGTAAAATAACACTGGTGGTGCTCCTTTTAATTTTTATATAGTCATCAAGCTTCGACTTAATAATTATTAAAAATAACATATTCAACTAAAATGATACATTTATTATCTGTTACTTGCTATCCGCACGTGAATGACAACAGTGGTGATTTCACAAGCAGCATGTGCCACACTAGATACTATATCAGGATTTACCCAAAGAGGTCAACTTGGTCTTTGGGTATTCAAGAATTATAGGAACAGTATTAAAGGCTGAAGTCTACTGACACAGAAAAAAAAGTTAGGATTTTCAATGGCAATCTAATTTCATTCTTAATAGTGAAATTCACTGATGATTAAATCTAGAAAGGAGAAAAGCCACTATGGAGCCTCCCTGGTTTCCACCTTTAAACTCCATCACTCTGGTAGCAGTTAGCTGTTATCAGTCCTGCTCAGAGCAGTAAACCCAGCAGTTTTAGAAAATTTGGACAGACGATGCATGACCCAGGTGATAACTGTGGTTCAAATGCCTTTGGTTAAAGAGCTCGCTTCAATGTTCTCAGTGACAACACTGGTCATACACGTTTCAAAGATTTCTGTGGGACTGCTTCTACAAACAGTGGTGTAGGATGATACTGGGCAGAGACTTCCCCCACATGATTAAAGAAGCTTAACTAAAAAGAACAGAGGAGTAGGAAATATTCCTTTTTCTTCTTATTTATCATTTCTGTTCCTACTGTACATTGTATCTGGACAATATTTTAAACCGCCCTGCTATTAAGGCTTTTTCTGCTCAGTGAGGATGAAATAATTTTCATCACTGGGATGAAGTTACAGTTAAGTTAAAACAGCTCAGCCCCAGTATGGATGAGAAGCATTTATCTGATGATCTGTCGGAAGGAGCTCTGCAAAACGGCCGCTCCCCTAACACCGGGGCTAAAATGATGAAGGTGCCCAGACTGAAGTACACCCTTCCTGCTTAATTCAATTTCTAAATCTCATCAGCAATAGGGTACAAGTACAGGCTCTCTTTGTACTAATGTGAACAGAAATGCACACAAAAAGAAATGACTCATAGGAGAGACTCAAGGACCTAGGAGAGACTGTAATACTGTATCTAATTTTGGAAACACTTGATGATTTGTATCTCCTCTTTCAATGCCAATGGAAATAATGAAAGTCAATGCCAGGTGCACCAATGCTTCCTGGCAGTTTTGACCTTTGAAAGAAAGAACTTGGATTTACAGATGACAAGATTCATTGCAAACGCATCGCACAACAGTGAGCTTCTGACTTTCGGACTTGCTAAGATTTACTGGAATACCCCAGCCCATACAGCAATATTTCAACACCCACGGGAAGGGAAGCTTTACTAACAAACATCCCTGTCTGCAATTTTTACCAGTAATTCCTGAGACCTTTTTCCACCTTCAAAATCATGTTAACCAACCCGATGTAAATTTATAATATTTTTTCTCATAAGACTCATTAGCATTACACATTGCAAACCTAATACTAAGGCCTTTTCTGTTGCACATAAACATAGTACAAATATAAACATGATGCAAATGTGAACCGCCTGATAGTAAAGTCTAGTGCAATTAATGACTTCTGGCAAGCAAAAACTAATGTAAGCACTGATCCAAGAACATGCTTTTCTGTCATTGATGAAGATATTAAACAGTCCTGGTCCCAGTACGGACCTCTAAGGGACACCACTCACCACTGATCTCCATCCAGACATTGAGTCATTGACTACTACTCTGTGGGTACAACCATCCAGCCAGTTCCTCATCCACCAAACAGTCCACCCATCAAATCCATAGCTCTCCAATTTAGAGAGAAGGATGTTGTGGGAGACGGTGTCAAAGGCCTTACAGAAGTCCAGATAGATGACATCCATAACTCTTCCCTTGTCCACTGATGTCAGTCCATCACAGAAAGCCACTGGGTTGGCCAGGCAAGACTTGCCCTTGATGAAGCCATGCTGGCTGTCTCAAATATCTCCCTGTGCCTTACCATAGCTTCTAGGAGGATCTGTTCCATGATCTTCCCAGGCACAGAGGTGTGGCTGACAGGTACCTTTCACTAGACCAGGTTGCTCAAAGCCCCAGCCAGCCTGACCTTGAACACTTTCAGGGATGGGGCATCCACACCTGCTCTGGGCAACCTGCTCCAGTGTCTCACCACCTTCATGACTAGAGGCAGTTCCCTCAGCCTGCCCCTGTGTGTCTTGCGCCCCAGCCCCTCACCACCATGAAGGCTGGACCTACAGACCAGTGTCTTTCCTGGGCTGGGGAGACCAAGAGCAGACAGAGAAATCCAGATGCAGTTGCCAAAGTATCAAACCAGAGAGGAGGAAAGCATTTTTACTGTTATTTTCTTGGTTTATTGGTTTTGTTAAAATGTTTATTGCCCAACCTTGAATAGAATTAATGAAGCAGCTAGGAGGGATCTTCATGCTGCAGGCCAGCCCGTCTTCCTGGCAGTCTTCTGCTTCTCCAAAAGAACAGCTGTCTCTCCAGCTTCTTTGCTTGACCTCTTGTTGTTCTTCATGCATCTTTGTGGAGGGTCTGGCTTCATCTTCAACCTCCCATCAGGCAACCTTCTCATCCTCAGACTGAAGAAACCCCACGTCCAAGCCCCAGGGATCTTGGTGGCCCTTTGAGGGATGACTCCTGTTGCGCCGGCACAGCAGGCTGGCAGAAGCCAGGTCGTCTCATCCCCTTTTCTTGGGGCTCAGAGCAGAGGAGATGGCACCCCTTCAGGAGGGGTGGGGGAAGGGGGGTGGGATGGGAAAGAAGGGCTCACACCACCCGTGGCAACCAACAAAATAATTGTTGGTGCTGGGAGGTGGAATGGGTGGGCCTGCAGGACGGCCAGGCATGGAGGCTGGGCCTCCCAGCTAATGCCAGGTGTGGAGGCTGGGCTGATGGTAGGGCACTGGCTGGGCACTCCTGTGATGCCGTGTTGACGGCATCATGAAGGGGAGCCCTGGCATGGTGTAGTGGTGCCAGGGGAGCCATGCTGGAGGTGGATCCAATTCCATGGGTTCTTCTTGGTCTTCCAGTGGATCCACCTCCATGGGATCCACACCATCAGCCACATGAGCGATGGCCATCGCTACCATGTGGCTGATGGTGTCTCCCCTCTGAGGTGCCTCCTCTTTCTCCATCTCTCCTGCAGTCGCCTCTCTGCCTTCCCATGGAAATGTGGGCAACCACTTGCCTTGCTACTCTGGGACTCCTCTCTTCCAATCATTCATGGAATCCAAGGACCTCAAAGCTCAGCGAATTATGGGCCAGCTACCGGGGTCCCTGTATTTATAGGGTCCAGAACAAACGGCAGTGAGGTAGCTCATGGCATCAAGAGGCCACTGTGATGGCAGTGCACATGGCCAAATATGGCTGTTCTGGGAGTTGGGGGGCCTGTGGCCTGAAAGATGTCCTTGAGTGGGAGAAGGAGGGGAGGGTCGGGGGGGCTGAGGGCCCCTTTCCTGGGGATCACTCCCCTGTGCCCTTCTGCTGCCCCTTGGGCACAGGGACTGCCCTCCACCTCCCCTCGTGTGCCTGGGCTACAGGCCCCTCCCATCCCCTGCCTGGGCTCCCCTGGACAAGATGGCAGCAGGAGTCTTCCAGGAGGGTTGGGGGTCCTCAGTGAGAGAGTGGTGCAACCCCCAGCGCCCAACAGTGGCTGCGAGGGGGCGAAGCATCCAGACACCTCGCCGGTGGGACAGGGAGGCACAGCTGGCCTGCACAAGGTCTCCCAGCACTCCATAGAATTGCTGACTGCCAGGGGTTGTGTCGGCCCTTCTTCCCTGGCCCCCGGCCCTGCCCCTGGGATATGGGGAGGCACCATACCCTCTGCATGGAGCCCCGAGGGAAAGGGGAGGAGAGGGCCTAGCACCCTTTGGGCCACTGTGCTGGTGCCACACAAGGAGTCTCGGAGGCCACCAAGGGAGGTCCCTGGGGTCTGAAGGTGGTGGGGTTTCTTTTCAGTCTGAGGTTCACCCTTGCTCTATTTTCTAGTTTTAAGGACAAAACTTCTCACTGCTTTTTTTTTTTTCCTTAATCACCAGGGGTATTTTTAGTGTTCTTCTCTAACAGTGCAGTCTAATTTCTGCACACATCTGGGAGTTTCACCAAGACATTTCACCACGGCTGTGGCAAAGACAAAGAACAATTCCTAACGCTTCAGTCTGGCTCATGCTCTTCCTGGAACACAGGACAGATCAGGCGACTGATTTCAGAGCACTGGAACAGGCTGCCCAGGGAGGTTGTGGAGTCTCCTTCTCTGGAGATATTCAAAGCCTGCCTGGATGAAGTCCTGTGTAGAATGCTCTAGGAGAGCCTGCTTTAGCAGGGGGGTTGGACTAGATGATCTCCCGAGGTCCCTTCCAACCCTTGTGATTCTGTGATTCTGTGACTGGTCCTGCAGCATGGAATAAGCTGGGAAATGGGCTGTGGGTTGGAGTAGTATATGAATTTTGTGGACTGTAGCGACAACAGCTTCTCAGGCATACGGCAGCAATGACAGATTTGAGAAAGAGTCACACGTGTGACTATGGCCTGTTCTGCTCATCAGTTAGCATTCAGGTAAGAGAAAGAATGCATACTTTCTCCTCCAGCCTCCTGGTAATCTCATAACTAGATACAGATTTGATTAATTTTCACAACTGGTAGCACAAACAGATATTTTTGAGAAAGTCAGAAGAGACATTTGGTTAACTTTGGAACGACAAAGGGCAAAAATAAGGACTGTTTATTCAGAACCGGAAAGGAAAGAATCATAAAAATCTGAACTGAATAATCTGCTCCAACACACCAGTCACCAAAAAGCAAGGACAAAGTGCTGTTGGCAAGGCAGTAGCAAGCCATGGCAACACTGCATGAAAAAGGGCGATGGCTTCCAGTTCAGGTAGATGTGACTGATTGTTACTATGGGAATGAAATTGGTACAAAGAGATGAACGCAGAGAAGTCTTCACTGGGAACAAAAAACACACAAATGACAGTTTATGACCTCTACCTTCACCATCTAGAAAACATCCACTATTGTCCCTATTATTCAAGTCCTTTCGTGTTGTGCTTTCTCGGTGTGCCTGTTTCATCTGACCCACTGGCTTTTTGCTTTTTCAGTGCTGCATTTTCATTTTCAGACTCTACAGACAAGTCCTCTTTGGGTTCGCTCTTCTGCTTTGCTGCAGTTCTCAGAAGGGAATCCAGTGTTCTCCACTATGACGGCAGGATCATCATCCTTGTAACAACAGCAGCATTCCTCAATGCTTTGGCTGTGTTAAATGTGCCTCTCCTCCTCACTGATGCCAGTTACCTCATCCTTTTTCTGCATTAAATCATGACCGCCCCTTGCCATGGAGAAAACATCCACTATTGTCCCTATTATTCAAGTCCTTTCGTGTTGTGCTTTCTCGGTGTGCCTGTTTCATCTGACCCACTGGCTTTTTGCTTTTTCAGTGCTGCATTTTCATTTTCAGACTCTACAGACAAGTCCTCTTTGGGTTCGCTCTTCTGCTTTGCTGCAGTTCTCAGAAGGGAATCCAGTGTTCTCCACTATGACGGCAGGATCATCATCCTTGTAACAACAGCAGCATTCCTCAATGCTTTGGCTGTGTTAAATGTGCCTCTCCTCCTCACTGATGCCAGTTACCTCATCCTTTTTCTGCATTAAATCATGACCGCCCCTTGCCATGGTGAGATCAGATAGCAGGGTTTCATTGCACCAATACTCATCTCCCATGCGTTCCATTCTTTCTGCCAGCTCTTCTCCAGAGCATTGGCTCAGGGCAGGGTAATCTACATTTCTAATCTACAATCTAAATTTCTCTTGGTGGTATCTAGGGATTACGCAGTCTTCTTTCCTGCTGTTCACAGTGACAACATAAACCATGATATTAATTTGTCTTGGAGTTAATTACTGCAAAGTATCTCTAAAAGACTCTCTTATTTGAAACCCCTTTTAAATGCAATGAGCAGGGACATCTTCAACTAGAGCAGGTTGCTCAGAGCCCCATCCAAGCCCCTGACTTTAAACGTTTCCAGGGATGGGGCATCTACAGCCTCTCTGGGCAACCAGTTCCAGTGTTTCACCACCATCATCGTGAAACATTTCTTCCTTATATCTAGCCTGAATCAACCCTCCTTTGTAACCTGGGCCATCAGATATCACTGTACACCTAAAGTGTATTTGTACACCTGTAGGTGTACAGAAAAGAGCAAGCCCTTATTTGGAAATCAGTTATTACATGTGCATAGACATACAGGATGCTGATTCAGTTTTACAATCAATATGAACAATAAATTAGGTCTGGAGTGGATCAGCAATGCAGTGTGCTGAACCACACTTCTCAGTGGCAGTTTCAGAACTTTATCCCTCTCCTTTTTATTTTAACAGCTGTTGTTCTAGCTCTCCTAGCTTTATCTCTGGCCTGTCTGAGACCTGGAGTCCAAGAGATGCTTTGATTTCTGTTCTTTTCCTGCAAATGCCCCGAATATCATGTTTTTTCTTGACATGTATGGCCACGATAGAAAGAAGATAGATTTCAAAACTGAAACTCCTTCTTTCTGCCTGCCCTTAAATCCCATTTGTGGTTCCTAAGGGCAAACAGCCAGACCATTACAATCAACCCAATACATTGTACTGCTGTTTCTCTGTTCTGTCCTTCCTCAATGTTCAGCATGTATTTGATGCAGTAAATCAAATGGGCGCTGGCTCCTCACATTCAGAGATTAACTGAGAAGCCTGCCTTGCTTGCCTGCACCCAGAATGCTTTTCCAGCACTTTGTATCCCAGAGAGCCATTCGCTGGCTGTACTCTGCGATCCAATGGAAAGTTCTTCACACACATTTCCTTTGAGTAGGGAGAAAACCCATTTTATGAAAAATAAAAGATTATTTAACTTTCAGTAGTGCAGTGCCACAGCAAGAAGTTTTTCTGCTATCATATCTCTGCAATGTTTTATTTACAACAGGATTTGTTCCAGAGATCAGTGATTAAAATTTGCTGCAGGCTAAAGAGTCATAAATGTTCAGATCTCACCCAACTAGTTTTAAGATGTTATGTACATTAAATTTTTACTTAAAAAGCAACTAGTTGAGTAATGTCATAACGTGAACAGTCCAGAGACTTTATGAAGTCCAGCTTGCATTCAGTTACACTGAAAACAAGACACTGCATATTTCTGTATGTCTGAATTTGCCTCCAGTTACTCTCAAACTTCTCTTTTCTTCCAGTTAAATAAATACGCTCTCACAGCCAAATCTGAAAGAAGTCCCAGAACAGCATATAGCTTCTGAACTCCCAGGTCAACAGAAGGCCTACCAGTGACTTTAATATACTTTAAATCAGACCCTGTAAGAGACTGTATTGATAGCTAACATCTTTTCTTTTCCATAGTGGCCCACAGGCCTCTAGAACTAAAGTATTATTAAAAAAAAACCCAACAAACCAAACAACAAGACAACATTATTTTCCAATTTATAAGGGACATAATTTTTCATATATTAAGTCATTTTGAAATTAATTCATAATTTTTTTTAAAAAACACAGTCTGTAAAAGCCTGGTAAATATATGTGTAACAATGTGAACCTTTATGCCTTGGACTGCTATGGTCAATTTACGTCCAGTTATCAACTGTGAGGGAAAAATATTTTCAAGACAGCACCGACCTATCTCAATGACTTGCACAGGATTTTTCTTTAAGTCTCACTTCTTTAAAACACAGACACACATGCTTAAATTCAGAAAGGCAGGCAGTATAAAGGAAGCCAGCAGTAACACTGTGTTCAGAGTCAAATACATGTTTAAGCACTTCTCCAAAAAGGTAGGTCCAGTGGGACCCTATTGATACTTCTGGAAGTTATTCAGATGTCCCGGGAACATTGCATTCTAAAAGAGACAAACCTCAGAATTTCTCTCCTTTATTTTCATTTAAGGCTGTCTCTCTCTGCTGATGTCACCATTAACATCCGTGGCAGTGACGTAAAATTGTTGTAGTGTCCAGATTTTCTGGACATGATGGTGTCCTTCCGTATCATTTTCTAACTCTATCACACCACCTGATACTGGTATCAGGCACCTATTCAACAGAAAACCTGGTAGACAGACAATTTCTGAACATTACTAAAATGCCTTAAGGTGATATTTAGAGGGATGGTCACATACCTAACTTGTTCCAAAACCACAGTGTTTTTGCCAGAGCATACCATGTTTTAGCATTCTGCAAAATATCATGAAGACATATGAATTTTCAGCAGTGGTGTGCTAGGTACCAATCACTCTGCAGGCTTTTGAATATTAGTAGTTCACTGTAAAGATATTCAGTAGCTATTTTCTTCACTCACCTAAATATTCCTATGGAAAAACTGCAGAACAATATGGACCCAATATCTGTTTCTGAAGCTTATCTTAAGAACTGAAGAATATGCTGGCTTCTAATCAGCAAAATCTATAATAAGCATGGTCCTAACTCTGTCACAGAAGCCTGACAATGTTTTATTGAACCAGATCTAGAGTTAATCTGAGTCTTTGAACTTTGTTCAAGGAATTACAGTGGTGATCATGCTATGAACAATCTCTGAGCATGTAAGAAGCAGAAAGAATGTTTATTGATTTTTAGTGATATTTGCCTATTTTTACACTATAAAAATATTCCTACAATATTGTGGCCCTTCAGTTCTAGAATAATGAGGAAAGACTTCTATATCACTGCTTCCAGAGTGGAATAAATAATATTAATTGTTTATAACTTCCTCTGATTACTAAATAATGGATAATACTTAATCCTGACCTGACAGCGTAACAGAAAGATCTCATTGGGAACCCTGGTTTGATCCTATTCATTACACAGAAGAATCTGTTCTTCTTAGAGCTGAGTGCAAGAGGTTATTCCCTGATACGTCTCTCTGACTACAGGTAGCAGAAGGACTGCCTGTACTAACTGTACTGTACTGTTGGCATTCAGATACAAAAAAGACACTGCTTAGTCCAAGCCAGCATATAGCTCAATTATATTTTACCCTACAGTGAGGGCCATGAAAGTAAATGAATGCCGTTTTCACAATCTACTTCACCTTCTGTAGCATGATGCACAGATCCACCTCCCTTTCTCTTGTTCCATGCTATCGATTGGCAAGTAGAGGTTGCTGCAACTATAGGTCACAGCACAATCTCACTCTGCTCCCCTTCATAGTAACTTAGAAAAACAAAAAGCTACAGCCCACAAAGGTATTATTCATTTCTTTTATTGACTGAAGAGTAAGATACAAGGCGCCTAGCAGCCCCTGCACCACAGGAGAAAAGAGAGTACTAAAATAGATGCCAGAACCAGCAATGAAAAACACTAATTAATGGAACAAAAGATATAAATTATGTAAAGTAAAGCTAAAAATCAATATGCTGCTTTTCTGAAAGAATGTGCTCGATTTTAAAAACAGAGTAGTTATTGCTGAATGGTTAATTAGCTATAGATTGTTAAAGAAGGATTCCAGACCATCTGGAGCCTATTCTGCAACTTGATCTGGAAACCTCTAGCTCAGAAATAATCCCTGTGGGAAGGCACAAACATACATACCACAACCTCATCAGCAAGTTTCTGGTATATGTTTTAGATAAAAATATGCCATCTTTACCTCCTGGGAAATCTGAGATAAAAAATAAAAAAACAAATATCCCAGTGAAATACCAAACAATGGGAGAAGCAAGGTATCATTTCTTAAAAGATCAATATGAGAGGAGGAAGGTTTAGCCCAAAAAGCCTGATGAGAATCTTTAGCTTCTAAACGTTAAAACATGCAGTTACTCAACAACGTCAGATAATCACCGTAATGATAAAAGTACATCTTCTGAGCTTTTGTAGGAAGCTTAAAATAAGACTTACAAAGCCGGCAGAGGAACAGAAGCCCCCATCACTCTGGGGAAAAAAAAAATAGAGCACCAACACAGAAACCGAACAAAAGTTGTCCTAAAATAGAACTTGGAATGATGCCATAGTTAATAGCTATAAATACAGAACACACTGACGTATTAAACACGGTCTTTAAATACAGCTTTAACCAGAAGGGAAAAAAAAGGCAAGTCTCGACACAGATTTTGGTCACCATCAGCAGTACAAAGAAAACTGGAATTATTTTAGACAGTGAATAGTGAAAGATTTTATTTTTTTTTAAAATTATGTTGGATCAGACTCAAAGGCTTTCTCCCTGCTTCTATACTGGGAATATAAGAATTAACAAGATGTATCTTATAACCAGAAACACAGTTTACGTATGATATTTGAATTACAGCCCAGCCGGTGCAGTATCTCCAAGGGTGATCAGCAAATAATGTTCCGGAGATGGTATAAAAAGCCCTTATTAAGCAGTTGACATACAGTCTGCATAAGAGATCTTTGCTGCTAAGAGTCAGAGCAGACCTTTTCAGAGTATATTTTCCGGGTTTTTTATGAAGATGGTACTCTAGGAATCTAAAGAATGAGGACTAAAAGCATACATGAGCCCATTTTGGCATTGGAAATGGTTTCCAGAAAGAAAGAAAATGAATAAAAAAAGCTATAAAATACAAACTCATTATCTCACTATTTAAAAAACAAGATGTAATCTGGAAGTCAGAAACAAAGATGTATTCCTAACCTGGCCCATGACTGAGTGATACGATCAGGCAGAAACTTTCCAGAGAGTGTTATAGGCAAACTTTCCACCCTCTTCCTTCCCATCAAGAAGTGCAGCCTGTGCTCACACCATAAGACACAGATGTGGGTACATATTTTCCCATTTAGACTGGGGCTGCATCTGGCTCTGCACAGAATATTTCAAGCATGAAATACATTTCCTTATAACCCTGGCATGTTCTGAACTACAAATGTGGTCTGTGGAGCTGTTCAAGAACTGGGAAAACTGTTTTTAGTGAAACCTTTTGAAAAATTCCCATTTTCACAAAAAATAGTGACAACAGAATTGATGAATCAAGACCCTTCTCAAGACTCTTTCAATGCTTAACAGAAATTCCAAACGTCCCTGTACTACGGCAATTTGCCTGCATCTAAATGCCCAGTGCTAAATGGCATACAAATGATCTTTAAGGGATGAGTACATATGCATAGAGGAATGGAGATGTACAAAGCAGAAAGTGAAAAGAGGGAGGATTCAAACTATTTCTCCCCCAAGACTCCAGGGACTGTTTATACATGTAGGCAAATTTGTCTCAAGATTTTTAATATTAAAAGATATTTTTACACTTCCTTCTACAATTTTCTTTAATGTTAAATAAGATTAAATAATTGTCACAGACATCTTTGTAGATTATTTTAGCTTCATTTAACACATTACTATGTGTAAGTACGATGCAACAGACCCCACAGACAAGTTTTTCTATGGTTTTTTATTGATTTGCAAGGATGATGCACATTAAAATTAAGTTATAAAACAATTAATTTATAAAATATTTATTTCCAAACTGGTTTTATACTAATTCCATTTCCTTGGAAAAATTCACAGAGGAAGCATTACGTGGGTCATCCCATTGGGACCCTTTGTTTCCACAGTGCTCTCTGCATCACGTCACTAAGGATTCTCCATTTTACTCATTCTTTAATTTCTTCAGCAGTAACAGTGTCACTGCATCCAACTTCTAAACTCAGAGAATTCAAAAAATTCACAATATTCAAGTCAGTTACTTACACTACATTTAACTCATAGAGAAGGAGGAAAGGCAGATTACTGTTGCTCTACTAAAATTCAAGTGGAGGGACAGTCACAAGCCATCTCCAAACTTGTACCAGCCTGAGTATCTGTTTGTACAGTATAATAAAGGTTGGACTTGATGATCTCAAAGGTCTTTTCCAACCAAAGTGACTCTATGATTCTATGATTCTATACCTCAAGTAGCAAGGCCCCAGCTCTCAGCAGCCCAGTCACTTCCGTTTCACAGGATCTGTGAAAATTTGGTCTCCTAACTGTTGCAGTTCCCAGACCAATATTTTAATATATAATACCAACAATGGTGGTCTAACTTAATTATTCAGGCTAGGAGTGGCAGCAGCCCAGAAGCCCACATATGGCCCTTCTGCAACCCGAGCTGCGCAGGCTCCCAGCAGCTTCTGGTGAAGAGCTGGGAAAAATAACCTTTTAAATGTCCCTGGCAGGAATGACCAGAGCTCAGGAGTGAGTAAGCCAACACTTCTGATGTGCTTCAAGTGCCTTGGGAACAGTCACAAGGAAAACACATCCTCACAGTTAAGCAGAGCTCGGTGTGGAGCCTGCAGATCTACATGTTCAACAAAGGTGCATAAAGTGAGAGCCAGATAATTCAAGTGGCTGGATCAATGTATATTGGCTTTACTGGAGAGTTGGCAGTGATTTTTTTTTTTTATATTTTTCTCATTTGTGTATTATCTTCTGCAGGAATTGCAACTGTTTACTTTGGCTTTCCAGATACCTATTAGAAAGTTATCATGGTTGAAAAGGTTTTGGAGAAACAGAAAGCTTCATTCTCATGGTAAAAACCCACCTATTACCTTAAAAACTTACCTGTTGCATCCCACAGATCTGAGGACAAAGGCCAGTAGAACTCACCAAGAGCCGTTGCTGGTTTTTATTGGCTTTCCTTCCTAAAAGAGCTCTGTCATTAAAAAAAAGCTCTGAACAGAAAGCTCAAATATTGGAACTAGTCTCGTGCTACAAGGGCCCGTGTCACTGGTAGTATTGAGACATCTGCACAGAAAACAAGTCTGGCTAGAATTTCTTCTGCATTCACTGTTTCTCTTCCTTTAGCACATTACAGAAAATGTTAATTCAGTAAGATCGAAAAGGAAAATAATAATAATATTATAAAAATTTAAATCATTTTTTTCTTGTTGCAGAAGGAATTTTAAAAGCCAGCTTCAAAAAGCCAATGCCTACACAAATAATGTAAGGAAAAGAAAACTATGGAAAAAATGGAGCCTTAGGTCATTGGCTTCTTGACTCACTTTTGAATCTTGGGAGAAACAGCTTGATGATTTTAGAATTTATGTATCTATCTATCTGTATTTCTATTTTAGTAAGCTAAAGTCAAATTGATAAAAATCATATGGCTTAAAGCTAAAGTAACACACCAGCAAAAACTGCTAAGACAGTAAAATAAAAAAAACCCTCAACATTTCTCTTGGGGTGAGCCCAGACATTTTCTCCAGCTGTATCATTTTTTTCTCTAAGCATTTTTGTTATTGGTATCATATGCTTACAATGCATCTGCTTTTGAAAAACATCAGTCTCTGCAAAAACATGTTCTATTCCAAAAGAAAAATAGAGACTGAAAGTCATCACCCAAGTAACAGAAATGTAAAACATAGATGCAAAAATGTCTGTGTGAGATAAACAATACTATTTTACCTACTTACCCACATCTCTCTAGTTTTTTCATTATACAAATCACAAATAAGCCAAGGCACTATGACAAACCCAGCAACTGGGAACAATTCACAGCAAATACTCCACACTCAGAAACATTTCATCACTTGACAGAGGACAGTCATGGGATATTTACTTTTTATTCCTACCACGTAAAACTGAGCTTCTACCTAAAACTGTGTCTGTGCTTAGGAAACTGGAGTGAAAAATCCCTCCTTGAAAATGGTGTTTGAAATTTACTGTGGCCACTTGTGAATTTAAATACTTAAAATTGTCAATTAAGGTATATTTGAGCATAAGAAAATGGCCCACTGCCTTCATTCGGTTCTAGTAAATCTTATCTATTTACAAATACATCTCTGTGGCTTCTACAGCTCTGACATGCACTGAAGGGCATAGCAATACTCCTGTGATCTAAGCTCATGGTCTCTTTTTCTGTAATAAAAATAATGGACAAGCAGCCACATAATGCAAAGATATAATTCTGCCAAAGGTTCTAGCAATATAAACTGCAAGAACAAAGCCCTGGGACCATCATTACAGTTAAGAGTATCTTGGTACTTTTGTGATAAACTCCGATGTATGGTTCAGGCATGCTAAACTGCAAGAGGTTCCAACATCTTCTAAAGGACAGGCTAGATGTAAATCCTTACACACGACAGAAGAGCCACAAATAAATCAGATTGTTTGGAACTGAGTGTTAAACAAAGAACATACAGCTATTTCAAGGACATGGGCTTTGGAGGGAGGGAGAAGCTGCTTCCTTTGGCTGCATACTTCCTGTAAAATGAGGGGTTTTTTAAAAAATGGAATAACAGTTGTTCTGTGCAATTATGTCCAAGCATACTCCTCAGCAGATGGTCAAGGCATCTGTACTGTTTTAAACTTGCTTCAAAATTTTAACAGGTTCACTTGATGGATCTGCATTCTTCAGTCTCCTTTGGCACACTAATTTCATCACTCCAAGCAATGGTTTTACTCAGCACTTCACAGACGTGCCACAACTTGACAGCTATACAATTTACTCTTACTAACAGCAGAACTAAATGCACTTATGGTCCCATTATACTTTCCAAAGTCTGTCTTAGCCTGACATTATAGGAGCATTAAAATTTCTATTTTGCTTGCAAAAGAGCAAACTCAAAATCGACTATTTTTCCTTCTTTTAAAAGGATCTTATTTCTGGTGCTTGATTTAAGGACCACTTTTCTTTTGTAAGGCAAGCTGATGCAGACTAGCATTAATTATTGTTTGGTACAGTGCCTTTCATTGCCTTCACCTTACCACTTGTTTTCTTCAGCATGTATGACAAATAAGCCCAAGTTCTGAGTGGGACCTTTACAACTAAACAACAGCAGCAAATAAAACCAGACCAAGTTCTTTGCAGAATGTGATGATACGGCTCACTAGTGTCAGTGGAGTAGCACACATTTTCGTCAGCAAAAAATGTAATCCCCTGTTTTTAGCCAGAGGATAGCTACAGGATTTTATATTCAATGGGCTAAATAATTCCAACAGTCCTTTTGGTTCACTTTGTACTGGAAAGGACATTCTTGCAGGGGATGTCTTCCCAAATCTACAATTCATGCAGATCCCTGGGGCAAACATGCACCTCTATTTATTGTATAACAGCAGGTAATGAATAATCTCACATCTTCACTCATTATTTCAAAATACAGTGAGCCTGAAGTTAAAATGGAACCATAAAAGATAGTCTATCACTCTTATAAACAGTTTTTTTTTCCTGTTTCAATGATAGCTATATAATAAGAGGATGTATGCTGGGAAAACTTCTACTTCTCTCATTTAATCTTAGCACTCTCTCAGCATGTTGTGGTTTTTTGGGGTATTTTTTAAGATATGATCCAAACCCTACTAAACTTAACAGAGGGATTTCCATTGACCTCAGCAAGCTTTGAATCAGACCTGTAAATTAGATACTGACCCCTCTCAATAGTGTGCATAAGATGTATGGTCTATTCAGCCTACCCCTGCAAAATTAGGACTCAGTGGACATTAGGACATTAGGTCTCAGTGTTTTATGCATCTTAAAATAACTGCCAACTGGTAGTGCAAACTATGCTGTTCATTTAAGCATATCCTTGAACCCATGGCTATTTGTCTATCTAATTTCATTGTAACTGACCCCTCACCCCTGATTATGCTTCCTTCATCCCAGTAGTTCTAGGCCTCCTGTCTTTCTGTTGGGGTATGAAGCTCAGGCACGAGAGGGGAAAAAGAACTGTTTGGCCATCTAGTCTCAGATTAATAATTTAAAATGTAGTTTTAGCAATTTTTTCTTATATTATATGAAAGGAAGCAAAAGATGAATGATTAGCAACAGTCATCCTTGACTGTTATAATATGGAACATTTAGTTAATATTTAAAGAATACACATGCTTATATACAGAGAGAAAAAAATGTTTGAAGTTTAACTGAATTTTTCCCTAACTCTCCACAGCTCAGCTATAACCTCAATTTATATCATACTCAGTGATATCATGCTCGTTTCAAACTGAAGTGACCAGTCAAACACATGACATACCAGCCCCTCAGCTTTACTGCTCAGATACTGATTTAAGCAAATACTCCAAACCCACTAATTTTCAGAGTTAATGTTCTTGTTTTATGATCAGTCTTCAAAGTCACAATGGAAGTCTAAAGGAAAGAGATAAATCGTAAGTCTGGAATGTCAGACCGTCACAAGGAGTACACTGTAATCCTAGGCTAGGTCAGCCTTGAACAGGAGCAGCTGGTTCAGTACTCTAACCCTGGACCCTCCCATCATGATGGCAGCCATTTAGGGAAAACAAACAAACAAAAGACAAACACAAGCCAAAAACCCCTGCAGACAACCTAGCTTGGCCTTTTTCTGTTTTGGAGCTTCCTCTGGCAATAAGCAAATTCCTCTTCTACCTGCACTTCTCAGCTATGGTGTTCATACAGCCAGTTTACAGCCAGTTGCAGCCAGTTGCACAGGAGAAGCACCGAAACGGAGAGTGGCCTTGCAGAGGACACCCAGCCAGTACCAGATGTCTGACTTGAGATTGTAAAAAGAAGAGGTAATGTTAAGCCATCTTCCAGTAATTCACAGGCAACCCTACAATGTAATATCCTTACTGAAAAAAAGGATTAGAGCCCCATGCTCCCATGTCACACCTGCAAAGTTACTTGCCTCCATGCTACCACCAGTGTGGCCAAACAGATATTCTGGTTTAGTAGCATTTTAAACACTCTCTTTGGAGGCGTAAGTGACTCCATAAATAGCAAGGCAGTGAGAAGTCAAGGCTAGCAAACTTATATCGGCATTTCTACAGTTATGAAGAGACTGGTATGTTTTAGGAGGAAGGCAAATTAATGTTTTATTCAGTAATGGCTTACGGAATCCATACTACACTCAGACAGTTTTGTAGCACCCTCAATCAACCAAATTTTTTACCATTAATATGATGTCGTACTTGGGGAAAAATGTAGGCAGAAATTTTGCAAAAGCCACAGTTACTGAAAGAGAAAAAGAATAGCAAGTAATTCTTGTTTGAGTAGCTATTTAACTGGTATATTTGATCAACTGCGTCATGGGATAAATTTCTATTTGGAAAATAAAACATTTTACCGGATCCAGTTGGCACAATAAGAGAATTCAGGTTCTATTTATATCTACTTTCAAACTACTGACCTGTCAGGGTGACTTTGCTATTCTTTGATACTCTGCTTTGCTATAGCCACAGAGACTTTCATTGTTTTGAGCTTCAAAGTTTCTAGACGGTTGCAGTGAGTTTCTGTATTGGAGGCTACCATTTGGTGCCCCTAGGTTTTCCACAATGTTTTCTAACAAATAGATCTGATTTTAATTAAGGGAGGTAAAGAAACAGACCAGATGCTCTATAGTTATACAGATCCCTAGTCAAATCTTCTGTCAGAGGAAACCCAGTGGCAACAAAACACTGGTTTAAAACTCAACAGCAGAACACAACCAGGATTATACAGATGGGGCAAAACGCCCTCTTCATTCACAGAGGTTTTTGACGCATTTTGATTCTCCTACATCTCCTTCAGGTAAAAATACTCATTTACTAAAACTCTAGTGATACACTGGATGAATCTTCTTTCAAATACGACATATACCTACTCTTTTGTAAGGCTCTAGTTAAGAAAGTCAAAACTGATCTAGAGGCTGTCCAATACATGCACCTATTTAGCATCTGAATAAATTGTGGTTAATTACAAGTGTATTTGACTAACACAGGCATTGTCATAAACTGATGGTTTGTTGGAATTCACACAAAAAGAATTACTTATAGCTTTCCCAAAAGCAGAACAAAAGCAGGAGAATGATCACATTTAAAATAAATGTTGTAGCAAAAAAAAAAAGGAAATTGGGCCTATAGAGACTTCCTTATAACTGAAGTTTTCTAGGCAGTCTTGACAGCTGTCTACTAGTGGGGATTTACTGCTATGCATGTATGGAATTAATCCATAATTTATCATTTATGTTAGTTTTACATTGCTTTATAAGTCCTTCTTCCTACTTGATTGACTGACATGCCCCTTTTCTCAGACCAGCCAGGGAGATCATTATTTAATTGAAAAAAAAATTACTTGTATCTAACGGGGCTTTATTTCATTACCAGACTGGCTGCAATTCCAAGTCAACATTCATTACTTGCACAGTTCCATTTTAATGCAAACAACTATGCACTGCTCAGAAGTTATTTATAATATCCTAAATATTTTACTCTGGGAGAACACGTGCACTTTTGCCTGGAAAAAAGTAAGAAAAAAATCTACACCATTGCACATTGTATAAAAATATCTGAATTCAGGACTTCCTTGCATACAATAACGTAGAACATACAACTAAAGAGCCATCTATCCAGACAATGTTATGTACAATGAGGATGTAGTATTTCACTTATATATCTGCTTCCTCACCATATCAAGAGCCTATCTAGCCATGAACTTTGGTGACAAATTGTTTGTTCTCTTCCCACTTTCAAGTCCTAAAGAGCCAATTACTGCAGCCTGTCATTAATCCATTTCCAACCTGAGCCCTACAAACATTGGAGTCACAACTCATGTTTCCCGCACTGCCGCGGGGATAGGTAAGACCAAAGGGCACAGTGAGACAAAGTACATCCTTCCATGGATCTGTCTCAAATCCAGCGCTTCTCCAAGTCCAAGTGATACATAACATCCTGCATAACAAACAGGCTGACATATTTGTTGTTCTTTCATCTGTAAGGAGAGTAAGAAATCCATCAACAATAAAAAAACCCTAAACAGCTCTATGAAGTTCACTACTATTTGCAACTCCACAGCATTTACAGGCTGGATAGCTAGCCAGCCTGGATAGCTGGCTTCAGGGCTGACTTCCAGATTTCTCTCAGGGATTAAGGTCCATACATTAACCCAGAATCTGAGATGTGACCAGCCATTTTGTTCTGACAGCCTGCTTCTAGTCTTGGAAGAGATAAACATTACAGTTCATTGCTTCCAGTTTTCACCCTTGTCTGGACAGCTCCTGTTTTCCATGTTTAATTGCATCTTTGTGGATTAATGCCCTTCAGCTCATATCCTGGTTCCACTCTCCAACCACAGAAGCTCAAACCTTACCAGGTTGGTCTGTCCCACCGGAAACAGTTACGTGATAGCAAGAAGGCAGCAAATATAAATTTACAATGTGCTTAATAATATGTTTGCAGTAGGTCCCTTTCCAAAAGTTCTTTAAGATAAGTAATGCAAGTGAAGTATTTAAATTTTAAACAAAACCCTGATGATTTCTTAAGAAGTTTCCTTCATACGGGTCACTGCCCATGAGCTACTAAAAAGTAACCCATCCAATTTATTCTGAACGAGCTTTGGCAAACACTCGGTCAGGAACACTCAAAAATCTCATGGAATGCCAGAGGCTCTTTTCCATTTCCCGTGTTTGGTACATTTCACACCTTCCAGAGGGTGCTTATTTAAGGATAGTACACCACCTCAAACCACTTTATCATGAGCCAACCATTCAGAGACTGAAACTTCAGTGCCAGAATTCTGCAACCAACAAGTTATAAGCCAGGAAATCTGACCTAAATAATTCCCTTGGTGACAGCGTTAACTTTAGCAAATGCACAAAACTACCAGAATCCAGACAGGAGTTGTTTGCAACTCACCATGGTAACAGTGCGCTAAGGCCAGCTATCAAAACTCACCCTCCTCACTAGATGACTTATTTTGCAGGAATAAACAGAATATCGACAACCCTCTCCCTAGCCCCCTGTTAATTCTAAACCAGGTTTCAGTACCAGGCTTTGGAAATAACATGTAGGTGGTTTGTGGTGGGTTTTTTTGTTGTTTTTTTTAATTTCTCTTTCTGTATTTAATTGAAACACTGAAGAGCTCTCTGTGTAGCCCCTATATAGATCAGAAATAGGCCAAGCCTGCTGCCATTAATGTTAATAAAAGCCTTGCGATTGACTTCAAGGGGGAATCAAGCCCCGTAGAGTGCGGTAATATGTTGATAAGCACAATAATATTTGTTTCACCTTCACCCATTTTAATCTCTTCAAAGGTTTAAATTTATGGGCAACAGTGTCTACTCCTCTGAAAGGGGTTTTGCAAACGTAGCATTAATCTGTCACTTGATTTTCCACTTGAGCTAGTATACAGAATGAGGCAAAAAGAAGCAGTAAGGTATGTTGGTAATGACTCCCACTGATAAATCCATACAGATTTTACATCAGAGTGTGACCCCTACACAGATTAGGCTCTTATTCCCATGAAAGCTGATTTGCATCTAGTTGGCTTCCTTCCAGATGGTGACCAGAAAGTGCACCAGGGAGACTTACACAAGACACCCTCAACGTGATAATAGCCTCAGTATGGCTTTTGGATTTATGACCAAATCATCCCATTAGTATACAGCTCTATTGTAATACAACGGTAAATGTAATTACGTGAGATAAAGGCTATCCTTCAGCAAGGACAGCTGTATAGCACTAGCAGTTTATTCTTAGCTAATTCAGCATATGTTATTTTATTCATATATTTTGAAATAGGAAACAAGAAAAATGTCTGTGTCACATCACAGTATACATTAAACATCTGCTACACATTTTCTCTGATGAGTTTTCTTGCTCTGAGTCCGTACTTACCCTTCAGCTCTACCTTATAAATACTTTTGATGTAGTCATTTATTACAAAAAAAATATTTCTATGATATCCCATTTCTTTCTAATGTCACACCATCAAAGATGAAAGCAATAAACCAGGTTCAAGAATTGCATCCTTTTCTGCATCTATACACAGAGTCTACACTTGCTGCAAGCTGTACTTTCAAAATGTATTGTGGTGATTCGAGTTCAAGTGTGCTTAAAGTAATGCATTTGTTAATGCTCAGGTATGGGTTTTCTGTAGGTAAGACAAATAAAAATACTTCTTTGGTTTGACAGGGAAATGGCTGAGAAATATTTGACTCTCTCCTGCCCCTAATGCTTCTTTTCCAATGAGACTGAAGAAAGCGACTTCTATCTTCTGCACTCTCTCCCAGGTGGGCTCCATGCTCCCAGGCAGCAGGACCACAGTTCTGCTTTGCCCTTCCACCATTTCAGCAAGTACTCAATGTTGTTGCTTCTGCTGTCTCTGCTCTCACACCACATGCCTTCACACTCATGTGACAGCCAAGAATTTGGTCCTAAACTTCTGTCACTGCAGGTGCCCGTTTGTGCTACTGCTCCATATATAAATGGGCTCTTCCCTTTTGGCTGCTCATCAGTTCCTCAGGTCCTGAGTATCCCTCGTTCTTTTGTTCCCTGCTGGCGCTCACCAATGTGTCTCACTCACCTAATAGATGCATGATGTAATAGTTTTCTCTTTGCAAACAGATTACTGCTCTGAAGCATCCTGTGTAAATATATTTTATGTTAAGATGGCCCCTCTGGGCCACTTCCACGCTAGCCAGTAATTGGCACTTATCTTCATGCTAGATCACACTGCAGTCATTCAAATTTTTAGCTCCCTCCTTAACTCTGCCAGTTCATTAGAGAGGAGCTTGCTAATTCTCAGATTCCAGGCATCCCTTTCAACAGAAATTACTCTGTGATTTAGCTGCATTGAAACCAGTTACACCTGATATGCAACATAGGTTCTTCCTGCTCATTTTCTCCTGTTTCCTCCATCTGGAAACGTATCAATGTTTGTTGTTTTTAGTGAACAAGTATCACAGTCGCTAAAGACCCCATTTTACTAAGCACCAGGCTGACATTTGCTAGTGATCAACTGAGCATCGGTCTCTCATTTAGGTTTTGGAACTGAGACATTTTTAGTGCTGTGCCACAGGTTCTCCTCAGCTTCCAGGTCCCACATGGTGGCTGCGGGAAGCTAGAGCAAAGTTAGGACTTCATGTCATGCAAGAATAAATCCACCTTTGTGTCCTGTTCAGAGCTGCGTGACAGAGGTGGTCTCTCCTATTCACTGTCTCAGCACATGCCCTGAACAAGCACATCTGCACATTAACTGTTTAGCAGATAATACTGTTTATAACTTTTATTTTATAAATAGAATTGCTGAAAGCAGATCACAAAAAAATAGTTGCTTCCCCCCACCTCTCCCTAATTGCACTATGCTTGAATGTAGCAACACTGGCAGAGCTGGTATTACCCTATCATAATGTTCTGCAACTTCCAACCCAACACCCTGGTATCACCTTGCATCCCCAAAATTAACTCCATACTAACAGAGACCGTTAAGAGATTAATATGACTTTAAGGCATTCATCAATAGTCACGCAATCCCTTGTTTTAACTTGAGCCATTTTTTATCAATTATGTAATGTTCAACGTCCTTAATGTTCAAACATCTCAATAGTAGCATATTCCAAAAGTAATACATATTCAATTAGCTCAAAGACTTCACATTTGCATATTAATCTTTGCTTCCTAAATCACACAGAAAGGTATTTGAAAGGCTAGGAGTGCTTTGATCTTCTTGAAAAGTAAAAATGTTAGGATTATTAGATTTTGAAGGCCTTTTGGGCGATAGTTTTAAGATCATTGATCCTCATACATTTTCTCCCTGGAACTCTAGTTTCTTTACTGAGAAATCTGACTTTAAACAGTTCAATTCCATTGCTGGTGCAATCATATAAACCAGACTGAGGGTGTACAGCCTACAGTATTGCATAGCAAAGGAAAACTCTAAATGACAGATTTTTTGAAGCGAAATTTTAAATACGTTCAGGATTAAAGCACAATATTGATTTTGCTGCTTATATGATTATGGCAGAGGTATTTCCTAGCAGAAAAGGGGTGCACATGATGGCAGGGACTACCTTCACCACCGAGTTGAGTTTTTCCCTGAAGTTCCCTAAACATATGTAGTAGATGTTAAATTAAAATTTAACATCAACACCCATTCTCCCATACATACATACGCAGCAGTTGAAAAACACTCACAGCCTGCAATGTATATCTTTTAGTAAAAAGGATGAAAAAACCAAAACCCAACCCCTTCAGACATCACACAGAAATAAAGAGCAAACACATTTAGCAGCACTATAGGTCTTTCACTGTCAGGGAGCTACAGTGAAGCAGCTGAACTAAGCCCAGGAAGTGAACTTCACTCCATAAAACAGAACAGCACAGAAAAATATAAATCCCAACAGCCTTGTAAACAAGGGTGAAAGAAAGAAAGAAGATAATTCCTTACTCATCTCAAATCTGGCAATTGCAAGCCAGTTGGCATTGCCAAGCATGAGAGGAAAACACACAGGATCCTGAAAATTTCCGATAGGAAAGACAGTATAGCATGTTCAGGCTCCCATCTTTAGTTCCCAGCAAAGATAAAACAAAGAAACAATGAATGTAATTATGAAAAAATAAGAATGCATGAGGGAGAGACAGGGGAAAGGATCCTTCTTTGATCCCTCTGGTAATTAGTGGCAATCCTCAACTAATAGATAATTGATTAAAAACAAAAGACACTCAGTTTAACAACTCTTTCTAATCCATTTAGAATGTTCAAGAACATCCTAGCCAGTCATACAACTCCTTCCTTGAATTCGTCAAGATCCATTTTCAAATTCTATGTTCCTTAGCCTTTTGCTCGACTTCAAAGTTAATTTCATAACTTCAGTTCTCCTGGTTACAAATTCAGTACCAGTGCTGAAATAACAGTGAATCACAGAATCACAGTTCTTTCATCCTTACTAATGGATTAGTTTAAGAACATTCAATAGCACAGAATACTGGAAATCTATAAACTTAATTATCATTGTATTTTAAATTAACAAGAGGCATTTCATTACTATCAAAATTTCACACATGGCTTCCAAACACTAGGTGACAGGACTCTGAATGTTATCTGGAGCAATGCTTTAAAAAGGGACCTCAGAAAGAGCAAGACGTTATATAGAAAATACGGGTAAGAGAGCTAAACAAAATTCCACCCCAAAGACCTCACTGGTTGCCTTTTCCAGATAACAGTCCAAGCCAAAATAGAAACAAACTTCCCTATAATGTCTTCTCCAACACGCCAACCAAACACATCTATAAATCTGATTTCTGCCCCTGAAGAGAGGTAAGTTTCACCTTAGTTTTTCATCTTCATTGTTTTATGCTAGCTTTATCCTAAATTGTAATGTTCCTTCTCATTTCCTGTTCCCTAAATCAACAGCAAATTAGGTTCTCAGTGCAGATCCCAACTCCTGTCTTCTTTCCTGCCAAAAATAACTTGTTTCAGTGAGCTCGCTGGAATCATCACAACACTCAGATTTAGCAAGGCTCTGTTTTTATAGCCTGTTTAAACAATATATTTGATGGTGTCCCATCTGCAGCTGGTCTGAACCAAAACAGAAATACTCACATGATCTTTGTTAAGCTACTGGCTCCACAGTTAGGAACCTAAACTCTATATAATCCACACAGTGCTTCCTTCAGAGCGCCTTCACTCTTTATTTCAAATGCTTAACAAATACCATCCTACTCAACTATAGTTAGAAGAAAAGATTTGCCATGAAGGCCAAAGGTAGTCTGCAAATTCTTTATTCCTCTTGACACAAATTAGAAAGAACTAATTTTATTTTGGTTCCAGCACTGAATCTCTGGCTGGTCAATTAGAAGGAGTATTTCCTCACCTGCAAATGGAACAAATCTGAACCGTATGTCAGAACATACTTCAATGCCATTGAGCAGCACATTTCAGAGCTAAACTAACCAAGTAACATGGAAAACACATGAAAACTGTGTCTCCAGAAACATTAAATGGTTAAAAAAATCCACTTTATGTTCAGTATAAAAATCATGTTTCTTAGGTCAGGACCCTGAAAGTAAATCCTAATTCAGCATTAAGACAGAGTTTCAGGTTATTATATGCAAATACCATTGCAAAAGGTATTGGAGATTTCCTCTAGCAGTCTCTGACCATACGTATCTTTTACCACTCCATGTTAATCGCTCAAGAGAAATCATAAAGATGCTACAGTCTTCTTATGCCAATTAATTTTTTAGCAAGGGACTAGCACGTTGCATAGATTGTTACAAACCTGTACTGTATTATGCACCTAATACTTTGGAGCAACATCTCTCAAAAATGTAAAGTCAATTTCTAAATGAAAGGCATAGCATTTACTAACTCTGTGCTATTACACTGAAAGTTATTTCAGATACTGGATGGTTTGGGGAGTTTTTCTCTCAGAAAAACACAGTTAAAGGCTTTAGACTCACAGCAGGTGTTAGTGCTTGTTTATATTACAATACAGTAAAGGCTTCTGTTTCTCAGTTGATTGTTCTTCCAATCTTACTTCAAACATTCTCCACAAAACATTCTGCCTGCAAACTTTTGTTGTTGGCAATGCAAGTATCAAGGTCGCACATCAATATACATGAGTTGCACACAGCTCTGGTTCTCCCTCTCTCAGACTGGAGTTACAAAAGCTCTCCCTGTGTATGTAGCACAGCTCTGTATCTTGCAGAGAAGCTTTCAGAGCCTACATCTTGTTTTAGTTTTAATAACTTTTGCAAGATTAGCTTAGTAAAATATGCTAATGGGAGTTGAAAAACTAAAACAGAAAGATGTGTTTAGCTTGTGTCAGAACTGTTGCTTTCTATGCTAGCTCCACTTCTCTGCACTAAAACCAGGGGTCCTTCCATTTCCAAGAGCACACAACCATGTGGCTGGGTACTTGAGACACAAATACCAGCAGGAGAATCCCAGAGGACAGGAGCTGGGACAGCAGACAAGAAGAGTTAACCATAACTAACCGGAGATCAGTTCTGGGGAAAACCAGGGGCCATCCTACAGCTATACTGCAGGAATGGATTCCCTGGCAATCAAAACACAGCAGGAGAAGATGCCAGAAGCAGGATTGGTATCTACAAGTGTACATAGGAACTTATGCAGTCTGGAACTGTCTGATGGTACATTATTACAGGTGTTTCTCTTAATCCATGGACACTCTCTGGACTTATCATCTGGCCTCTTCTACTTAAGGCGGGGAAAAGTCTTCACGATGTGAAATCCTAGCAGGCTTTCCTTTGAGCAGACAGTAAGGATTTTCATGAGACTCTGCTCTATGCCAGTCCTTTTGGGGATCACACAGAGCATAACATTGTTTGTCCTTACACAGAATAATGACAACATCTTTGCTTATTCTCTCCCTTCTGTGTTTTAACTCTGTATAGTTACTTTTCACTCACATTCACCATTCCATGACTATTCTGTTTTTCTCCTTTCCATTTCCATCAATTTTCTGATTCGCATTCCCATCCTCCTGTCTCTTACCTGTACTTTCTAATTCATCATTGCTTAACAGTTCACGTACCACTCAGCTACCCTATTTCTTCTATTCCAACCTGTTGTTCTAATTTTCCTCCATCCCCTATTTCTAGTACCCTCCGTCTCTGAATACCTGTACTTTTGCCCTTACTTTTAAACACATCTGTCCACTTAAGCTTGCTATTGATAATGTTGGAAACAAAGTAACACAGCTTTCCATACTAGCGCAAGAAACAAATACCCTTCTCTCTTCTGACTGCTCCTCCGCTGTGCACCTACAGCTGACCACCTCTGGTGCAAACACTCCAAGTCATTTCTGCTTTTCAGCTTTTGCTCTTGCACAGGGATTTGAGAAAGAAACAAAGAAACAACTGCCCCTGGAATGCTGTAAGGCACTTTTTTTTTTTTTTAGCCTACTCCAAATGAAGTGGTAGGATACTGTCAGGTGCTTTATGTCAATTTTGTCACCTACAAGAAAATTCATTGCAAGTATCTTTCAGTGACAGGTATTTTCATAATCTAGGATTTCAGCAACAGCCCAACCATAAACAATTAAACCATTGCATTTAAATGTACAACTTTTATTCCTGCTCCAAATCCTCTGAGAACCCTCCTGCGATGCCTTAATACATTGTTTCCACATAGGCCTGCACACAAACTGAGCAAAATAATCTGCCCTTTGCTAGGACTGCATGGAGTCCTAAGCGGCCTGTATTGACTTAGAATCATAGAATCATAGAATATTTTAAAGACTGGAAGCTTCCCCAGTCTTTAGTGGTCATCTAGTCCAACCCCCCTGCAGTGAGCAGGGACACTGCTAACTAGATCAGATTGCTCAGAGCCCCATCCAACCTGGCCTTGAATGTTTCCAGGGATGGGGCCTCCACTACCTCTCTGGGCAACCTGTTCCAGTGTTTTACCACTCTTATTGTAAAAAATTTCTTCCTTACCTCTAGCCTGAACCTACCCTGTTCTAGTTTAAAACCATTTCCCCTTGTCCTAACACAGCTGGCCCTACTAAAAAGACGTTCCCCATCTTTCCTATAGGCCCCCTTTAGGTACTGGAAGGCCGCAATCAGGTCTCCCCGTAGCCTCCTTTTCTCCAGACTGAACAAGCCCAACTCTCTCAGCCTGTCCTCATAGGAGAGGTGCTCCAGCCCTCGGATCATTTTTGTAGCCCTCCTCTGGACCCGTTCCAACAGTTCCATGTCCTTCTTCCCAGGCACAGAGGTGAGGCTGACAGGTCGATAGTTCCCGGGGTCTTCCTTTCTCCCCTTTTTGAAAATGGGCACAACGTTCCCCTTCTTCCAGTCACCAGGGACTTCACCTGAGGGTGAATCCCTGACTTAGGGATTTCAGTTTAGTTTACATTTTAAAGACTGAAAGCTTCCCCAGTCTTCTTGTTTCTTTACACCTCTGCCCAGATTCCTGAAAGCTTCCTGATATTCTCAAAATAACCCCACCTTTTTTCCAATCAAATA